>NW_019154116.1:7328485-7715465 GCF_002288905.1 Enhydra lutris kenyoni | reverse complement strand
CTTCCAATCCAAGAGCATGGAATGGTCTTCCATCTTTTTGTGTCTTCTTCAGTTTCTTTCATGAGTGCTCTGTAGTTCCTTGAGTACAGTTCCTTTACCTCTTTGGTTAGGTTTATTCCCAGGTATCTTATGGTTCTTGGTGCTATAGTAAATGGAATCGATTCTCTAATTTCCTTTTCTGTATTTTCATTGTTAGTGTATAAGAAAGCCACTGATTTCTGTACATTGGCTTTGTATCCTGCCATGTTACTGAATTGCTGTATGAGTTCTAGTAGTTTGGGGGTGGAGTCTTTTGGGTTTTCCATATAAAGAATCATGTCATCTGCGAAGAGAGAGAGTTTGATTTCTTCATTGCCAATTTGGATACCTTTTATTTCTCTTTGTAGTCTGATTGGTGTTGCTAGGACTTCTAATACTGTGTTGAACAAGAGTGGTGAGAATGGGAGGTGAACCATGAGAGACTGTGGACTCTGAAAAACAATCTGAGGGTTTTGAAGGGGCCGGGGGTGGAAGGTTGGGGGATCCAGGTGGTGGGTATTGGAGAGGGCACGGATTGCATGGAGCTCTGGGTGTGGTGCAAAAATAATGAATATTGTTATGCTGAAAAAATAAAAAAATTTTAAAAAAAGGTGATATGGTTTTAAAGTAAGTCAAAGAGAAAGATAGACTACACAAATGTTAAGACTTCCCCTGTTCTAACGTAGTGGATTCTTATTAATTTAATTTAATTTTGGAAAGAACATTTCACATGAGATCTACTGTCTTAAGAAAATTTTAAGCGTACCATACATTGGTGTTGACTCTGGGTGCAGGGTTGCCTGACAGATCTCTAGAGTTGTTCATCTTGCTTGACTGAAACTTTATGACCATCGACCAACAACTCTCCACCCCCCTCACCTGGCAGGTACCATTCCACTCTTTGATTTTATGAGCAAGACTATTTCAGACCTCCTGTAAGTGGAATCATGCAGTATTGCCTTTCTGTGATTGGCTTGTTTCACTTGGGATAACATCCTCAATTTTTGTCCATATTGTGTCTTGCAGAATTCCCTTCTTTTAAATGGTTGAATTGTATTCCATTGCATGTGTAGGCAGAATTTCTTTTCCTATTTTTTTTTTTTTAGAGAGGGAGGAGGGATGGGGTGGGGCAGAGGGAGAGAAAGAGTCTTTTTTATTTTTTTTAAAGATTTTATTTATTCCTTTGAGAGAGAGGGAGAGCTCGAGAGAGCACAAGCCAGGGGAGAGGCAGAAGCAGACTTCCCACTGAGTTGGGATTTGAGGTGGTGCTTGATCCAGGACCTGGAGATCATGGCCTGAGCCAAAGGCAGATGTTTAATCAACTGAGCCACATAGACGCCCCTGTATATGCAGAGTCTCTTTATCCATTTATCCATCAATGGACATTAAGGTTGTTTCCATTGCTTGGCTACTATAGATAATACTGCAATGAACATGGGGGTACATTTATCTTTTCAAATTAGCATTTTTGTCTTTGGATAAATACCCAGAAGTGGAATTGTGGGATCATAAAGTAGTTTTATTTTTAATTTTTTGAGGAACCTCCATACTGTTCTCCACAGTGGCTGCACCAGTTTGCAGTCCCACCAACAGTGCACAAGGTTCCCTGTTTTCCCACATCCTTGCCAGCACTTAACTTTTGTCTTTTTGGTAATGGCTGTTCTGACAGGTGTGAGATGAGTTTTGATTTGCGTTTCCCTGATGATGAGTGAGGTCGAACGCCTTTCCATGTACCTGTTGGCCATCTGGATATCTTCTTTAAAACTATGTCTATTTAGATCTTCTGTCCATCTTTAATTGGATTGTTTGGGGTTTTTTTGTTTTTGTTTTTGTTTTGTTTTTTGTTTGTCTTTGTTTTTGCCATTGAGCTTGTATGAGTTCCTCTATGTTTTGGATATGACCCTGTGTCAGACAGATGGTTTGCAGATATTTTTTTTTCCCATTCAGTAAGTTGCCTTTGAGATCATGATTTCAGTTCATTTAGGTAAATGCCCAGCGGTGGGCTTGCTGGATATTTTGGGAGTTCTATTTTTTACTTTTTGAGGACCCTCTATACTGTTTTCCATAACAGCTGCACTATCGCATTCTAGTGGATTCTTTATAAACCTTCTTCACTCTTGGAACATGGAATTATGTGACAAAATGTATACAAAAGACTCTGTAGTCAGATGCTTTGAAGATGCTTCTCAGAGTCCCTGCCATTCCCCCTGACCAATTTTCTGCAGAAGAGACCTGCAGAGCAAGTTGCCCAGAACCAGAAGGTTCTAGCTCCCTGCCTTGTGTCAGGCTTAGATACAACTTCTATTTTTTTTTTTAGTGATTTTTTTTTGTCGTTTTCCAAGATTCATTGTTTATGCACCACATCCAGTGCTCCATGCAATATGTGCCCTCCTTAATACCCACCACCAGGCTCACCGACCCCCACCACCACCCCTCCAAAACCCTCAGTTTTTTCTGAGAGTCCATAGTGTCTCATGCTTCGTCTCCCCCTCCGATTTCCCCCAACTCACTTCTCTCCATCTCCCAGTGTCCTCCATGTTATTTCTTATGCTCCACATGTAAGTGAAACCATATGATAATTGACTCTCTCTGCTTGACTTATTTCACTCAGCATCATCTCTTCCAGTCCCGTCCATGTTGCTACAAAAGTTGGGTATTCATCCTTTCTGATGGAGGCATCATACTCCATAGTGTATATGGACCACATCTTCCTTATCCATTCGTCCGTTGAAGGGCATCTTGGTTCTTTCCACAGTTTGGCGACCGTGGCCATTGCTGCTATGAACATTGGGGTACAGATGGCCCTTCTTTTCACTACATCTGTATCTTTGGGGTAAATACCCAGTAGTGCAATGGCAGGGTCATAGGGAAGCTCTATTTTTAATTTCTTAAGGAATCTGCACACTGTTCTCCAAAGTGGCTGCACCAACTTGCATTCCCACCAACAGTGTAAGAGGGTTCCCCTTTCTCCACATCCCCTCCAACACACGTTGCTTCCTGTCTTGTTGATTTTGGCCATTCTAACTGGTGTAAGGTGGTTTTTAAATAGCAGCAATGTTGGGTCTCAAAGCACAAAGCTCCCGTGTTTCAGCTGGGAACAGACGCAGCAGATACAGGACAGTGAGAAATGAGATGGAAAACGGACTCCTTTGCTTGTGTTTACCGGGAGCCCCATTTCACCCCTAACGGATTTGCCAGTCCCTCCCGCTCCTCAGGTCCTGTGGGCCCGCTGGCCATGGTGATCTGGTGGTCATTTTCGGAACGGGTTAGACCGCACCTGGGCCTGGCCTCTGGCAGGCCGTTCAGCTCTGCTTTCTGCTGTTTGTCCACTTGCCTTTTTATGCCACTCGAGGCCCGCACCCCCCAGCATCTCAGAGCTTGAGTCCTTGCATTTCCCCACGGCGGTGCGAGCTCTGCGGCGGGGACCCCTCACAGCCGCCTGCCTGGATCGCGGCCCGGTGAGTGTTTGTACCCGCGCTGCGGGCTGGGCTGGCCCGTGTGGGAGCTGAGATGAGCGAGGTTTCCCGTGCACACCCACTCCTTTCTTCTCAGCACGGGGGACAAAGATGAGACGACGGCATGTGCGATGCTAAGAGCTTCTGCTGCCCCTCGCACACCCTTTCGGCTCCCTCCGGGGTTCTGTTGGGACCCCACGTTCCTGAGAGCAGGGGCGCACATGCCATCGCCGGGTCGGGGTCTCGGCTTCTTCCCCAGCCGCCAGCTCGGGCACGGGTGGGCTGAACGAGCGTGCGTCCTGACAGAACTGGGAGCAAGCTCTAGTTTGTCACCGTCGCCAACGCAAGCCATTTCTCCCAGCACTGGGGGGCGCTGCTGCAGACCAGCGGTGGACATCCGCGATCCAAACCGACAAACTCAGGCCTCGGAAATGCTTGTGTGCTGACAGCGACACACGCACGTCAGAGGCTCAAGCAACCAGAGTGAAGCGAGTGAGTGGCATGGGCTGGAGGAAGCATCTAGGGGCGGCGGGGGGGTGGGGGGTGGAGGGGTGGAAGGGTGGGGCAGGGCGGCCCGCCGGAGCGTGGGAGGACCTTGGGGGACCTGCTCTTTGGCCAACACGAGGGGATGCCAGCCCTATGCATTTCCTTTCAAGAAAAGCTGGATATCCGGATTAAAAAAAAAAAATGTTTTATCTGTTTCAGAGAGAGAGAGAGGGAGAGAGAGAGAGAGAGAGAGAGAGCATGAGCAGGGGAGGGGCAGAGGGAGAAGCAGACCTCCCGCGGAGCAGGGAGCCCGATGTAGGACTCGATTCCCAGACTCCAGGATCAGGACCTGAGCTGAAGGCAGACGCTTCACCGACTGAGCCACCCAGGCGCCCCTGGATTTTTATTACGTGAAATCTCTTGTTTTTAAAATGTTGGTCACTAGCTCAGAAGTTTTAAAGAACATTATTCAACCCTCAGATCCCAAACCAGACAGATGACAGAAATGAGAACCTGTTTTTGCCGGATTCTGCCCATTGCTGGCAGTTTGTGACCTCAGGGCTGTGGTTTTTGCCATGGACGTGGCCTTGTTCGTGTCAGGTGACCAACAGAGAAAGACACCAGTTTCTTGAGAGGTATCTGCTCGGACTTTTCTTCTGCTGCAGGAAGAACCATAACCGAGCAGCGGCTGCACTGCTGCCCCTTCTGACCTGCCCCACAGGTCCACCGCGGGCTCCCTCCTGCGGGCTGCCAAGAGCCAGTGACTGTCACAACGCGGGACGTGGCCAGTGGGTGACATCGGTCCCAGCACTGCCTGTAGCCTCGGCCAACCATTTCCCCCGCAGTCTGAGACTCCTGTCCCCCCGCCCCGTCCTTCTCCCCCAACACCTGGAACAGCCCTGCCCCCCGCAGTCTCACGCGTCCTCCTGCCTCCTGCTCTCCCCCCGGACACCCCTCGCACACTAATCCTGGGCAGACCTGAACTCACCCAAGGCGCAGAAGCTCCGATTGGAAGGGAACCTTCTTCCTAGTCAGGGTCCCTTTGCTTATTAGTGGCCCTTGGTTTTAGCTGGCTTGTTTGTGGGTGCCTCGGACAGTTTCAAAGGCGCCCAGAGCCGGGGGGTGAGCTGCGGGACAAGCAGAGGGGCTGTGGGGGTAGGACAGTCGGGGGGAGGTCGGAATGGCCACGACAAGCCTCACATGGTTGGGGGCAGCACCGCTGAGAGCACAGGGAGGGCGGGTCTGGACCGTGGGCTGCCCGGACTGGTGGTGCCTTTTCTAGCCGAGGGCAGCAAGGGCGTTTGCCACAACAGGACGCTTTGGCACCTGAGTCCCCAAAGGCTTGTTTCTTTAGTGGAAGGGTTTCTCCTGTGTGTGTTTCTTCTTTGGATTCCTTTCCTGCCTGTCTCGACCCCTCCCTCCCCTAGGGTCACTGCCTTCACTTAAAACAAGACACACACACACACACACACACACGCACGCACGCACGCACGCACGCTCCTGGAACAGGTCTCTGAGAAGTCACAGATGCCAGAGAATGTGTTCGACTTCCAGGGCAGGCGATCACCATGAGACTGTTGACTTAATATCTCCCAACAATACACATGGTACTTCTAGCTCCTTTCTGCTACCGGTTTCAACTCATTTTTATTCATTCAGTTTTTTCGGTGTCCCCTGAGAGAGGTACAGACTACCATCCTTGCCGTTCTGATTGTGACTCAGATGTCCACCCACTCGCTCAGGTTCTCAGGGGCTATCATCCGGGCAGTGAGAATACAGTGGTGGAAGCGTGTTTGTTGACAAGAGCCAGTGGAATATATTCAGTGTTGTGGAAGGAAGAACCAGCACCCGAGGTTCCTAATGGCCAGCTTTTATCTGCTCCCTTGGCATTTTGCTTGTGTTCTGTGTGGCTCAGGACAGAGCTGCTTTGAAATCTGAACAACAGACACTCCCCAGTCATTTCGATTCCAATAGATCTGCGGTTTACGGGGAGAGAGCACAATAATCAATGGGGCGCCAGGAGCAAAAGCATCTGGGGCTCTTACATCAACTTGAAAATCATGCCCCTTCGAAAGGAAGCTTAATTTTCAGTTCTTAAGTGAGGAGGAACTCACTGCCTGAAAAACAAAATGCGGACTGTGAATGGAAGTGTGTCTTGGCTCTAGAAAGTTCTCTCCGTCGCCCTTAATTCCTGAAGCTTTTCTCTCTACGACTGCCATCTCCCATCGTTCTGTATCTTTGCTTTTGTTTGATCGCTGTTGTGGTTTTCTTTCTTGACTGCCTTGACCATACGGTGATTCTAGGCCAGGCTGGATAGGACTGGAGGTCACTTCCAAGGGCCAAAGGGAGGGGCTGACAGAAGCCCTTAGCCGCTGCTAGGTGGGAGGTTAATTGCCCCTGATAGACAGGAAAATAGACCATTATAACGAAAAGGTTCTTGAGCTTGGAGGGAATTACTAAAAAATAAGACTACTACTGTTCTTATGTTTGACGCTTTAAACACAGCTATTAAGTCTGTCTCCCTCTTGGTGACTGGGATGTGAAAACCAGCCGCCAACATCACATCAGACACCCCGTTGGGCAAGATCACACAGATTACCTGCTGCATACAAATTCTCGCTTTCATTTTTGAAGTCCAAGACTTCCTAGACACGTTCTTTTTTTGTAAATTATTTTTCCTTGTTTTATTTTGAAATATAGCATACGGAAAGTGCATACAATCTGTATAAATTGTTGTCTGCTGAACACTTATAAAGCAAATACCCTGTAACCACCACAGAGTCGAGAACATAGAGACTTACTGGCTCCAGATTTCCTTTTCAAATCTATCGCTCCCCAGAGGCTATCCCCTATCCTGGTATTTTTGATGATCACATCCTTGTTTTGTTTTGTCTTTAATATTTTTGTCTCTTATAAATGCATCTCTAAACAATCTGGTTGAGATTATCCTGTTCTTGAGTTAAACATAAATGGAATCATAGGGAAGGTATCCTTTTGTCTGACTTCTACTCAGAATTGTTTGTAGGCGTCATGAAGATGCTATGAGTGGCTGTTTTTCCTGTATTCTCGTTATTATAGAATATTCGATCAAGGGAATAGAGCACCATTTTTAAAAATCTAGGTGAGTTTTGTTGGATGTTTAGGTTGCATCTGGGTTTACCTATATGCATCTATATAAATACTAGAAGTTTCTCTGGGTTTATACCTAAGAAAAAAGCTACCCAGTCATAGGATATCTTTATCTTCAACTTTATTAGAGAATCCGAATTGTTTTACAAAGTACTTGTACCATTTACACTCCTCTCAGCATTGTATGGGATGTTCCTTCACTTGTAGTGAAGTATCCTCAATACTTGGTGTTGTAAGATTTCAAGTTTTGCCAATTTCATTTGCATTTCTTGATTAGGAAGGAGCTGTAGCACCTTTTTTTTCAATTTTATTTTTTGTTTTTTTCAGTGTTCCAAGATTCATTCTTTATGCACCACACCCAGTGCTCCATGCAATACATGTCCTCCTTAATACCCACCACCAGTCCCTCCAAACCCCCCAACCCCCTCCACTCCAAAACCCTCAGTGTATTTCAGATGTTTGATTCTCTTCTTTTTGAAGTTCTTGCTCTGGGTCTATTGCCCCATTTTTCTCTTTTGAGTTGTCGTGGCCTGATACATGTTTGTATGGTTTTTTTCTTATTGATTTGTAGAAACTCTTTATATATCCTGTACAGCAGTCTCTTGTGGGTTTTAAATGCAGCAAAAGTGTTGTCTTTTGGTTTGTCTTTTTTTTTCAAGATTTTATTTATTTATTTGGCAAGCAGAGATCACAAGTAGGCAGAGAGGCAGGCAGAGAGAGGTGGAAACAGGTTCCCTGCCGAGCAGAGAGCCAGATGCAGGGCTCCATCCCAGGACCATGGGATCGTGACCTGAGCCGAAAGCAGAGGCTTTAACCCACTGAGCCACCCAGGCACCCCTCTAGTTTGTCTTTTTATGAGCTTTATAACAGAAATTCTGAAGTGTAAATCAAGTACATTTATCATTTTTTTTTGTTTTTTTTTGCATTTTATGTCTTGTTTAAGCAATCTTTATCTACCCCAAGGTATCTGTAATGGGCTGAATTATGACCCCCTCCCCAAATGTATTCCTTGAAGCCCTAACCCCCAGGAGCTCAGGATGTGGCTGTATTTGGAGATAGGGCCTTTTATGGAGGTAATTAAGGTTAAATGAGATCTTATGGTGGGATTTAACCCAATCAGAGTGGTGTCCTTATTAGAAAAGGAAATGTGGGCAGTGCCTGTGTGGCTTAGTTGGTCTAGTGTCTACGTTTGGCTCAGGTCGTTATCTCAGGGTCTTGGGATCGAGTCCCATGTTGGGCTCTCTGCTTGGTGGGGAGTCTGCTTCTCCCTCTCCCTCTGTGTACCAGGGATGCACACAGAGAAGAGATCTGATGAAGAAGCAACAAGGGATGGTTGTCTACAAGCCAGAAGAAGGTTTTGGAGGAAACCAACCTGCTAGCACTTTGATCTTGGACTTGTAGCCTCCAGAGCTGCAGAAAAAAAAATTCTGTTGTTTAAGTGACCCAGTCTTGTTGTATTTTGTTATGGCAGCCTGAGCAGACTAACACAGTATCAGAAATATTCTATATTATCAACTAAAAGTTTTATATTTTGGGTTTTGGCACTTAGCATTTAAATCAAACTGGAATTTTTTGTCCATTCGTGGTGTGAAGACAAGGGTTCCATTTCCTTTTTCCCTATGGATATCAGATGATCTCTGCATGGTTTATTGAAAAGTCTATCTTCTCCTACTTATTTTCAGTGCTACCCCTGCCATTTACCTACTATCGACATGAGTGTGTGTATGTTTTCAGGCTGCATGTTCTGTTCCACTTGTCACTTTGTGTCCACACCAGCCCTGATGTGTCTTCATTACCTGAGATGTATAACCAGTCTTAATATCTGTAGAGCACGTCTGAACACCTTGTTCTTCTCCATCTGTGTCTTGGCTACCCTTGGGCCTTGGCATTTTCATCTGTGTTCTAGAGTCAGCTTGTCAACTTCTGCCCATGCTCACACCTATATTAACTTGCTAGTGTGTTGAATTGGGGTTGTATTTAGGTCATCATTAATTTGAGGAATGGACATTTTTAGAAATCTTTAAAATATTGAAACTTTTCTTCCATGAACATGGTAATTCACTTTTTTTTAAGTCTTTTAATGTCGTTCGGTAAAGTTTCATGATTTTCTCTGAAGAGGTCTAATACATGTTCTGTTACAGGTTTTCTTTATATTTTTATGTTTTTGATGTTATTGTCCATGGCATCATTTTTAAAAAGCTTTATTTTTTGTGTATTGTGATGTTTATATAAAACTATTTCATATGTATGTAAAACGGGTATTTTACAACTTCACTGAGGTTTAACTGAAATAAAATAAGCCACATGTATTTAAAGTCTAAACCCTGGGGGCACCTGGGTGGCTCAATTGATTAAGACGCCGACTCTTGATTTTGGCTCAGGTCACGATCTCAGGTCGTGAGATTGAGCCCCAAGTGGGACTCCATATTCAACAGGGAGTCTGTTTTAGGTTTCTCCTTCTCCTGTCTTCCTCTGACCCTCTCCTCCCTGTCTAAAAGTGAATAACTAAATCGTCAAAAAAATAAAGTCTACAATGTGACCAGTTTTGACGTGTAGATATATGGCCATGGAACTATCACCACAAGCCTGGTAAACACTTCTATCGTCCCCACCAGAATCCCTGTGCTCCTCTGGAATCCATTTCCACCCCCATCCCTCTCCCCAGGCAGCCAATTAGGTTATTACTGGCCATTGTGTATCTTCATTTATAAAGTGTTTGAATCCTTTGTCCCAAAATTGGGTTGTCTTCCTAAGCACTGACCTGTGGCAGTTCATATATTCTTTCTACAAGTCCTCCCTCAGAGATTACGTGTCTTGCCAATGTTGTCTCCCACCCTGACTTTGCTTTTTTACCTTTAACATACATCTAAGAACAAAAGCTTTAAATATAGATGAATTTTTTTTCCATTTAAGCTTTAAATATAGATGAATTTTTTTTTTCCATTTTATGCCTTTTGCATTCTAGGTGAGAAATCTTTGCCTACTAGGGGTCACAAAGCTTTTATGCTGTTTTCTTTTAGAAGTTTTATGGTTTAGGCTTTACACTTAGGTCTGCAGTATATTTTGATCAGTGTTTATGTGTGGTGTGAAGTGAGGATTGGTGCTCTTTTTTCCTCTTTTTCTCTGTCTGGATATCTGTTTGATCCAGCATTATTTGTGGAAGACCTTCCCTTCTACACTGAATTGCCTTGACAACTTTTTAAAGAGACCTATCGACAATATATATGGATCTGCTTCCGGACTTGCTATTCTGTTGCATTTGTATATTTCTTTTTGTCAAAACCAAACTATATTCATTATTATTGACTTATAATAAGTCTTAAACCAGGTTGGGTAAATCCTTAAACTTTGTTCTTAAGTCACAAAATTGTTTTGGTTCTACTAGGTTTCCTTCCATATACATACACACTGTAAAAATCTTGCTGGAGTTTGGGGCTCATGGGTGGTGCCTTTGAATCTTGATTTCAGCATAGGTTATGATTCAAGCATTGTGAGATTGAGCCCCACATCAGGCTCTGCACTCAGCACGGAGTCTGCTTGAGATTCTCTCATCCCCTCTTGCTGCCCTGCCTGCTCATGCTTTCTCTCTCTAAAATAGATAAATAAGGGTTCCTGGGGGGCTCAGTGGGTTAAGCCTCTGCCTTTGGCTCAGGTCATGATCTCGGGGTCCTAGGATTGAGCCCTGCATCGGGCTCTCTGCTTGGCAGGGAACCTGCTTCCCCTTCCCTCTGTCTGCCTCTCTGCCTACTTGTGATCTCTCTCTCTCTGTTAAATAAATAAATAAAATCTTTAAAAAAATAAAATAGATAAATAAAACTTGGAAAACAAAACAAAACAAAACAAAACAAGCAAAACAAAAATGTGCCAGAATTTGATTGGAAATGCATGATATCTTTACATCAATCAGGAAGACTTGGCATTTAACTATGTTAACAAAGCATAGGAGAGAGTTTCCTAAATTTGATAAAGGGTAGCTAAAAGCCACTTCCTACTTGGAAGTAAAATAATGAAAAAAATTTTTTTATAATCATTTTTTTAAAATTTATTTTCAGCATAACAGTATTCATTGTTTTTGTACCACACCCAGTGCTCCATGCAGTCCGTGCCCTCTCTAATACCCACCACCTGGTTCCCCCAACCTCCCACCCCCCCACCTCTTCAAACCCTTCAGATTGTTTTTCAGAGTCCATAGTCTCTCATGGTTCACCTCCCCTTCCAATTTCCCCCAACTCCCTTCTCCTCTCTAACTCCCCATGTCCCCCATGCTATTTGTTATGCTCCACAAATAAGTGAAACCATATGATAATTGACTCTCTCTGCTTGACTTATTTCACTCAGCATAATCTCTTCCAGTCCCGTCCATGTTGCTACAAAAGTTGGGTATTCATCCTTTCTGATGGAGGCATATATACTCCATAGTGTATATGGACCACATCTTCCTTATCCATTCGTCTGTTGAAGGGCATAATGAAACTTTTTGCTTTATAATCAGGAATAGGAAAATAATGCTTGTTAGCACTATATCTGCTTAAAGTTGCATTCTAGGTTCTATCTACTATGGTAAAACTATAAAAAAAAGCATAATAATTTAAAAGGGAGTTTCAAAGATCTGTTTCTTTGAAGAGAGTATGATTGCATTTGTAGAAAATACAAAATAATCAAAAGATGCTAATTAGGAATTATAAATGAATTAGCAAGTTTGCTCAATGAGAGCCATATAAAAATAAATTGCATATAAAAATATGCAAAAGCATATGTAAAAATCAAAAAGACATAAGATCTATTGTACTAATATAATTAGTATGTTGTACTAGCACCAAACATTTGGAAATGAATTTTTTTTAAATTTCACTTATAAGAGCATCAAAACACATAATATTCCTAGGAATCACTATCAAAAAGGTACCATGATCTTTACAATAAAAACTACAAATATAGGTGAGAGAAATCAAAGTGTTAAATAAATGGAAAGATATGCCATGTTCCTAAATTGTAAGACTCAATAAAGTTAATAGAGTCGATATAGTTAAATGCCAAGTCTTCCTGATTGATGTAAAGATATAACACATTTCCAATAAAATTCTGGCATGTTTTTGTTTTGGTCTCTATAAGGGAATCCTCTTTATCTGTAGAAACATTTATTGCCTTAAAATATATTCTACCTAATGTTATAAGAGCAATAGATTTTCTCTTTTGGTTAGAATCACATGGCATATATTTTTTAATCTTTTTATCCAGCCTTGCTGGATCCTTATGTTTTGGATGGATCTACTATGCACAACAGAGAGGGATTTTAGAATTCTCTTGCATGATCTTTGCTTTTTCCTAGAAACATTTAATCCATTTACATTTAATATATATTAGAGTTTAGATGTATCATTGTTTTGTTGTACTTTTAATTTGTCCTTTCTTTTTCTTTCCTATTTCTCTTATTTATCATCTTACTTTTGTGTGATTGAATATTTCTTATCAATCTTTTTTTATATCTTCTTGTTTTGGAGTGAAATATTCTGTCTCTCTTTTAAGAGCTATCTTGGAAATCACAACCTACATACTAATTTATTGTAGTATAAACGTGTTATCTTTCCTTTTCAAAGAGTCAGTGTCTGAGAATTTGAGAAAATAGAATTCAACTGCTGTTATGTAGGATTTTCAACCCTCGTTGAGATAGGGTGGATATCTATCCATAAGAGCATGAATAGCCCTTTGGAGTGAGAAAATACCAAAACTTGAGTTTGATAATTGTACATTTATTTACCCTTCCCTGCTTTTTGTATATTTATGTTGAATCCAACTTTACGACTTCCTTTATTTTTTTTTTTAACTTTGATACCTCTTTCTGGTCCTTTTGGTTTGGCAGTACATCAGAGTTTCTTTTTTTAGCTAATGGATTTCTGATTTCCTTTTGCTTCTGCAGACTACATATACATCTGTGGTCTTCTATGACATCAAACAGCCTCTATCCCTTATTATAATTCTGACTGGTGAGGTTCTGATCCTTCAGCCTGAGAAGGAAGATACAGCCTGTTATAGAAATGTTACTTTAGGGAGTGATGTGAGTTGAATAGTACCCTCCTCAAATTTATATATTGAAGTCCTAACCTTCAATGCCTTAGAATATGACCTTGGAAATAGGGTTGTTGCAGATATAATTGATTAAGATGAGATCATAATGAACAGGTTAGGCTCTTAATTCAGTCTGATTGGTACCCTTATTGAAAGGGGAAATTTACACACAAAGGCACACACACACAGGGAGAATGACATGTGAACATGAGGACAGAAATCAGGGTGATGATTCTTTGGCCAAGGAACACCAAAGATTCCATCTAGTTGACCCCCAGAAGCCAAGAGAATGTCCTGGCTCATAGCTTCAGAAGGTGCCAACCCTGCTAACATTTTGATCTTGGATTTCTGGCCTTTAGTGTTGTGAGACAATACATTTCAGTTGTTTAAGCCACCCAGTCTGTGGTACTCTGTTACAGAAGCTCTAGCAAACTCATATAGGGAGATGGTATGAGTTATATTGAAATGAAGGTAATTAAAAATAGGGATAACGGCTCCTGGGTGGCTCAGTGGGTTAATAAGCCTCTGCCTTCAGCTCAGGTCATGATCTCAGGGTCCTGGGATCAAGCCACGCATCGGGCTCTCTGCTCAGCGGGGAGCCTGCCTTGCCCTCTCTCTCTGCCTGCCTCTCTGCCTACTTGTGATCTCTCTCTGTCAAATAAATAAATAAAGTCTTAAAAAATAAAATATTTAAAAAATAAAAATAGGGAGAACCCTTTCAATTTAGGCCAATAGAAATTATAGGAACATGGATTTGGGATTCAGTACTTGTTAGTACCTTTGACCTTCTCATTGCTCTCAAACATTGTTTCCTCTCTTGACCATTATTGGTCACTCTGCCTGCCTTCTTCTGCCTCACATACTTTTATACGCCCATCTGCATCCTGCCAGGAGCCTCTGTTACTTCAACAAAGTTACATTTCTGTAGATGCACCCTAGTTCCCTCAGTTTGAGGATCTAGAGAGCTCTGATGGCTTCCATTGTATCCAGGGGTAGAACCGATTTTCCATTCTAGGATCTCAAAGATTACATGAACTGGAAGAGGCAAAGTCAGAACTACTTTGTCTTAAATGCCCTACCTTCTCTCCAGGCACCAAGTTGAAGCATGATTTTATTATGTATTTTCCAATGCAAAACATTTTCTGCACTAACTAGCTCAGTTAGAAAACTTTGAGATGGTTACCTGGGAGAAGTGTCATCCTCATTCATTGACTGGGAAAGATGCCAATGGAATAAATGAGACATGTTTTTGCTGTTGTTGTTTGCCTTCAAGAAGGAAGCAAGAGACAAAAGCCACCAGCTTAAGTCAAGCCAAGGCTGAAAATCAGTGCCAATTTTCATCATCTGTGGCCATGCAGGGGTGTCAGTGCTGTCGGGGGACCCACCAGTCCTCATGGGCTCTTCCCGGTCTGTCTCATTTTAGAGAGGATTTATATTTTGGAGTCTTACTATAGATTACTTCTGAGACAGATGAAAGGAAACAATTTATAATTGTTTAACATGTGTGCACAGGTCAACATATCTGCCCAAATTATCTGCCTTCTTAGGAATTGCAGTTTTCTGGAGATTTATAGAAGGCCCTGAGTTTCAATCACGGTATTAAATTTAGTGACCTTCAAGGGAAACGGGGAGCAAATTATAGCTTCTTCAACTTGTACATGCCAGGAGTTGGCCATTCATCCTGCTACCAGACAAATGAACATTGTAGTGACTTCCTGCCCGAAAGAGTAGTGAATGAAAAAAAAAAAAATTCTGGGCAATGAAGTTGCGTTTGGACAGACACACTTATGATCTAAAATTAAGTCATCCAAAGATCCGAATGTCAAACTCTTGGACTAACTCTAACTGAAAAAAACAAGTGAGTCCTGAATACTTTTGAAGATCTAAAAATGCATGTAGATCAGTAAATAAAATTAGAAGTTAATTTCTTCAAAACCTTTTATGTAAAACACCCCAGAGAGCTAAAGCTTGACTCATTATTAAAAATAATTTTTTTTTTTTTTTTTTTTCAGAAAGAGCTTTCAGGTACCACTGTGATGCCCTGTAGGGCTGCATGTTACCCTCCATTGTTTAAGAAATGCAACATCTCAAGCTGTCACAGTGAGATACCCCTTCTGCTGGGGATTATTAAACTTCTCTTCTTTTGTCTCTTATTCTTTTTTAATGTCTCCCAACCGCCTTCATGATGGATACTTAATCCCCAGTCAAACTCTGTCTGGTGCTGTCTGGAAACAAAGAGCAGACAGCAAGTAGACTGGATGGATTTTATCTGTCCGGAAGCTCCTGACACCCCCTTGTGTGACCAGCAGAGCTGAGGTCTTTAAGGCTCTAGCTTCCAAATGGTACGGCTCTGAATGTACATTTATAGCCCTTTTCTGAGATTGAGTGCCTTCCAGTACTGGGCAGCATACTGGTCCAGCAACTGGGTCACCTGCTGGCCACTGGACAGTTGTTTTGCCAGATGATCTGCTTTCCATTAGGCAGCTTCCCCATGGTCTTGGAGTGATTTGGCTCGTTCTGCAGGGGACCGCCTGGGAGAGTCAAGCTGCACTTCTTGTGTTCCAAATGAGTCATGGGCACATTAGAGTTTAGAAAGGAAAAGCCAAGATGCAAATCTCAGCGGAAGAAGTTACTTGTAAGATCTACCGACGAAGTAGATCAGTACGGTTCCTGTCTTTAGTGTCTCGAAGAAGCCCCACAGCAAACCCAAACCCCAAAACAGAATTAAAATGCTTTAGAGTTGCAGGTGGTATTAGTTCTTTGTCAGTTGTAAACTTTTTGAATGGTAATGTCCTCCAAAGGCCGCACTGGCTGCTCCCACCACGGACTGTTTCGTCTAGCCAGCAAGGGCCATCAGACGATTAAGATAAACCCCTCTGAGCCAATCAAGGTTTCCAGCTTGAGTTTGGACATGACTGCAACCAGGTTCTCAAGAAGGCGGGCTGGAGAGTGCACTCTTCTCTCTGAACCCACACCGTTGGAATGTGGTTTACAGATCTTGGCTCAGATGGGAAGAGTTTAAACTTTTATTCGCCCCCATGTGTAGAGGCCCAGAGAGACCCAAGTCCCTGAGAGAAATGTCTCATGTCCCGCTGCCTCGCTGGCAACCACAGGAGGCCCAGTCAAGGACTTAGCTGCTGCTTAAAAACATGCCTTAAATCTGAACTCCACCTGGAAAGAGAAGGTGTCTCTCTCCAATTCCGTGGATGCCACCAGCCCAAAATACTTCGGGCAAGTATTTTCTTTCAGCTCTTCCTCAACCCCTCTCCTACTTCCAGGTCTAGGACTCTTTAATTAATGGGTTCCAAAATTAGAACTGGAGAGTCGTTCCTTCACCACAGCTCATATGACCCAGCAGTGTGCTTCTCTGGTTGAATGCGGGTGACGCCAAATAGGAGAGACAAATCTTTCATCGGGAGCTCCAACCGGATGAGCACGCCTGCTACCCAGCACACCCCCATTGGGCTCATCTGTCTGGGTGGCAGGAGGCCTTTGGAGGGTGGCACAAGCCAGTTCTGAGGAGGCTCATTTGCCAATGGAGGGGCTGGCTCGGGGCACAGCCTGCACAACACAGAGTATGCCAATGTGTCTTCCAAGAGAACCTTCTGTTTGGCAGCAGTACCTCAACAGGCTGAGTGCTGCCCTCCAATGAGCAGCACTGCTGATGGGAAGCTGGCCTGATGGGCCCCTGCTGATTGATCTGCTGCACGCGGCCACTCAGCTCCCTCTAGAACAAGCTCACGGTGAATACCTCATTTAAGCGAGCGAGTTTTAACATCAGTTATTCACGGTGGAAGTATTTACCCAGTGCCTGCTATCTGCAAGCATCGAGCTGGCTGTCTCCGAGTGGTCTTGATGAATTTGACATGGATCCTGGCTTTAAGAGGCGGATAGCGGCAACAGAAATAGGCTTGCGCAGAGAGCATGGGTTGACTTGAGCGGAATGCCAGCAGCTAAACACAAACACACGGGAGTCGGAGATGTGTCGTCGAAGCGTGAAGAGGGAAGAAGATGCTCCGCTGAGGGGCTGAGGGGAGTGGTGCGCAGACAGGGCCTTCGGTGGGAAGCGCTTACACCTGTGTTTAGAGCGGGAAGGGCCACTCGAGTTGGAGGGAATTGTATGTTCAGGAGTGAGAGAATGTTGTGCTTCAGTGGAACATGAGGTGAACCCAAGGAGAGGAGAAAAGGAGGTAGAAAAGAGATTCCAAGGACAGATCACTGGAGACCAAGACATTAGGATGAGGGTTTGGCCCTCATCCTAACAAGATGAGACAGAGCTATGGTGCCTCTGGGGCTTGGGGAAGGACTGGGGGAATGGGAGCTTGGTGGAGATGCAAGCTTGATGGTGAGAGCCAAGTTAGGGCCTTGAGAACTTGGTTAAGTTCTCACTTATTCAATACTTACTGAATTGCTGTTTTTTAGGCTCCTTATGTAGACCATGTCCTATCTGGCCACTACACATGGGCAGGGATACACGTTAAGAGTTCTTTACAACACAGTACCATGGGATCAGGGCAAAGCTATAGGAATTCCTGTGGAAATCTGGGAACCCAGGGAAGGGGGGGGGACAGAGAAATACCCAAATACCTGAAATGTTGCCCACAGAATAGAGGACAGAGTGACCTTCAGAACTAGGTGTGCTGGTTGTATCCCATCAATGTGGTTTTGGGCAAGTCTCATCACTTTTTCTTGTCTCATTTGTAAAAGGAACCGAATCTTGACACCCACTTTGTAGGGCTATTGTGAAATTCCATGGGTTGGTGTGTACGACACATCTCTCATGGACCTTTTCCTGGAGGAGGTAATGGAACTAGATTAAAAAACATTAGGCAGGTGTGGTAACTACAGGGAAAAACACAACAGATGTAAAAAGGTAAAGCCCAGCAAGTTATGACTAAGTTTTATAATGGATTTTCTTCGATCAGAGAGAAGTTGGCATAGGACATCACAAAAAGCGTTACACTGGCCATAAGGAGACCCAAGTTCCATGGTATCATGTTGATTAAGATTTTTACAATTGGGGGGAGCGCTCGGTCATTTCCTGTGCAGAAAGGAGGGAGCTGGATTAATTAATCTCAAAGTTCTTTTCCAATATTCTGCGATTCTGTGGAAACTACGCACAAAGAAAAAGGGGGCAGCTGAGATAAGCTTTTGGAGGAACAGAAAGTATCTTATTAAGGTGGAAAGCCTTTATCATTAACCTTGGTGGCTTAGTTTGATATAGACAATAATAAAGACTTACTCCAGGCTCTTGATTCGTGGAGAATTACTCAGATGGGGCTTAAGACATATCCACATGCTCTGTGTTGAACGATGCAAATGATGCAAACTTGAGTGTGTTTCAGACTCACCTGGAAGGCTGGCTAAAGCTCTGATTGTTTTGTACCACCCCAGAGTGTCTGACACAGTGGATCTTGGGCGGGGTCAGGGAATTTGCATATCATACAGTTCCTGGGCGGTGCTGCTGCTGGTCCAGGGACCATACTTTGAGAACCACTGGTGTCGGGGATGTGGGTGCCCTTGGCTGAAGATGCTTTTCATCACAGGATCACCCATCCTCCTGCTTCTCTGAGTATGATCGCACCCCACAGCTGTCCTCTCTCTGGAGATCTGCCCTTGGCTAACTGAACCCTCTGGAGGGGGGCTGGGGTAAGACACCCCACCCATCAGGGATTCTGACTGTTTACTGATGGCTGGTGCCCTTGTCTCAAGTTGGCATCCACTCTGTCTTGTCGTTGATGCTCCAAAGCTTTCCCCCGTCACTGAGTTCCCAGACTCAAGCTGGTCTCTGGCTGGGAGTGTAATTTTTGTGAGCTTTCTGCCCCTGCTCTGTCAGCTGCCCCTACTCCCTTTCTCCTCAAAGGACCCCCTCAATCAGTCACATGCACAGGAACTGTCATCTCAGACTCTGCTTCTAGGGAACCTGACTTCAGACAGATGACCTTGAGCTGAGAGAGCGCAGAGGCAATGAAGCCTGGTCGCAGGTTGTGTCAGGGGTCTAGACATTAGGTGCTGAGGTTATAATTTTACGGAAGCAAAAAAGGGACAATGGGAGAACGTTTGTTTAAAAAAATCTAAAATAGATCCACTAGCCACGTGTAATTTTTTATGAAAGATTACACCTGGGGCGAAGGAAAAGTTGTACAGATGTTTCCAGGTGGTTGAAACCTGATGCCTGTGAAGTGATAAGGCTCTTGTGATAATGAATGGGTCAAAAAGGTTCGTTTGGAGAGAGGAAGATCAGCTTGGATTTCAGCTTATGAGATTTGTGTGTTTGGGAGAAATCCGTGAGGTCTCCTTGTAGGTATGTATGAAAATGGAACTTGGTGGGGGGAGGGGGTCACTGGGGGATGGGCATTAAGGAGGGCATGTGATGGGATGAGGACTGGGTGTTCTGTGCGACTGACGGATCACTGAGCTCCACCTCAAAACTAATGATGTGCTGTATGTCGGCTAAATGAATTTAAATAAAAAAAAATAAATGGAACTTGAGAGTGAGGGAGTGATCATAGCCGGGCTATGCCTTTAGGAATCATTTGTAGTTAATGATGCTGCTGGGACATTCAGCAGCAAAAAGCAGAGGGTCTGGGACAGAAATCTTGAGGCTGCCTCAGTTATACCTGAGTGAAAAGCTGACTTCAGAAGAAAGTAGATAGAGTCTGATTAAGTTGGAGGGTCCGTGAGGCAGAAAAATGTGGCCCCAGTTTTGTCTTCAGTTGGCTGACTTCGTTCGGCACATATTGAAATACTGGTGTTACGAAGTTCTGAGCCGTCAAGAAATTTTGGGCTCTGTAAGTCTATTCATTTTTGTTTGTTTGTCGTTGTGTGTGCGTGCGTGTGTGTGTATGTGTGTGTGTGTAGTGACAATCTAGACATAAGCAAACATTTTTCCCTTAAATGCAGTTTGCCAGCAGAGAGAAGGTGACTGTTGATCACGTTTGCAGAGAAGCTAGGTGTGCACGGATAGAAGGTGTGGGAAGGTTATGGTCTTTGTTCTGGTCCTTTCAATCCTAGGAGCGAGGATGGGCACGTGATGCACGTGACAAGGCGAATTCATAGAAAAGCAGGGTCGGGAGGCACAGGAGGCATGGCTCGGGGTTTGTGGGACATGTATTGTGGCGGGGGGGCTGTGCCATGCTCCAAGGGGTGTCCAGGATGCTTAAGGTGCGCTCGCTGCATTCCAGGAACTTAGTTTCTTGTTCCCGAGAGACAGGGTCCTGCGTACAGGAACGATGCACCGGAAGCTTCGGAGGGAAATGCTCACAGTTCCAGGACTTCGTGGACTTCGCCCTGTTTCTCTCCCCTTGCGGCTGCCGGTTTTCCACACGCAAAGACCATCTTTGTTCTCTCGCCCTTCGTTGGGAAATCTTCTTAGTTCATATAAATCTCATCTAATTATATTTATGTCTCCGACCCCCCCCCATTTTTTGCTCTTTAAAAAAATAGTTTATTCCTTCCATTTTCTCCCTCCTTCCTTGACGTAACTGGTCCCAGAGTGAAACTTATCCTCGAGCTTATGCTAATAAATGACTAATATTTTTTCATTTCTTCTTTTAAATTTTATTTAGCATCTGACTTTGCCTCTTGTGTTTCTATTTGGTTCGGTTTTATTTTTGTTCTTGTTTTGGATTGTTTTCCCAGAATGTGCCTCTTTATTTCCCAGGAAATACTCGGCACTGTTATCCATAATTATTAAGTCCATTAGTAAGCC
The DNA here is from genome assembly GCF_002288905.1 of Enhydra lutris kenyoni. NCBI lineage: Eukaryota > Metazoa > Chordata > Mammalia > Carnivora > Mustelidae > Enhydra > Enhydra lutris. Next base: position 7,694,600 of record NW_019154116.1, on the reverse strand, counting down.
AAATTAAAAAGAATAACAGTCATAATCCATTGCATTTGCAGGACACTCTCCAAGCATTTTCATTTAATCACTTGCTGTGGCCTTTAATTTAGGCTGGATTTGCAAATTCATTTTAGCTTGGCTTCAGCCTCTTTTCTTCCTCCCCGGTTTTGCTCTCCTGCATGATGTCTAGCTTCTGTCTGTCGCGTTTCTGAAGTACCTGAGGCTCGATTCTGCTTCAGTTAATGCACTGTCCTCGACGCCTTATGTCTTGTCTCAAGTTCGACAGCTGAGACACATTGAATATCTTTCTGACCCCTGGAGATGACGAGCATTACTTCTGCCTTTAATGGGGGCTTCTCCGGAAACAAATTTCACTTGCGACTCATTTCTTCAGCCGCTATTATTGAATATGCACTGGATGGAAAGCACGAGTCTAGGTTCTGTGGGAGAGACAAAGCAGACTGGATTGAGCATTTGATGTAATATTAATCTGGCAGACATATGTGCCATGATACCCAGGGCAAGGCTGTATGGGCCAAGGCTATCTGAGGGGTACAAACCCCATGACATGGACTGCTGAGAAGAAGAAATTGGAAGAATTTGTTGAAGGTGATGGTTTCTTCGCAAACAGTGGAGGAATTCTGCTTGCCTTCTCTCTGGTCAGCTGAGCCAACCCCATTTATATGTCCGTGTAGACAGGGGTGTGCTTGTCTATGTTTAAGGGTTGGCTGTCTGGAGCGTGGGGAGTGGAGTTCCTGTTGTGCCGTTCATCCACATCTATGTTGTAAATGCTTCCAGCATGGCTGATTTCAAGTCACCGAGCCCAGGGTACTGAGCACGCAGGTGGGAGGAAATGCACAGAAGTGCTCTCCTGAGCTGGTGTGGAGTGGTTCCAGGGCACCATGGAGTGTGGGCCAGGAGGAGGGAGGGGAGTGGGGGATGGGTGGCTGGGTGATGGACACTGGGCAGGTATGTGTTGTGGTGAGCCCTGTGTGTCGTGTAGACTGATGAATCACAGACCTGCACTCCTGAAACAAATAATGCATTATATGTTAATAGTAATAAAAAAAGAACTGAAGCAAAAAATGTTAACATTTAAAAAATCTGGCTGGTGGGGGCTGGATGAGCCTGGTGGTGGGTATTAAGGAGGGCACGTATTGCATGGAGAACCAGGTGTGGTGCATAAACAATGAATCTTGGAACACCGAAAAAATAAAATTAAATTTTAAAAAATAAAATAAAAATCTGGCAGGTAAAAATGGAGAAGTCTACATAATTCACCATTTTTAATGTTTTTGTAAAACTTAAAAAAAACCCAAAGGCATAACTTCCAAAACAGTAGAATATATAGTAGAATGCTTTAGGACGCTGTATGTCTCACAACATAAGACTCATCACAGTTTATTATAATCCTTGTTTCTTTCCATCCTCCCTGGTAGATTGCAAGATATTTGGGCAGCAGATACCTTGCTTGTCTTACTCTCCCTGGCCCTTAGAACAACGCTTGAACATAGGAAGTTCTCAATAAATATGGATAAAACCACATGCACCCATGTAGAAATAAGACTGGAAGACTGTACAACAGAATGGTAGCAGTACTTATCTGTGAGTTGTCTTGGGCTGGTCGATTATGGGTAGTTCTTGTTTTCTGTATCATGACCTGCAGGACTTTCAGGGGAACTCCTTTCAGATCTAGACTTCGTTTGACTAGGTCAGCACAAATGAGTTGTTTAGTTGTAAAGACGTACTCTTTCTTGTTCTTTACCTATATCATCCAGATTAACTTGTACTTATTTTGACTTTTCCATACCCAATACATTTGTAGCTTGGACCCAAACCAAATATTTCTTGCCACCTTGCAATGAATCAGTGGAGATGTTAATATAACTTGAAGAAAGATATTGTGGCTCTTCTGTCTCTAAACTTGAGAGAGAGAGGTATGATGACCAGTTATGTTTGCTTTGAATGAGTCATTCCTCCATTTTTTTTTTAGATTTTTTATTTATTTATTTGACAGGCAGAGATCACAAGTAGGGGGAGAGGCAAGCAGAGAGGAGGAAGCAGGCTCCCCGCTGAGCAGAGAGCCCGATGCAGGACTCGATTCCAGGACCCCGGGATCATGACCTGAGCCGAAGGCAGAGGCTTAACCCACTGAGCCACCCAGGCTCCCCCATTCCTCCATTTTTTGATGCGACTTTTTTAGCCTACATTCAGAATACAAAGTTGATTTCATTTTGAAAATTTTTCAAAATAAATTTAAGACTATTGAGGGCCACACTATGACATTCATGGGCCCTAAGTCCTTCTGCATTTATGGACTCATTCTTCCATCAAGAAAAAAATAGTATATATGTGTGTGGGTGTGTGTATGTTTGTATAAATGCATATGTATGTTCATATAGATTATGTTCATATAGAGTATGTTCATATAGCTTATATTACTGTTGATATAAAAGCCAATATATTAATATTACATCTTAAAACAAAAAAATAGTCACTGATCAAATATTTGGAATTTCTTCAAACTTTTCTAAATTCCCCATTGGTTCCCTATAGGAACCAGTAGTCAGGTAGTTAAACAAGGAAAAGGAGGGCCATGGTTTGTGTAAAAGCAAGGCATTATTTATCACTTTATAACCTGAGAAGTGGCCTGTGTGCGAACAGGGGAAGAAGTGAGGGCAATGGACCTAATGTGGGGGCCACTGGGACTTCAGGAAGGAAAATCAATGCAGTGTTGACCCTGGTCATGGGAGTGCGCTCAGGGGTTTAATTAGGCCCTAGACAATATTTGATGTTGGCCACTAAAAATGGGTAAGATTTAGTATTGCTAATTCTAAACATTCTTATTCTGTATTTAACATTGGGGGACAAAAAACAAGGTTTCATGTAAAATCCCCACCATAAATATCTAATGACAGTCTATTTTGACTTTTATTTCGATATCATAGACTTTAATGGTAGTGACATTCATGGAGAATATAATATTTCTGTGTTCTTTTTAAAAAAATCAATTGCTGTTACTTTGCTTGACATTCCCAAGGATCCTCACATTCTGCATTCGGTTTTTAAGGAACTATATAGGCCTGTGTGTGTTTAATAGTGAGAAAAACTCTTCAGACATGGACACAAGTTGATAGAGATGGGAATGAGTAAAGGCACCCAAACGGAAAAGCCCAGTTTGTGGGTGAGGAACAGTGATGTGCCCCAGAGGGCCTGGAATTTAGAGAAGTTGTGTCTTACTCAGCTGAGGCTGCTTTATCAAAATGCCATTAATTAGGTGATTTAAAAGACAGAATTTCATTCCCACAGCTCTGGAAACTGGGAAGTCCAAGTTCTAAGTGCCAGGAGAGTCAGTTCCTGACTTGTAGACAGCTGCCTTCTTGCTGTGCACTCCCATGGCCTTTTCTTGGAGTGTGGAGACAGAGAGAGAGGGAAAGAGAGAGAGAGAGAGAAAGACAGAGAAAGAGAGCCAGCAAGTACACAGTAGGGATTAAGGATTTAATATAAGAATAAGAATTCTGGGGGAAGATTAACATTCAGTCCATCGCAGAGTGTAATAGGAGATAGGTTTGGAAAAGCTGGTTGGGTCCTGATTATAGAAGGTCTTTCAAGGCAAATAGGGAATGTAGAAAAAAAATTGAAGTTTATCAATGCTACTGAAGGCATTGATCATGAGGATATCATGATCAGAACTCAGCTATGGGGAAGTACCCCTGGCAAGAGACATTTTCTTCTTAGCCTCTGTTTCATCCTGGCTCTGTTCTCAAAAACCAGCTGGTTTGGGAAATAATCTGATTAGATTCTTTTTTTGTGTGGAAAATTGTATCTACTGCAAATGGCCTTAGGGATACACTGGACAGATCCAAAGAGAATACAGAATTCACAGTCACTGGGGAAGTAGACTGTGGTGCCAGACAGATCTGTGCTGATATGCAAAATGTTTGCTACTGGTCTGCAGTGAAGTAAGTATACTAATTGAGAGTAACCATTTAGAAATTTCTATTAATTTGAGAGGACAGTTTTATGTTTGCTGAATCGAAAAAAAAATGGATTCACATTTGGTATTTTATTTATTTATTTATTTATTTATAAAAAATTTTAAAAGATTTTCTCTATCTATTTGACAGAGAGAGCACGCATAAGCAGGGGGAGTGGGAGAGGGAGGGGCAGGGGGAGAAGCAGACTCCCCGCTGAGCAGGGAGCCCGATGCAGGACTTGATCCCAGGACCCAGGATCACGACCTGAGCTGAAGTCAGATACCTAACCAGCTGAACCACCCAGGTGTCCCTTTATTTTATTTTTTATTTAAATTCAGTTGGCCAACATATAGTAAGTACTTCATTAGTTTTCAACATAGTGTTCAACGATTCACCAGTTGCATATAACACCCAGTGCTCATCACATCACATGCCCTCCTTAATGCCCAACATCCAGTCACCCCATTCCCCTACCACCTCCCTTTCCACAACCCACAGTTTGTCTCCTGGAGTTAAGAGTCTTTCATGGTTTGTCTCCCTCTCTGATTTCTTCCCCCTCAGTTTTCCCTCCCTCCCCCTGTGGTCCTCTGGGCTGTTCCCTATATTCCACAGTGCATGCCTGAATAGTGAAAATAAATTTAGCAGAACCTGGCTATTTTTAGAGGTGAGGTTTTCATCACAGAGATGCTCACATCTTTCCCTGATAATTACCCCTTCTCCTTATTAGGTTCTTGTGAAAGTAACATCTGAAACAATAGATAATTAGGAGTTAAGACACCACTTTATAAATAGTTGTGCAAACCTGATGCAGATATGGTAAAAGCCCGAGTTCATCTGTTGACTAAGTATTCAGCAAATGCAAATGCATCCTAAGGATCTCCTGCATGCAACAGACAATGGACCAGACCAGAGATGGCACCTGAGTTTACAGAGCTGAGTCCCTGGAAGAGGCAGATGAAACAAAATCATGGTAGATAAGTGGATGCTGTATGGAAAATCACAAAGGGGTTGTATCTGGAAACATGTAACATGGTATTTTTTTCCTGATTAGGAATGCCAGATAGACCTTCTAGAGGAAATTAGGCTTATGTGGAAACTTTAAGAACAACTGGCATTTCCTAAATAAAAATTAAGGGCCTGTGCAAAGGCCCTGTGGTAAGAAGGAATAGGGCAATAGTCCTTGAAGGACTAAAACTGTGGCTGGAGTGCTGGGTAATAAGGGATGGCACAGTATGAGATGAAAATAGAGGGCTAGGTTTAGATCATGTGGTTCTTTATAAGTCATCCTAAAGATTTTTTTTCTAATAACAATAGGAAGCCATTGGAGAAGGTTTTTTGTTTTTTTGTTTTTACTTTGTTTCTTTTTTCTTTTCTTTCTTTCTTTCTTTTTTTTTTTTTAAGTAGGCTCCATACCCAGCATGGAGCCCAGTATGGGGCTTGAACTCATGACCCTGAGATCAAGACCTGAACTGAGATCAAGAGTCAGATGCCTAACTGACCGAGCCACCCAGGAGACCCAGGAGAGTTTTAATCTGCAGAAGATAATGTTATATAATTTGTGCTTGGCAGACTTCTGAGATTATCTGCTTCTTGGTGTTACACCCAGGATTGTCCCCTCTCCTTGAATGTGGGTGGAACCTGTGACTTGCTTCTAGCCAAAAGAATGTGGAAAAAATGATAAGATGTTGCTGTTATGATAACATTGTATCATGAAAGACTCCACCTAAACACACTCGAGCAAGAAATTTTCCTGGCTGGCTTGAGAGAGTGTGCAGGCATGTTGAAGAAGGCCACATGGCAAGGAACTGAGCAAGACCTCCAGGACCCAAAGACAGCTTCTAGAGGTCAGCTAGCAAAAACCTGAGGCCCTCCTGCATCCAGCTGCAAGGAAACAAATCCCACCAACAACTTGAATGATCCTGGAAAAGGATTCCTACCCAGTCGAGCCTTCTGATAAAAATACAGCCCATGTGACAACTATTTTGTAGCCCGGTGAGACCCAGAGCAAAGGTCATACCTAAGCTGTGTCTAAACTTCTGACTCAGGGAAACTGAAATGATGCATCCTATTGCTTTAAGCCCCTAACTTTGTGGTGATTTGTTCTGCAGCAATAGAAAACTAATACTTTGTTTTAATGTAACATCCCTGTGGTTGCTTTTAGAGAACAGACGAAAGAGAAAAGAGTGGATAGGGACACATCAGTAACATAGGGAAGAGACAAAATGGTAATGCTGCAGGAGATGGAGAGAAGTGGAATGGTTGGAGAAACACTTAGGAAGTATTGGGGGTAGAGAGTAAAGGAGACAGGCATATCAGAAGTGACTCCTTGGTTTCTGGCTTATGGCAGGTCAGTGTTTCCCCCCAGAATTGAGAAAAGACAGACTGAATGTATTTTTAAAAATCTGACTAAAGACATTGAAGAAATGCTAAAGCAACTAAGACTTGAAAGGCAAATAATTCAGGGGGAGGAGACTTACCAAAAAATAAGCTAATGCTTCTGAGCCACTTCTCTCCTCAGAGCATTTACAGTGGATGAGGAGTTGAGAAACCAGGAACAGATCCCTAGATAAAAGGCAGAGAAACCAGCTGAACTTTTAGCATGGGGTTGCAGTACAAACATTTGTAATTAGATGTTGCCAAGAAAGGCAGAATAAAAGATGTCAAGGTCCTGAAAATAAGCTGGTGTGGAGAAGCAAGTCCAGCCTTTGGTGGTTTCCCCCCTTAAGGTATTCACCTGGTGACTGAGCTGTGCTGGGCTAGATCTCAGAAGCAGAACGGAAAGCTACTGAAAGTAGAGAGGACCTTTTGGCAGGTTCAGGGTGCTCAGGAGACACAAATTGGAGGTCAGGACGTGTCAAGGAGGAGAGGCCCAGGTACACAGTGGATGGCCCAGGCTCCCACTGGGAACCATGGAAAGCTATCCCAGGAACAGAGATGAACCAGAGACAACAGAGACTTGCAAAAATTGCAAGCTTGCCTCAAATCAGTTTAATGTCTAGTTGGATGTAGGTGGTCTGCTTCACTACACAGTGCCTACCAGAATATAGGAAAATCTTCCCTGGAAGAAGATAATGTATTCCAGAGCCTTTGCTATGTTTAATAGACAATGTCTGACTTTCAAGAAAAAATTACCAGACATATCAGGAAAGAAGGTCAAGGACAAAAAGTCAATAGAAACATAACCACAGATGATAGAGTTTCCACACAGGCACATTAAAATACCTATGTTTGATTGTCAGCTCTCAAATTTGATTGTACCTTACTAAGAAGATAATAGTGTAATCTGCTATGTGTCATGGATGCTGGCAGAAGACATGAGGCTCCGGGGTCAGAGAAAGGACTTCATCGCACAGGCTCAACAGGCAGTCCAAGCAACTACATATTTACATTGCTTCTTTGCTCCCAAGTTCTGCAGTGGCAAGGTGCCGTGACTTAGGAATGCTACATGCACAGCGGGCTTGCACGGCTGAGGGACACTGTGAGAGAGAGAGCCCATCCCAACGAGCTACATTCCAGAAAATAGATGACAGAGTGGAGAATGCTATTAAAAACCAAAATTGATAGAATAGAATTATGTAGACGCCCTTGAACTGAAGTATTCAATAAATAAATTATAAGCTCCTTAGATGAGTTTAACAGCAATTATAAGCAATTAGAAGAGAGAATTAGCAAACTCAAGCTAAAAGAGTGGAGAATATCCAGTCTGAAGCACGGAAAGGCAAAAGGTTGAATGTGCCTAAATAAAGGAAGAAACATTAAATACTGCAGGAAGCACTCATTAATAGATCATTGTTGTCCTGGAAGAAGAGAGTAGGAAAGGGTACAAACAATATTTCAGGAGGAAATGACGGGAGACGCACTTTTAGTCCATATTCGAGAAGCTCTGTGATTCTCAATCTGGGCAAATTCAAAGTAAAATTTCAAAAACCAAAAGACAAAGAGAAACGGATCCAGAGGGAAAAATTATACACATTATGCTTAAAGGAATAAAAATAAGGCAGCAACTGGCTTCTCAAAAAGGAATTCAGATGATAGGAAAAAAAAACATAACATCTTTAAAGTGCTGAGGGAAAATAAGGATCAACCTGAATTTCTGCATCTCATGGAAATGTCTTTTAAAAAGTCGATGTGAAGTAAAGTAATTTTTAGACAAATAAGAACTGAGAGATTTTGTCACTAGCAGAACTTCACTGGAGAAATTCTAAAGAGAGATCTTCAGGCGAAAGAAGAATCCCACTGGAAACAGAAACACAGTTAGAAATGAAGAGCAATGGAAGCGATAAATAAAAATGAGTATCGACTGTGCAGAATAATAACAATGTCCTGGGATCTAAATTACGTGTAGAATATTCGAGTTAAAATGCATGACAATAATTATTCAAAGACATTAAGGGACAAATGGAGTTCACGTGTTTTCATAGCTTTTGGATACCAGTGGCAAAAAGTTATAATTCATATTAGACTTTAAAAAGTCATGGGTGCCTGCTCTCATATTTAGAATCACCACTAAAAGATAGTAAGGTAACAGGCTAGAGGGGAAAGTGAGAAATGCAAAGAACAGAATGAATATTGGTGCCATTCATTCGAGGGTGAACTCTGGAGAGTTTTAAGAAGGGGGTAAATGTGCTGGTTGGATAGATTCATGTGGCTCTCAGAAGAGATACCAAAGCTAGAGGCAAATCCTTTGTAGGCATCTACTTTCCAGGTAAAATTGAAGAAGAGGGAAGAATACTCCATTTGTGCAGGTCAGTCCTTTGTTTATCTCCCTTTCTCTGCTGCTTGCATCCGAGTGGTGAATGGAATGGGTGGCAGATCCCAGGAGGAAATCAGATGCAGCACCACAAGGCAGCAAGGGACACCAGGACCCCAAGATTTCACCGCGTAGTCATCTCGTCTACCGATAATCTTGGTCCATCCATAGGCGAGCAGAACTCAGCTGATGGGGCACAAATGTCATAACACATAATAATATCACATTAAATACTCCATATCAAAAAGTGGCCAAGATAAGAATGCTTCACTGTTAAATATTGGAAAGCAAGAATAATGATTATGATTTTAAATATATAATCGATTGTAATGGTCTGCTTTATTTTTTCTAGGTAGATGTGTTTATCTTTACTCCCTCTGGCAACACTGTACATTAAAAAACAGTACCCTTCTGTACTTCCACCTTGCAAAATGCTCAATACCTCTGACATTAAGCCGCTGAAGAATTTTGCTCATTCTTTTTTTTTTTAATTTTATTTATTTGTCAGAGAGAGAGAGAGCGCGCGAGCACAGGCAGAGGAACAGCAGGCAGAGGGAGAAGCAGGCTCCCCGCTGAGCAGGAAGTCCTGATGTGGGACTCGATCCCAGGACCGTGGGATCATGACCTGAGCTGAAGGCAGAGGCTTAACCCACTGAGCCACCCAGGTGTCCCTTGCTCATTTATTCTTTATTGACATCTGGGATTGGGCTTTGTGTCATTTTGCATTTATTGGATTCCTTGAGCACAATTTCTCATGTTTCAGCATCGAAAAACACCCTCCCCATTGTGAGATCGTCAAGGGTGTTGTGATAGTCATGTTAAGGAGTTTCATCACTTCACTGAAAGCTTCTTTTCTTTATTTTGTCTTAAAAAAAAGAATAATGGAATAGATTTCACTCACTCATGAGATCTGCTTGGATTTATAAAAGACGAAGGCTGGTCTTCAGGGTCCTTATGGTTTTGTAAAACTACAAAATTCTTGCCTCCTCGTGGTAGCCGTAGTGTCAGCAACCTGGGAGTTGAGCCTAAATTATTTTTTCTTGATGTGTGTCTTTGCTTTGGGTTTCCATCATCCTCTCCCACATTTGCCGCTGAGCCCCTGTTGCTGTGACAAGACCTGGTTATGTCCTTCTGTTCAGGTTCCCCACAGCTGGGCCCACATACCCCCTGGCCCCGGTGCCCACGCAACTCAGGCTCCCTGTGACAGGGGTGACCCCAGCTGTCTGATGCTGCCTGTGCAGCAGGCCCGAGCCCCTGAGTTCAGTGTAACATGTTATGCTTTTGCACTGGCTCCTGTAACCAGCCTCCCAGCCCGCACTTCTATTCAGATCTTGCCCAAATCTGAAACCCGAGCCTCCCAAGCTCCCACAGTGGACTTCTGGGTTAGTCCGTGGCTGAACTGAAAAGTGCCGCAGAGAGAATGCTGAAGGTCAGTGTTCTCAGCGTAAATCGTTTCCAGCTCTGCAGATGACCTGGAGGTATGGATCTTCCTTCACAATGAGATCACGGCACCTTCCTCTTATCCTAAAATACTCCTATCAAAGAGGCCCTTCCCTGGGCTTGCTCTGACGTCATGCAGAGGAGAGCGATGCTTTCAGGATGGGACTCTTATTTGGCTCTTAAAGCTCCCAGGACCTCTGATTGATTCCATCTTGGGAACTGTGCATGGGAAAATCAGAGGCCAATGTCATTAATGACCCCCAGTTGCTGAAAAACAGGAACCTCTGCATCTCGAGGTGTCACTTCACTTCTGTGCCACTGTCACACCTGCAGATGCTGGTTGAATGTTTTCTTTCTGTGGGCGAAAAAGAAAGCCATGGCTCAAGACATGTCTCAGTGGGCACGAAGGTGGACTTCTCTGGGGACATGTAGATTAGTCATGCATCTACAGTTTAAGGGGAATATTCTCTTCTCTTCTCCAGTCTCCTGTGCTCCCACACGCTCTTGGTCCTTCTTAGACTCGGGCTCTGGGGAAGAAGACGGACCCCATTGATGCTCCTGGAAAAGGGCAAGGGTAGAGTGGAGTTGCCATGTGTGGGGGCCCAGGGCTCCACTCTGAGCACTTTGACAGATTCCTGGACCCCATCCCAGACCAAGAGAGTTAGAACATGAGAGAGCTGTGCCCTGGGATCCGTGCTCTTCCAAAACTCCCCTAAGTGCTTCTGACCATCGTCCTGATTTGGAGACCACTTTCCCGGACCACTTGTCCTGTGTTGTCGCCCATGGACTTGACAGAAATGTTCACCAAGGCTTGGTCTGTGATATGATCAGATTGAGGAAGCTAGGCTGGGACTCAAAGATGTTGAGAGAAGGGGAAACCATGAGAGAGATGCAGACTCTTCTCAACCGCCAGCAGACGAGGTACTCATTCATTCCACGCCTATTTACTGTGTACCTACTGAATACCAGGTGCTTTTCCAGGTGCTAGGGACGCAGCAGTGAACAAGACAAGACAAAATCCCTGCTCTTGAGGGCAACACGATCAGGGAGCTCTATCAGAAACCAGCAAAGACAGGGTTGCTCTGCATGGTGGGGGTTTCGTTCTGTTCACTTATATTGTCCCCCAAACAAGAACAATGCCTAGTACATAGAAGACCATTGCTGAATAAAGAAAAAATTTCAGAGAGAGATAATACTCTGGAGGAGAACAGAACAAAGAGGGAGGCTAGGAGTCTGAGGCGAAGGCAGGTGGAAGGAGCCAAGCTCGTAGGTGCAGCTTCTGAGCAGGTCCTGCGCGTGGGAACTGGTGGGGAGCTACCTCTCCATTCTGGCCACCATTTCTCCAGCTCTATAGATCAAGGAACAATTTTGGGGGCACCACTCATCTCTTTGCTTGCAAGTGATGCTTTCATTAGCCACCACCTTAAATTCCTATGGGTCAAACATGCTGATGACTGCTCTATCCTTGCTGCCATTGTGTCAATATGCCCACTTGTCTTTGAGTGCTCCCACTTGGCCTCTGCTGTGCTAGGATCCCGTCATGCCCATCTGAGTCACCAGGCCTGGCCCACAGAGTAGAGCCACCACAAAACTTTTTGGGGACAGTGATGCTCTTCTCATTTCTCAATGACTCAGGAAGAGTCCTCGGGCATTTTCCACGGAGGCAGTGACGTCTGTGTGTATCTGTGTGTGTGCTTGTGTCTGTGTGCCTGCAGGTGTGTGTGATGCACTCCAGTGTTCTATTTTCCTAAGCCTTTGCGTTTGTCCTCAACATTTTCCCGGGGGAGTTCTGGTAACTCAGCCTCATTAAGAGTAGTCCATGGTTGAGTTAAATTTTAGCCAATCCGCAAAGTAAACTGCTAGAGCCTCTTTCAGCAGCATAAGTTAATGCAGTCAATCTGGAATCACTCACCATATACCCTGATGGATAAGTTAGGACCAACCCAATGCTGTATTCCATGCTCCTTAGTTTCCTGCTGACAGAACCTGTTCTCAGGTACGTTCTGCAGGTTTCCGTTGATGTGAATAGGCAAAATCTTGCAATTCTTTTTTTTTTTTTTTTAATTTGACAGAGATCACAAGTAGGCAGGGAGGCAGGCAGAGAGAGAGGGAGAAGTAGGCTCCCCGCCGAGCAGAGAGCCTGATGTGGGGCTCGATCCCAGGACCCTGGGATTATGACCTGAGCCGAAGGCAGAGGCTTTTAACCCACTGAGCCACCCAGGTGCCCCCACAATTCTTTTTGAGTGTAAGTCATTTCCTCCTGGCCAGACTTTGCTTGTGTCTCTGCAGCATGCTGAGGTCTGACCCGAGTTATGGGTCTAAGGGCAAGTGATGGCTTACTTTCTTCCCTTTCTTTTCTCCTCTTTTTTCCCTCTTTGTTTGTTTCTTTCTTCTTCCTTTCCTTTCATTCCTTCCTTCCCTCCCCCCATTCTTTCCTTCCTACTTCCCTTCTTTTCTATTTATTTATTATGTTTTTTTATTTGAATTCCAGAATACTTAGTGTACAGTGTTATATCAGGTTCAGGTGTATGATATAGTGATGGAACAATTATATGCATTACTCAGTGCTCATCATGATAAGTGTATGCTTTAATCCCCATCACCTGGAAAAGTTACTATTAACTATCAAGAAAAGGTGATTTCCTGATTCCACTGCTATCTCAGTGTGCTTAATATGCAGTCTATAGGGAGCAAAGAGTATTTTTTGCCATCATCCTCATAGCATCCCGTGATTGTTGTATAAGCTGCTGGTTCTCAGCTGGAAACAATTTTCCCTGCAGGGAACATATGGGGCAATGTCTGGAGACATTTTTGTTTGTGACAACTTGGGGGTGGGCATGCCGTGGCATCCAGTGGGTAGAGGTCAGGGATGTTGCTGAACATCCCACAATACACAGGACTGCCCTTCACAGCAGAATTATTCAGTTCCAGTTGTCAGTTGTGCTGAGATTAGGAAACTCAGCATAAAGAGATTTAATGATAATAAAATGTCAAGGCTCCAAATGACACTCAGAAATCTGGCTTTCTCTGGGCTCAGATGATGAATTTACTCTGGATTCAGTTTGAACGAACATTTACGGGGTCCCTACTGGATGACCCTTCCTGCACAATCATTTACATCCTGAGCCTCTTTTTATAAAAAAGAACCCTACCTGAGAGAGGGGTCTTGCCCAACGTCGGAGCGTCAGGAAGGAGGGAGCAAGGATTCGAACTCAGAATCTTTGCTTCCGAAACCCGACTCAGCAGGGAGTGGCTGTCATGGTGGCACCGTGAGGTCCTTGCTTGTCTGTGCTCCTCGTTCACGGAGCCTCGATGGTGTGCAAGGTCTGGCCATACGGTGTCATTCGCATGTCAACATCCTTCTGAGAACCAGCGCTGAATTCCTGTCTTGCAAAACGGGCTCTGCGAGAGATTGAATGGGCGACAGCAAGCAATTACTTCTTTCCTTCTTTGCCTCTGGTCTGATTCAGAGGCACAAAGGAGAAACACTCTATAGGCATAGAGTGCCGGCGGACGGCCGTGAACGGGTCTGAGCCGCATGACGCAGAATGAATGGGGAGCAGGCAGCTTCGAGGCATTTCTCATGGGGAAGCCACATCTGCTGGTTTCACTTCAGGAGTATGGTGACTGAGGGGCTCCCCGTGGCCATAGTGGAAGGGTGCTCTGGGAGGCCCCGGCTTGGCCAGACTCTCGGGCCCCCAGAACGTCACAAATTCCCACGTGCACATGTTCCTCCTTCGCTCAACCAGATGTGACCCGGTGCTGCTCTGTGTTGATTCCTTGAAACTGGCAGCTGCTTTGGAGAAGGAAACTTTTCATTTCCTTTGGCACTGATGAGCTCTAGAAGGCTGGGCAGGTGTTCCTTTGAGCGGCAACGCTGCCCCTAGGAGCAGGCGGGCGATCGATGTCTAACCTGTTGCCAGGCAGCTCGGGCGTCAGGAAAGAGACTTAATCTCCAACGATTAAACATTAAGTGCTTTCTAGCATTTAAACATTAGGCTCGTTTTATGATTGTGAAAGCAGCAGTAAAGCAAGGGGGAGAGAAGTTTACTGCTTCTTAACTTGAGCAGCAAATTGAATTTCTATCGATGAGGAGAAGTGCTTCTCCCTCTGGATGGAGAGCATGGGTAGAGGTTTGTGGGTTTCGAAAAAATACAGTAATAACATTTATAGAGATGAAGCTGTCAACACTACCCCTAATACTGCGGATTAATTTTGACAGTCATGTTTATAATGCAGGGGAGAGTGGGAATCACCTGTGTCCCTGGGGAATTATGTCTAGAGATGAAACTAGAAAAACACGAGTATTTGCTGTGGTGGCTTGGCTGTGTTTAATCTTTAAATTTCTTTCCCCTCCTTGTACAAACTTTCATCCATAGGTGTGAACACATTAGCATAAATGACTCTGTACCCTGGGCATATTTTTATATCTGTTTTTACACTGGCACAGATGTCCTTCCTGGAATTGCGCATGTCACAGAAACAGCTAGCATTGACTGGGTTTCTTCGTGTCCCAGGCACTGTCTGGTGGATGGGCTGTGTACGTGCCCACTCCCAGGACTCATGGAACCCTCTGGGACAGGCCTTCCGTGGCCCCGTCTGCCAGGAAAGGAAGCGGAAGCAGGATGTGGCAGGGAGGCTGGGGAGCCCAGCTGGGGCGCGCACCTCAGCAGTCCGGCTGCTGGGTCTGCTCTCTGCGAGCCTGCAAGTCGGCCACGCTCTGCTGGCTTCCCCCTTTCTATGTGCAAGGGGGGTCCATGCTCCTACAGATTGGCGGGCGCCAGGCCGTGGGGTGGAGATGGGGTGGAGGTGTGGGGAGAGGGTAGGGAGCCAAGGAATCTTCATACTGAGCAAAGGAATCAGCAGCAGCAATCATTCCCCTAAGATGTCCTGCTTTGCTGCTTTTCTTGCTTGGGGCCAAGTGAGCCAACACAGGGCCTTGTAGTTTGTCTTCACCAGGGGGAGTTTTGTGCTATGGCAAAAGGCTTGCCTGGAAGCATCTCGATTCTCGCTCTCCAAGGAACTATATACAGTTCGTGTATTAATTTATTTGGTTATATTAAACAGTTTTTGACCTCCCCAAACAGCAATTTCTTAAGGCGCAGCCATAGTTATGTTTATGTTATGTTGATATTTACAACTAAAGACAAAACAGCCCTTAATCCGATTTGGCGATTCGATGGGAGGGTTTTTCCTTTGAACCAATCAGACCTTTTCTTTCCCTGACAGATGCTTGTTCCTGATCCTGTTTTCCGGTTTCAGGTGCCCTAACGTCACTCCTTCTCATCGGACGTACGCTGTCAGCCAGCGCCTTCCAGTTTGCATTATCTGTGAACTTTTGTCCTCCTCTCATTTGTCACCAAGCCTTATCGGTTCGCAACTTACAGAGTTTGTGACTTTGTCTTGTCCCAACTTACCGAGAAGTAAGAAGAACCTTACACAGTCTAGGATATTTCTAGCAGCCATGCTGGAAGAGTTAAAAAAAAAAAGTGATAAAACATCAGGAGGTATTTTGAAAGCCCTTCAATTCTATTGTCAGTATTTTGGTGTACTGTGTCTCTTCCATGTCTTCCCATTAATCTGATTTCAAAGCCCGTCAGCTTGCATGGAATCGCTTCCTTCAAGTCCTACTTCTTGCTCACTTGCTCTTTTACATCTGCGCCATCTGTCCCACAAGGGAGACCCTTTGACTTTCGAGGGTTAACTTCCTTTGCTTCCAGAACTGCTTGAGAGGGTGTGGTTTGTGCAGATTAAGGCCTGGAGAGAACCAGCTTCAGGGAGCACCTTGGCTAAAAGCAGGTGTTGGCAGAAATGGCCAGTCTTCTACTTTCTCAAAAGTTTTCCTTTTTGCCTCAATTCGTGATGTGTCCTTTGAGCAAAGTTGTTAACATCAGTACATAGCTCTTTTCAGTCATGAGTCTAAGACCGTGTTTCAGGACAAGCACGGTTATCCTCCAAGATGAGTCATCTACCTCCTGGGTTCTGCCAAGCCTCGTCTCTGCTCCTCTGCAGTACGTGAATAAGGAGGGTGCGAGTGTGCCCTCCAAAACCGGGAGGGAAATGGTGCTCATGATTATCGAGAACCAGTGGACTGCAAGATACGCCCATTTGCTTTATCCTTCTGTTTCACAGATACGTGAATGCTGAGCACGAGACCCAGAGTGGGTTGCACATCAGAGGGAGAGAAGGAGAGTCTGGCGTGGGTGCGCTGAGCATGCTAATGGGTCATGTAGGCAACAGAGTGAGAGGAGAGGCTGGCCACGGTGCTCACTGGCTCTGGGAAAACTCAAAAGGCACTCTGTTTCTCCCAGCCTCCCTTTCTCTCTCTCTCTCTCTCACACACACACACACGTCGGAGTTAAATGGAAATAACTCTAAGAACTTCCTAGCATCTTAGAGATCCTTTGAGCTCTCTCATAATATGCCAGAATATTCTTCAGAAATTTCTTAAAGAAGGACCTAGAGACCTTTTCAGAGAAGGGTAGCAATTGTAACTAAACAGTTGATTTGGTAAGACTGGGAAGAAAAGGTTTAAGGAGCAAGAATCATTTTGTCTCAGCAGAGGAAAGATGAGAGGTTGATAGTAATTTTAAGCTAATACAGTGATCTAAAAAAAAAATGAATCCAGTAAGAAGCCTCACTGTTCTTTAAAGTTAATGTATTGTGACTTGAAAAAACAAAGGCATATGCTCATTAGAGAGAACTATAAATTGCCAAAGAATGCACACACACAAAGGCAAAAACGTAATTATATCCCTCAAAATCACCTTTTAATTCTTCTTTGGATTTTCTCTTAGGATTGTTCTCTAGTTTAACAAAGTCTGAACAATGTTATATGAACAATGTTGTGTGTTATACAATTCAGTTTCTTGTTATTTTAAATGTATACTAAGATAAGCATTTCTAAATGTTATCACTTTTTGTAAACATTTTATGGCTTCTTGCTATTCTTTCATGAGATTGTTCCATAGTTTACGGAGTTATATAAGCGTTTGCTTCTAGTCAGAACCTGTAGAAAACAACTTACATAACACTTTGCTCTATATTTTCACTATTTCTCCATAACAGAGTATGATTCCTGAGCTTCCCAGATCAATGGAAAGGCACATGTTCGAGTTTGTCAATAATATTGTGCAGTTGCTTTTCCAAAGATGCTGGTCACATTCCCAGCATCAGTTTGCTTCCTGCCTCACCAATGTACTCTGCAGCAGATATGATGATATGATTTTGTATTATATTTTAATGATATAATTTTGTTATAATTACAGGCTAATTTGATAGAGAAAACTATCACTTGCTGCAATTCTCTCTCTCTCACACACAAATACTTCCCCATGTGCTTGTTAATAAGGTTTGTTTCTTCTTTTTGCAAATGTCTCTTCATGACCTTAGTCCGTCAATTTGTGAAGCCTTAGTGATTTTGACCAATTACCAGATGAACTTAGATTTTTCCAAGGACATGCAAGCATGGCATGATTTTTTAGAAAATCCACCCGCATTGAAATGTGTCAGAAAGACTTATACCTCTGAGTGAATGCAGCCTCGGGGAAAATGCCACAGCTTGAGTGAGTCACTTTGCTTTTCTACATCTGTGTTCAACTCTGTTACACAGGCATCAAATGTGATTTTCTTTATGACCCTGAAAATATGCTCTCAGAGAAGAAGGAGGCAGGAAACCTCAGATCTAGTGTCCTGTTGGTCAGAAACACCAGACCAATGACCTTACTGTGGTGTCAGACAGGCATCTCCAGATCCCTTCCAGCAAGTTTTCTGCAAAGGAATTTCCCAGCAAAAATTCAATAGTTTGATAATAATATGTGTATCTTGCCTACCCCTCTCATCTATCTACCATCTATCTATTCATCTATCTATCATCCATCATCTGTCATCATCTCTCCAATCCCCTCTGTCTTCACCCAAGAACTCTTGGAGCAGATCGAAGGTGCATTTACTATGTGCTTCCCCCCCATAGCCAAAGCTGTAGGTGGTCTTCATAACAGCCCTTGTGCCCTCACGCTCGTGGCTCAGGTAAGCTCCCCTATCTCTGTCTCCTCTTCTGAACCCCCTTCTCCCTTCTGATGTGCTCCCTCTGGATTTGACTTACACTTCAGTGACACCCCTCTGTCCTGATCTCTGAAGAACACCTTGCCTGAGCTAGTTGGACCATTCTGGAGGGGAAAGGGGGTGATTCTCTGTCACTCCTGGGCCCATGGCTTGCCCCCTCTGCCGAGATTCAGCAGAACTAGGCTTCTGTCTTCTCAGCAGGGCACTGAGGCAGAAATGACTGATGGGCACTGTTCTCCCTGGCAACTGTGAGCCAGAGAAGAAATAGATCTGGATTCTAATTGCAACAATCAGTGAACTTAATTGTTCAGCAAAAGAAGATTTTTATTTAGAATCACATAAATGATTTTAGAGGATGAGAACTTTCCTTGTTTGTGATTGCAAAGATAGGATAGTCTTGACACCCTGGGATGTTCTCAGAGGAACAACGAGGTGGTGTCTCTGGATCTCTTCCCCATTCCATAATTCTTATCTCTCTTTTACCCACTTGCCAGGGCAGGGTGAAGGTCTGGTATTTTTTTGTTTTCAGTAAGAATTATTAGACCTCTGGATTAATAAAACAAGAGCTAGTGAGGTTAAAATTTTAATGCTTTTGATTATTCAAGAATTTCTATTTCACAGCTTTTGCAGAAATTTTAGCCTCTAGCTAAACAATCATTACTTTGCGGTGATTTTTTCCCCTGCAGTATATAGCCTTATATTCGCTGGCTTATCTTCCAACGTAAATCCATTTATTTCAAGTTCTTCACACCGCTGAGGCTCTTCATCAGTGGCTAATTATCACTCACACTATGCAGAAACACATTTCCTCTGCATTCATGACATAACACTTCTAGAATGTCAGCCCCACAGTGAGTGTTCCGACATACCAGGTAGGTGTGATAAAACTGTTCTCCACCAACCTGAAGGGAAACAAAAGGCTGTGGCTTATTTGGGGGTCTTGTTGTTATTAAGAATGATGTTTCAAGGCTGATACCTCATCTCTCTGATTTACAGCAGCTGGGGAATATGAGCATATGATAAAATGTGATTTATAGCATTTAATTAAGGATGGACAGCTGTTTACAATGGTCTGGAATCCAACCGCACCATCCGTATGAGTTACCCCCACTTATCTCTACATGACTTTGCAAGGCGGGAACTCACATGTGTTTCAGCAGCAAGTACATAAGAGTGAGGGTATGAATCAAATTAAATGAAAAGTGGTTGATCAATCAAATGCAAAGTAATCGATCTTAAGGATAAATTTTGTTTGGAGAATACCTTGCTACCCATGAACTACCTAAATAATATTAATAGCTAAGAGTTATTAAGAGCCTACCTCATGTCGGCCCATCGACATGGTGCTTTGGGGGACATTTAGCATAATACTCATAAAACATAATCCCCAGGCCCCAGCTGTAGTAATTAGGATGAGACCTAAAGAACGAGTATGAGCCAAGCATTTGAGACAGGGGTAGAGGGGGAAATACTATACTCTAGGTAGATGCAACAGCAAAAATATAAAAGCACTAGAAAATATGTGGAATTCTAGAAATGAAAGTTTAGCAAAGCTGAATTTAGTAGAGGGACTATATTAACAAGGTTTGTAAGTGGATAAATTAGAAATAGGTGAGGTTTGGGTTTTATTGTAAGGATAAGTTATTGATTTTGATCAGAAAAATGCTGAAATTTTATATTTGTGTTAAAATGATGATTCTGAGTACGGTGTGGAGACTGAGTCAGAGAGGATGAGACCTGGAAACTGGGAGTCCAGTGAGGAGGTACTGGGGGACCCGGACAAGAGCTGATGCCCACCTGCCCCAGGAGAGGGGTTGGGTCAGGACAAATGGATGGGTTGGGATGCTGCGTAGCAGGTGGGACTGAGAGCACTTGGGATTGGTATATCTGGGTGGTGGGTAAGAGAGGGGGAGGCTGATGCCTGGGCCATTAGATTGGTGCCATGTCTGACACCAAGAAGACTCAGGAACAGAGGAAAGGGGCAGGATGATGATGAAGGACTGGTGCGTGCTGGATATCTGGTGCGTGTGGATGTGGAATGGAGGCAGCCTGTGAGCAGTTGGATACATTTCTCTGGGGCCTAAAAGTTAGGTCATGGATAAAATTCTAGAATTTAGATTCACTAATATAGAGGTGGAGAATGAAACCAAGAGAGTGGATTAGATTGTTGAGGGAGGGATTGTAGGGATCTCCAGGGAGGGATTGTAGGGATTAAGAGATGGTGAGAAGAGAGCCTTCAAAGAAACCTGAGTAGTGGGGGCAGGAAATTCAAGGGGTGTGTTCCATGGAAATGAAAACAAAAGTGTTTCCAAAACGAAGGAAAAGCCAAACGTGGCCCATGTGTCTCTTAATAAAATGAAATTTTAAGTATGTTTTAAGGTCAAAAGTAGTACATGATCACTAAAAAAATATATAAAATAAAACCCAAACGATGCATATCTGTCTATAAAACACCTCGTATAGGTTTTAAAGAGATGCTAACTTATCTTTGCCAGAATAAGTAAGAGATATTCTTATGTACATATTCAAAAAAACAAACAGTGGAAGAAACCCACGAAACCCATGAAATAGTTACCTGTTGAGACATTTCAGTGTGTTCCTTTAGCATTGTTTTAACATTTGACCCCATGGAGGCATTAGTCATTTTAATGCAGATTGAAACAGCTAAAACTGTATGTCCAACCGGCAACATGACGGAAAGTGGATCTTTTCAAGGGACTTTAATATGTAGTCCTAAATGCAAATCTTTAATATGATGCATCTAAAGAAAAAGAATAATAAAAATCATAAACTTCAGTTACTGGTTTTATTATTAAATGTCAGTTATTATTATCTAAAAACTATTTTATAAATATCGTAGGAAAAAGCTAAGAAGGCTGTAATGGTAAAATTAAATTGAAAACGTCTTACATCTTCACTATTTTATTTTATTGTTTCTAAGTTTATTTTTGCAATACTGTTGACATACAGTGTTACATTAGTTTGGGGTGCAGAATACAGTGACCCGACAATTCCATAACATATGCAGTGCTTACCATGGTAAAAATAGTTGTCACGTGTCACACTGTACAATGTTATGACAATATTATTGACTGAATTCCCTTTGCTGTACTTTCCATCTCTGTTTTTAAAGTACATTTTTCCATCTCTGAACACCGAAATGGCCTAGAAACAGTAGCAACTCAGCAGCAATGAGCACCCCTCCCAACCAGCTCTTGGCCTTTAATACCACTCACCTCTGTAAGTAATCATGGCTCCTTAGATAATGACTTCTTTCAGGCCAGGAAAGTACAAGCTGAGGCTGGAACTTTTGGTGATTCTGGAAAGCGGGGAGGGTTCTCAGATTAGGGGACCAAAACAGCAGAGGATTCAGCTCAAAAGTGCCCCCACTGGCCAAAGTTATAACAGCTTGAGCCTGAAAATGATTTTAGCTGATTTCTTCAGAATGCCCACGTGAAAATCCGTGCGTCTCTAACAATGTTTGTGTGGGAGTGGGTGAGAAGAGTCTCGCCTCAGGGTAGTGGACAGCGACGTACACATACACAGTCCATGAACAGGTCCTCAGCACACCCGGGGATTTCAAATTTCTCGAGGAGGGGAGATTAGGGAGGAAATGTCCTAAATGTCTAAAATGGCTCCCTATGGGGATGATGATGAAAACAAGGGGGTACGTTGGGAGGCACGGCGACATACTGCCAATTGGCCTCCTTCTGGCAAACATGTGGAATTCTGGACTCCCACCAACAGAGGGAGACTCCTTTCCTTTCTAGCAGGT
Organism: Enhydra lutris kenyoni; assembly: GCF_002288905.1. Taxonomy (NCBI): domain Eukaryota; kingdom Metazoa; phylum Chordata; class Mammalia; order Carnivora; family Mustelidae; genus Enhydra; species Enhydra lutris. The sequence continues at coordinate 7,672,612 of NW_019154116.1, read as the reverse complement.
CCTCTAAGCCAGAAAGATGGAAAATCTGTCCTGTTTGCTTTTTTTTTTTTTTAACTTTTCTTTTTCTTTGTGATCTTTTATTGTTATTTTTAAAAAGCACAAGTCCTGTGCTGTTCCTGCTCTGTGTTTCCAAATTCAGGTCTTTGAGGGGTGGAGGGGGTGCTTCTATTTTGAGAGAGGAGTCTGGTTGGGGTGGACTCGTTGCTGTGTGATTAGGTAGATGGTGTTTCCCTGCCTTGCAGTTTTAGCTTCGCCTGAACTTTGCCTAGAACCCTGAATCTCCTGCAAGTCTCCTCAGCCGTCTCCCGTTTATTATCAGGCTCTTGTTTTGTCATCTCAGATCAGTTTTGCCTTCTGGATATTCTGCAGGTGTTGCAAAAGAGCCAAGCTTTCCTTCATTCTATGGAAGAATCATAACGGCAAGGTTAGTCTGCCTAATGCAGAAGATTCATCAAAGATCTATTCCTGTATTGATCTTTCTAGATTTGAAGTGGTTTTTTTCATTAATACTCAACGATCAAACAAGGAAGCACCTGTTCCAATTCCGTGCTTGTGAGGAGAGAAGGCAAGGTGGGGAGGTGGGGGGTGAGGGTGCCCTTCAGACTTCTCTGCCTCCTTGTGAGATGAACGGTTCCTTCCTCCAATCCACAGATGTGCAGGTCCCCGCTAGGATTCCCAGGCTCTAAGTCTTTCACCTAATGTACATCTGTTCTCCCACAAGATATCCTTCCTTGTTGTTTTCTTGTATTCAGACCCAACGAAGTACATGAAAAACTATAATTCTTGGCCTATGCTGCTGTTGGGACCCCCTCTCTCCACCTAGAAATCTGTACCCCCAAGACATCATGGGCCAGGAAGCGCCAAGATCCTGCTGGCACCCCTCCTGATTACTTCCTGCCAACTGGTTCTCTGGACTTATTTTTCTGTGTAGATAGAAGTTGACAGTGGCAGGAGGGTATAGTAATGTTGGTGGGAAGGAAAGTCCGTTCATCTCCCAGGGCTTTCCAGAATGGGCTGGGATTATGGGCCCAGATGCTAATTAGTTCAGTGTTTTGGGACACAGGTTTGAAGGATGGAAAATGACTTCTTATTTTGCTCCTCTGTTTTTATTTTTAGGAGGAATTCATTTCATAAGGTAGAGTTTGAATTTGACATGAACTCCAGCCTAGATGGATATATCTTTTTTTTTTTTTTTAAGATTTTCTTTATTTAGGGGCACCTGGGTGGCTCAGTGGGGTTAAAGCCTCTGCCTTCGGCTCAGGTCATGATCCCAGGGTCCTGGGATCGAGCCCCGCATCAGGCTCTCTGCTCAGCGGGGAGCCTGCTTCCCTTCCTCTCTCTCTGCCTGCCTCTCTGCCTACTTGTGATCTGTCAAAATAAATAAATTTTTTTAAAAAAACTTAAAAAAAAGATTTTCTTTATTTATTTGTCAGACAGAGATCACAAGCAGGCAGAGAGGGGGTGGGGGACGCAGGCTCCCCACTGGGCAGAGAGCCCGGTGTGGGGCTCGATCCCAGGACCCTGAGATCATGACCTGAGCCGAAGGCAGAGGCTTTAACCCACTGAGCCACCCAGGCGTCCCTAGATGGATTTATCTTAATCATTCTTTGGGCCACCTATGGTTATTTCCTTCAAGATTGGGGAATTGGTCTATCTCTCAGCCCAAATTCTTAGTGCTTTGAGTTTTTGTGCTTTATGGGTATTTAAGAGAGAAGGCAGAAGAGGCTAGACACTGTCTCGGACTAAAAATAATTGTGTAATCTAGGTAACCACACTTTTGATGATTGTATATTACTTTATTAAAATGATGTACCATAATAACTTCCCCAGTGTTAACCATTTAATGTTTTCCCAAATACTTACTATTACAATTGACCTTTGAACAATACAGGTTTGAACTGTAGGGGTTCATATATATATATATTTTTTTTAAACAAATACAGTACATTATTGTATTTTCTCTTCCCTCGTATTGTTCAAGGGTGAATTGTATCAACAGTTGTACAATAAACACTTTTGTGCATAAAATTTCTTCTAGGCCACAAACACAGGTCTGATTATGGCAGGGCTTTTTAGGGCTTTTTTAGGGCTTTTTTAATGTAGGATGAGAAACATCCTACAATCTCTCTTTCTCCTTTTTTACAGAAATTTAGCTCCCATGTCGGTCTAGAATAGAGATTATATCTTGCTTTCTAGTGACTTTGTTTCCATGTGATTAAGTTCTGGCCAACGGAATATGAGTGAAAGTGTAGTATCGTGTGTGTAGTGAAATGTAGTAAAGTGTGTGTGTGAAGTGTAGTGTACTGTGAAGTTTCTTTAAAGGGGGAGGGCTATCTGCTTTCTCTTTTCCAGTCCCCCAGTTTCTGTCTGGGATGTGATGGCTGGAGCTCTAGCTCTACCCTTACACCATGAGGTTTCACAATGGCAGAGTGGTGAGGTGGGAGAAATGGGATCCTTTATGGTTCCTTGGTGCTCATGTGTCATGACAGTATTGGGCTGCTTACATGAAAACAAAGAACTTTCTATTTGTAAGTATTCTGTTTTGTGCTTTTTGCAGCTGTATGCAATCCTGCAGTACACTTGGGCTAACACGAGGGTCCTAGATTTTAATAAGTGATCAATAAATGGCAAAAAGGTTCAAAGTTGGGATCCTGGAAAGTAAGGTAGGAATGTGCCCGATATATGCTTGCCTGCTTCCTGTTTTTCCGTCTGTGACTGGCTGGGCTCTTGGGATCTGCTTCAATCCACCTTAGACCAACATGGTACACCCATCCATGTCTTCTGGGACAAACCTTCAAGCCAGATGGAGCAGATAGAATTATCCCCATTTCTTACTTAATAGAACCAAACTCCCCCAGACAAAGTGGAACACTCGCTAAGATTACAGATTTCCCCACTGACCTTCTGAGCTCACCGAGTCATAATGTCTGAGAGTGGAACCCAAGAAGTCATATCTGTAATTAGTTTGCTGAACCATTCTGATATGTAGTCAGTCACCTGGTGACTTCAACTCTTCTTCATTTTGAGATTATCTTCTTGTTTTCTCAGTTATTTGCCTTTCCTCTATAAAATTAAGCAACACGAACTGGACCTGAGAAAACATATGACCTAGTCTTATCTTTGAAGGACAGAGAATGCAAGCACAGAAATCATTGTTTGCATGAAGAGCCATCAACCCCGCCCTTTCCTTTGACTCCAGACCTCTGTCTCTGCAACCCTTATTTAAGGTCATATAAGGACAGTCCCTTTTCTGCTGGATCAGACTCCCTTCTATCCACCCAAAACAGTAACTGAGGTGCTCCGAAGAGAAGTGGGTGGCACAGTGGGAAGGGATTTGGATGCAGTTCTGCCCACGTGGGGATGCTTTCTCTAATGAAAACATGTTCTCTCTAAATCATACATGGCTTGGAAGTCATTAAATCATCCAGGTCCTCCTGTCCCTCTGGGAAAATTAGCTCTGTGATTTGAGAGCCCTTGAATATTTATTTCCTTGTGCTCACAATTTTGGAGTCTCTGTTGCTAGGGCTGTGGAGTAGGTTGTTCTTGAAAAGTGGCCGCCATTTTTCCCCTCCCTGTATCCCACATCGTTCACTCCACAATTCCTCCCGTAAGAGGAAGAGACTGTTTCCCTACTCCTTGGGTCTGGGGGGCCCTTGGGATTCACTGTGAACAGGAGAAGTGGCTTTGCATGCTTGTCTTGTTCTCTCAGAAGGCTGCCCTGTGTGAACAAGCCTGGGCTAGCCCGCTGGATGAAGGAAGACATGTGGCCCGCTCAGCCCAGCCCACAGCCAGCTAACCCTCCAGACTGGCCGCTGAATGTGGACACTGAATGAGCCCAGCTGAGTCTCAACCCAAATGGCTGACCTGTGGAGTCATGAGCTACATAAATGATTGTTTTAAGTCGCTACATTTGGGGATGGTTCATTATCCAACAAAAGCCAGCTGGCACAAGGCATCAGCGTGTCTACAGAGAGTGATGAAACGCTTGGAGTGACCATGCCTCAGGGGTAATTTCACAAATGTCTCCAACTCCAAGCCAGCGAGGACGTTTCTTGTCCTGGTGAGGTAAGACTATGTCCTCCCTAAGAGTCTCCCCTCAGTATGGCCATAGGTGTCTCCCTGTACAATGCAGTTTGATTTAAAGAAAAGTCCTACTCATGGGTAAGACAGCCTTAGCAGACCAAGGGTCTCTGCTGGTTGTTCCAAGCATCCTGTGTCTGTCCCTCTTTTCCCACTTCTGGGCTGGGAGGAGATGGAGTGATTATAGGGGAGCAGTTCCAGGTAATTCAGCCCTAAATCAATGCTCCTTGCTCAGTGCTTTTTGGTTTTCTTTTGTTTCTGTTTATTTATTGAGATACAATTCACATAGGATAAAATTCATAGTAAATTCACACGGCTGTGCAACCATCACCACTCTCTAATCCTGGAACATCCCCTCACTCCAAAAACAAACCTCAATTCATTACCTCAGTGACTTCTTAAAGTTTTTTTTTCCATTCACAGGGTTTCAAAGATTAATTTTTTTCTGCATCGGTTCCCATGGTGCAGTTGGACAATGTATGCATTTGTGAATCATGTAGGATTTTCATTAAAAAGTTGAACTTTTGGGAGGAAAACAGAAAGCTTTTTTTTTTTTAATAGAAGAAATACAGAAATAAAAGCAATGCAGAAACAAACAAAAAAAGGTATGTGTAAAGGAGAAAGTAAAATCCCCTCTCACTCCCATCTCCATGGAGACAACTGCTGTTTTCAGTTTGGGGTATATTTTTCCAGGAGACGAGGATGTTTTTACAGATATTAAAGCTCATCCACAGCGAGTTTTAATAGGATATGTTCCTTTGGTTTGGGAGCTGAGGGTTGAAAGAAATTTTTGTGATGTTCTGCTTGTTTTTGTAGACCTCAGAATCTTATTGAAGACTTAGACTCACGTAGATAAAGTGCTATATTAGGGCAACACTCTTCAGATAGTGAAAATATTAGTAAGTTCGGAAAAATTAAATATGATGTTGAATTTTGTATTATAAAAATATTAACTATAGTTTATAGAGAATTTGGAAGCTCTGGAGAAAAAAAATAAAAATGACCCTTATTCAGACCTGCCCTAAGTTAACCACTGTTATTATCTTGGTGTATTTCAATTTAAGCATTTCTTCTGCATATTTTAATTTAAACTTCAACCTTAAGAATTATGGTGGACCTAGTAGAAAACTATATTTAAAATTTTTAAATTATCAATTATATTATTAAAATCACGAACTGCTTTGTTGTTTCTTGGTTCTCATGCATACTTGTGGATACCTTTTACTAAAAACTTTTCAACAGACCAAGAAAACTCAATTAGAATGCCTCTAGTTATACTGCTTTTCATCACCCAATAATGAAACGTTTCTCCCTGAGATGAATTATTTCTGACTATTTCTGATAAGCATCTCTCATGAACGGTAGTATGACACTATCTTGAGAAATGTCTACAGAGAAAAGCAATAGATCTTTCAATTTATGCTTATTTGTGACTCTAGGCTGTTTTTATTACAGGGGTTTTATATTGTGCTTTAATTCTGCTCCGTTGTTGTTTCATGCTTATTTTGGTTTTCAAAACCTTATTTTAACAATAGAATGGTTCAGATTCTTACCGTCTTTGTTTGAAAGACCATGAGCAAAAAAAAAAAAACAACTATAATTGATCATCCTGCATAGTAATCTATTATTTCATGGGCAGATTAACATGGTATAGTATATAGTATCTTTTCAAAAGTAATGTGCTTGAGTAAGACAACACATTCATAATTGATTGTGTTGAAAAAGAGGAAAGCAAATAATCAAAACAGGGTAGAAGTGACAACTGATAAATTATAGATTACAAAATATTCACTCTATGGAAACTTGTTTTTGTTTTACGGTAAAGACATATAATCCTTAAGAGAGGAAAAATACACCCTGATCAGTTCATCTCTGTTGACACATAAGAGTTAATTTTTTGATCAACTTAAAGTAAGATTCCTTTTCTTTTCTTAAGTTGGAGCCTATATATATATATATATATATATATATATATATATATGCATACATACATACTTATGTGTATATATATATGATATATATATACGATAAAAAATATATATATATGATAAAAAAGCCACTGTCTACGATGGATGGACTTTAAGAACATTAATGATCCAAAGAGGGTTGACCACTTCTTATAAGTGTAATTTCAAAGGAAGTGGAATTATGGAGTGCTGGGAAATAAATACCGACAACAGGCTATGTGGGATGTTGAGTAGTCATATTTATGGTTGTCCTTGTTCTGCTAAGTTTGGTTCGTTTATTTGTTTGTTTGTTTTTACCAGGGAGCAATGAACCATACAGACTTCTTGAGTCATTATTAATTGTTGTGGATCCTCTGTTATCCTTGCTTGTAGCCATAAGTAGCAGAGGAAATCTTTTCCTAGGGGTGTGCAGATATGCACAGCTTTCGTTCTCCTTTTTGTGTCTTTTTATCTTATTAGAGAGAGAGAGACAGACAGAGAGGGCACATGAAAAGGGGGAGGAGCTGAGGGAGAGGGAGAGAGAGAACCTCTGACTCCCCACTGAGCACAGAGCCCATGTGATTTGGGGCTCCTCCATCTCATAACCCTGAAATCATGATCTGAGCTGAAACCAAGAGCCAGATGCTTAACGAACTAAGCCACACAGGTGCCCTGCATTTGTGGTTTTAAACTGACATCTTGGTCTTTTACCATTAAACAGAAAATAAGCTGTATGTATATTTAATTGTACGTGTGTGAAGAAGAGAAAGAGGGAGGGGGAGAGAAAGAGAAGACACTTGTACCAATTGTCATTGCATCTCAAGGCTTTGGCCATGGAGTTTGTTTCCTGGTTGTTGACAAGCTTCTTATCCATACTTCTGGTGCTTCTTCTCCATCCTATAATGTCTTTGGATTACATCGCATTAACTCTTTGGTAGAATCCTAATGTGCCCTTCATCCCCAGCATCAAGGAATGTGATAGACTAGTTCCGACCTCTTTTTCTACTCCTTCTTTAAGGGAAGTTTATTTGGAAGGCTTTTAGGAAGCTTAATTACCTTTCCTTTTTTCATTTCAAAATAAAGAGCCTTTCATTTACATTGCCCATGTGTTCCCCATTCTGCCTCACTTCCTCTGACACGCCATGTAAAAGGGAGAAGGAGAAACACTGCATTAAGTTGTATATTTCATGCAGAAATTTCAAAATGTCCTGACAGATTGCAGAAATAAATGCTAAACAATAACAGTGTTTACACTCAGTAATGAGATAATTTATTAGTAAGTTATGGGACTTTGCTTTCCCTGTTTTGCAAATGAGGAAGCAAAGTCACAGAAAGGATATTTTCTTTTCCCAAGGTCACACGCTCTTTCTCAGACCAAAGCCAGGGAAAGGAGTATGATTTTGTCCATATTTTCTCTTCTGCTTAGTCCATTGATAAACTAAAATATTCCAAGTAAAAATGGATCATAGAGAAGGTAAATTATGTCATGATTGAATGATTCAAAAGTAACCATGTTACCCTTGATTCTAGAATAAAACAGAATGTAGTACTGACTGATTAGTTTGCATTTGTAGACAAATGCTTTGGTGAGTATTAATTTTTTTTGGTGAGTACTAATTTTTTTTTATTTGCTTCTATCTTTTTTTTAATTTTATTTTTTATAAACATATATTTTTATCCCCAGGGGTACAGGTCTGTGAATCGCCAGGTTTACACACTTCACAGCACTCACCATAGCACATACCCTCCCCAATGTCCATAACCCCACCCCCCCTCCCAACCCCCCTCCCCCCATCAACTCTCAGTTTGTTTTGTGAGATTAAGAGTCACTTATGGTTTGTCTCCCTCCCAATCCCATCTTGTTTCATTTACTCTTCTCCTACCCCCTTAACCCCCCATGTTGCATCTCCTCTCCCTCATATCAGGGAGATCATATGATAGTTGTCTTTCTCCGATTGACTTATTTCGCTAAGCATGATACCCTCTAGTTCCATCCACGTCGTCGCAAATGCAAGATTTCATTTCTTTTGATGGCTGCATGGTATTCCATTGTGTATATATACCACATCTTCTTTATCCATTCGTCTGTTGATGGACATCTAGGTTTTTTCCATAGTTTGGGTGAGTACTAATTTTTATCTGGAATGTAGAACGGATCCTCTATTTGAACTTTCATGGCATATCTGCTTGAGAAAGAGCTCAGGAACAGCGGAATGGATCATTAAAAAAAACCCTGAAGAAACCCATGTTTTTTAGTTCAGGATTTTCACTAATATATCCCAGCTTAGATAAGAGAAAATCCTTGCCATAGAGTTTCCCTAAAGGAAGATAGAATTTAATTAGTACTTTGTACTTGTATTTTTTTTGCCTTTTTTTCTATTACTGCTACTGATTAAGAAAAATCAAGTACATAGATATCAATTAACAACGGATCTGAATTTTAATGACAACACTTAAAAAAGGGCCAAAAATGTGTAGTTAAATCCCATGGCCTCTGAATCCTACCTCAGGAAGAAGTCCCTCCAGTTTCAAGGGGATCTTACTGCAAAGCAAAAGACACAAGAGTAGAGATAGACAAGTGTTTCAGGAAAGCACTTACCTGTAATGAGTTTGGCTGAGTCACATCCAGCTGTGCCTGGGTTGAAAATAAAAGAAAAATAGTGCAGTGGCAGGCTTGTGTTCCAGAAAGCATTTTGAACTCAAAAACCAGATTGGAGTGAAATAAAGGGAACGTTGTGGTTGAGGGATTAGAAGGAAATATCTTGGAAGGGATGTTTTGAGTGGTCTGCCAATGGGAAGGGTCATGCTGTTGACAACGAAAACCAAGTCATAGTTGATGAAATCAATGAGCCTGGAGATTTAGGAGGCAGAGAGAGATAGGACAGGACGTACTTTAAACTCTATAAATATGATGTATAATGTTTAATCATGATGAGAGGTCAAGTGTAATTCCCTTTTAAGCATTCCTTGGCAGTAGTGTGCAAGTCTATATATTGCTAGCCATGGCCTGTGAGCAACATGTGTAAGTTAGGATGTAGGTTAAACTGCTGTAACAAAGAGACCCCAAACACAGTGGTTTGGACACAATAGATTCTCTTCTGTAACTGTCCAGATGGTATCAGTCTTGGGTGTTCTGTCAACACTGGTATGGCTCTGCCATATAACATGTAGCTTCTACCTCTGGATCCAAGATCACTGCTCCAGATGTGCAGGGCAGGAAATGGGCCAGGAGGTTCACCCACATTCCTTTTTGGGGTCATGACCTGGAAGTGGTACTAAGTTTGCTAGAGCTGCTCTAACAAAGTGCCATAGAATAGGGGGTTTAAGCAATAGAAGTTGATTCTTTCTCATTTCTGGAGACCAGATGTCCCAAGTCAAAGCATGGTTGGTTCCTGTACAGGGCTGTGAGCAAGGGATCAGCTACAGAACTCTCTCCTCAGCTTGTAGATGCACATCTTCTCTTATATCTCTTCATCATTTTCCCTCCATGCTTCTATGTCCAAGTCTCCTCCTTTCATGAGACACCAGACGTATTGGATAAGGACCTACCCTAGTGACTTCATTTTAACTTGATTACCTTCATAAAGACCCTGTCTCCAAATAAGCTCACATTCCAAGGTATGGGGGTGGGGGGATTAGGACTTCAACATAAGAATTTTGGGAGTGATACAATCTGGCCTACAATAGCATTCATCACTTTTGTCCTTATTTATTAAAACTTAACCTGGGTCCACATCAAACTACAAGGGACACTAACACCTGTCCTAACTTGTGGCCTTTGAGCTTATATATTTTGTCCCTCTTCCTTTTAATGTTTAGGAGGAGGACACCCACTTAGTGACCAGACCCCCTGCTTTGGGTTTATAGGTTGGGCTTTTTAAAACATGGAGTCATGGGGTGGAAAACAGACACAGTCTTGGGGCATGACTGGGTGAGTCAGCACATAAGGTGCTGGTGTGGACAGAGAGAGATTCTCTCTGGTGTGGGTATAGACAAATGGAAGATGTCCATGTGCTGATAATGGAAAGTTCTCTGTACAAAGAAGCCTGGATGTCTGTCGGGCAAGGTTCAGCTCTTGCTGATGCCAGGGGCACTCAAGCAAAGCTCCTTGCTGTGGGCTCTGATGAGTTCACTCTCCCAATGCTGCCTGGATTATGGTTCTTCCCCCTTCTCAGGAGTTCTTAGATATCAACTCCTTCTGACTATAGGTGCCATCTGGTAGCAATCTCTCCATTGCTTCCTTAACCCTCCACCAGTTCCCTGTGCTTCCTCCTCCCCCACCCTCCTTACACCCCCTAACACCTGGAAACCTACTTTCTTCTTATTCTTCGTGGCCCATTAAACTCAGAACCAGAGCAAGTGAAGGTATAGATGGTTTGCCTTTCCATGGAGAACAGGGAAGCCTACACTTCCAACCTCCCCAGGGAGGGAGGGGAAGCCTTTGTATTTCCTCCTTTTCCTGCAGTGTAAAACAAGCGGAAAAGAATGGTTCAGTTTCTGTTCATACAGGCAGAAACTTGCATAACCTGCCATGGTACACTCACAGCAGCTGAGAGAACAGAACATTTTCAGAGATGGGGATATGTCCAATGATAATGGGAGGTCAAGTAATAGTCTTATGCACTTCCTCTGGATTTGGCAGATGAAGGCCTTTTGGTGAACTTGTTGAGAGAAGTTTCTTTGGCTGGTGGAAGCAGAAGACAGATTGGGGTCCTTTGAAGTTTGGTGGGAGTTCAGCTTCCTGCAGCACACATGCTGAAAGTGGGCTGATTCTGTTGCAGAGACCGAGGGAAAACCAACCTGTGGTCCATATGGGTTCTGCACACATGTGAATCAATAATAAAGATTGGGGATGAGTGAAGGAGAGGGAAAGGGTGATTAAGAGAAGTTCCTTGGAAGTTTTGAGATCATGAACCAGGCTGATTGTATATCCAGTAACTCTAGCTTTTCAACTGTGGGCTTGTCAGATAGCTGGCATCACCCAATATTAAAGTGTTTGTGTGTTTTTAATCAGATCTTTTATTTTGGGACAATTATAGGTTCACATACAGCTGTAGGAAGGAATACAGAGAGATCCTGGGTAAGGATGAAGGTCCTGATAGACATTGGTAATGAAGGGAGAGAGAAGAAAGACTGGAGGATGAGATCAAGGTGGTGGTTTTTATTAGTGGATTAAGGACTCTAAGCCAGACATGCAGAGAAGTGGTAAGTGTAGAAGGTCAGTGCATGAGATGGCATGAGAAAGACTGGATGTGCTGGAGCATCAAGAGTGCTGAGCAAATATTCTAGAAGCTGAGGAAGAGGAATTCAAATAATGGATGATTGAAATCAGAAATTCTGATTCAAATTTCTGGCCATGACAAAGCATGACTGTTGTGTAGGTGGCCAAGCTGGAGGGGAGAAAAGTCACTGGAGGTGAGGAGGTCAAGGGGCCAACAGGCACGGAAGTCTCCGGAGTCATCTACAGGGAGCTGTAGCCACCCGAGCCAGAATTTTGGAGGTCATTCTGGAACCTTCCTTTTCTTTATTTCCTATGTACAAATTCATCAAGATTTTACCCTCCTGCTTCTTGTTTCTGAGCCATTCTCTCCATACCCACCAACTGTGACCAGTTTCTCTCTCCCCTACAGTAACTGCACACCTGGTCTCCTTAGCTCCAAGCTTCCTCTTACATTCATTCTCTACCCAGGCATCAGGGTGATGACCTTCCACTTGCAAACCTCACAACGGTGACCTGCTTGACAAAACCCACACTTGGCATCCATCCAAGGTACAGCAGGAGCTGGCCCTCCCTTCCCTTGCTCCCCATTTGGAAAAGCAGAGCTTCTTGGAGGTGCCCACACATTGGCTGATCCCTTCCCTTTCTCCTCTGTTTGGCCGGTTCTTACTCCTCCCCTGCATGTGCAAGCTCTCTGCCAAGCCCTTTCTTCATCCTTGACCATGTCAAGTACATTCTCCCTTGTTCTTGACAAGATTAGAGTCTTCGGTACATTGCTCCCTGTTTTGGAGAACACTTCTGTATTACATTGGAAAGGTGTGTTTACGTGTCTGCCCTAAGTAGACCATAAGCTCAGTACAGGCAGAAAACATGTCTCATCTACAATGAGCCTTGCTGCTACTACTGGGGCTGGATATTTCTGTTGTTGGGGCTGTCCTGTGCATTGGAGGACGTTGAATAGCATCCCTAGATGCCATTCACTAGAAAAGATGCCATTAGCATCCCTAGTTGGGACAACCAACAGTGTCTACAGCCATTGCCAACTATCCTTTTGGAGACAGACAGAATCACCCCAGCTCAAACCTCTGGTCTACACCAGGCATATTCAGAAGGGGGCTGGCCGGAAGAGGACTAAAAGCAGGTTAGTGTGCACGTGCCCTGCTGGGGCAGTTTCTGCCTTTCCCCGGGGGTGGGGGGTGAGGAGCTAAATCCCCTCTGTCTCACACAGGCCAACCTGTATTCAAACACTTGCTGGATTTTTTTATGATAACAATGTAATCTCAAAAAAGAAAAAAAAAGCCATTTCCACTGAAATACTGTGTCAGGAAGTTTATAATATCCTCAAAATGCCACTGAGAGGAAAATGTGCTTGAGAACAAACATCTGTTAGCCTGTTTGAAGCTGGGACGGCCCTCAGGGTCTGGCAAGAACAGGTCTTCGGTTTCTTTGAAGTTTAGCAAAAGATGCTGCAAGATGTGTCTTTCTTTCCTCCTCTTCTTTTTTCACTAAAATGTGTAATTGGGAGAATTATTCCCCCTGATTTAGTAAGGCAGTGACAGCCATAAATTATTTCAGAGGAATTGTGAAGTCACGTGGTATAAAAAGACCCAGCTGGATTGTTTCAGCAGAAGAAATAATTAGTTGTTTCCGGCCGGCATGTCTTCTGAGTCTGCTGCTTTTGTTCAAACAACCCGCTCGGTACTCGGCGTGGGCCACCTGCTGGTACAAAGTCTGGACCTTCTGCCTGATGATGCCCTTAGTCTGGGCCTTCTTAGCTCGTCCTCCCGATTTGGCGCAGCCCGGTCAGGTGTCTGTCCTTGCTGGGGAGCTCTCCTGGGAAGGTTATCATGTTAGACGAATGGAGGTACGTGACTGTCACTGAAGCTGAAGGAGTTTAAGCTATGTGTGATATGAAGGAGAGTTTGGGAATGGAAGTGACTGTATTTTGGAAAATATTGAGTGTGGGTGACCCCCCTTTTTTTAAGGACCTAAAAGAGATAAGAAGGAAGCCCAATGCTCTTCTCTCTATGTAGTGAGAAGGTACTTTTCCGTAGGTTTGAAAAAATCAGATGTATGGGGCTCTCCTGACGGCTCCTACATAAGGGCCAGAAAAACAAAATTGGATTTCCAAAATTTCTTATGAAAGGATTTTGTCTTTGGGATCCTTTGAAAGCATTGTAAGGATGTCCACTGGAAGTAACTTGAGTGTGGGGCATGTGAGGGCACAGTTGCTTGAGGTCTGACTCTTGATTGAGGCTCAGGTCGTGACCTCAGGGTTGTGGGATCGAGCCCCAAGTTGGGTTCCCTGCTCAGGATGGAGTCTGCTTCTCCCTCTCCCTCCCTCTCTGTCCCCTCCCCTAAAATCTGTAAGTAAATAAAATCTTTTTAAAAAAGCAAGTGGAGCCCCATGAGAAGCACATGCATGGCGGAGAGAAGGCCAAAGTAGGCTTAGCAGGAGAGGTCCCCCTGTACCCGGTCTGACTGTGAAGGTCAACACTGGCGAGACATCATCTGAGCAGGGAATGTGCGTGAGTGGGTTCTGAAAGGCCAAGGGAGTGGGGAGCAAATTCCAGAGCATGTTAGGGAGCCTAAAAGAGAGGCAGAGTCAGATCTGCCACTGCCCTGAGTTCTAGGAGGCTTTGGTGAGTGTTTCTACTTCATAGGGAGCTTCAGTTTCCTCATCTGTGAAATCGAGAGAGTAAGACCTGTCCCGTGAGGTCCTGTGAGGCTCTCATGAATTGGTGATGTGTTTTGAGGCCTGGCGAGGTGCCCTGTCCTCCAGTCACAGGGGACCTGGTTTTGTGTCCCTCTGTAGTAGAGGGGATCTCAGCAGGACTAAGAGGCATGGTTTATTTGAAACATTCACATGAGGATTTCTGTATTTGAGTGCAGGAGAAAGACAGTAGTTTGGGGCAGGGGAGGAGGTTGGGAAGGGAACTGGATCAGCAAGGAGGGGTCAGGGCTCTGCCCAACCATCGATCCTGAAGCAGTGGGAGAGGAAACTTTGGGCAGAGAGCAGGAACAGTTCTTCTTGAGGGTCAGAGGACATTGGGGAGGAAGGTCTGATGCCCCATAGCAATGTCCAGGGGTCCCCCTGATCTATATAGTGCCTTTGTTCAAAATGTGCCCCTTCTCTGCATGGCCATCATCCTACACTGAACTTAGCAAGCAGAGCATGGAAAAGAGCTCAGCTCCTACTTCCATCCCCTTGACTGGGTTTCCTTGTGCAGTCAACAACTTGTGCGGCTGCATATGGATACTCTAGTGTCCTAGCCCACCTGATGAGACATAGTGGTGCGTGTGGGAGCAGTGCTGCCTAGAGATTCCCCCAGATACACAGTGTGGACATTTCCTGTTTCCTCCTTGAGCAAACAGCTATATTCCTTGGTCCTTTCGAAAGGTAGGAGTTCTTGGAGAGGCCCCGCCTTGGCCCTTCCCTGGTTGGTTGCAGACATCCTCTGTGACTCCGTGAGATACTACTTGGAAGGAGAGCCCCTCCTGAAGGCTACCAGGGTGAATTTGGGAGAGAGAATACATCAGTTATGGATGTGATCCCGGACTTGACTTCTATTGTCCCAGTTACTCCATAAGACAAGTGAACTTCAAATGTGATTTGGTTTTTATAAAGTAACGACTCTGGCCCCTGAATCAAGCTGTAGCTGTCGGCTCTTCTACTGAAACATGCACAAGTAGTCACTTAACCCAATCTCACAGCATGAGAGACAGGACCTGAGGCCTCTCAGTCACTTTACAGTTTGGGAAGCAGTGGAAGAGCACATTGGTGTCTTGTCTTCAGTAATGCAGGTAATTCCAGGTAGAACTGGGACTAGGATAGAACCCCCCCCCCATGCCCACCCAGGGAAGTGTTCTTCCTATAACATTCTCTACCAAATACCAGGAAAAAAAATCCTTCCAATCTAATAGATTTTTTGGTAGGAGCTTTAGTGAGGTATAGTCTACATACCATAAAATTCAGACTTTCGGTGTACAGCTTGGTGGGTTTTAGTAAATTTACAGAGCTGGGCACGTGTCCCCAAATCCAATTTTAGAACATTTCCACAACCCCGGAAAGACCCTGCATGCCCATTTGCAGTAAATCTCTGTTCCTGTTTCCTTCCTTAACTCCAGGCAACCACTAATCTGCTATTTTTATAGGTTTGTCTTTTGTTAAAAAAAAGAAAAGAGTTTTCATGTTAGATGAATCATACCATACGTGGTCCTTCCTGTGTGGTTTTTCCACTTCCTGTGACGTTTGCAGGGTCCATGCCCGTTGTAGTTTGTGTCGGGACCCCATCCCCGCTTATCACCCAGTCGCGCTCCCGTGTGTGGACAGACCGCATTTTGTTTGTCCATTCCTCAGCTGGTGGGCATTTGGATGGTTTCCACTTTCTGGCTATTATGAATAATACTGCTTTGAACATTTATGTACAGGTCACTGTGTGGATGTAACAGCTTTTTTTTTTTACAGCGAATTTGCAAAGTGTTCCGACAAGATTTCGGGGGACGTCTGGGGCTCCGTTGGTTAAGCGTCTGCCTTCGGCTCAGATCATGATCTCAGGGTCCTGGGACAGAGCCCCGCGCTGGGCTCCCTGCTCAGCGGGGAGTCTGCTTGAGGATTCTCTCTCTCTCCCTCTCTTTCTGCTCGTCCCCCTGCTCATGCTGTCTCTCCCTCTCTCGCAAATAAACACATAAGATCTTTAAAACGAAACAAAACCAGAAAACCTGAAGTTCAGTATTGTGCTAAACACTGCCCTGCACAACGTCCTGTTTGCTTGTTTCTCTTTTAGTCACTGGGTAACGCACAGTTGTGGCAAATCATCAGCGACCTCGCTAACATCCTCGGCACCGCTGTCAACAGACTTTACTGGGTGCTTGTTCCTCCTCGTACCTGGGATGGGCGGGAGATCCTTTTTGTCCTCCGTGGATGAGAACGTTTTGCTTTTAAGTCTGACACTTTTCTGTCTCTCTCCAAAATGAAGGTGGTTTTCTCAGCCTCAGAAACAGCAAGAATCTTTATTAGAGAACGTGATAAATGTGCAAGCTTTGGGCCATACTGTCTTCAAACCCCCTAAGGGCTACAGGACCAGTCCCCGCGAATGCCTTCCTTACCCTCGGCACTTCTGCTGTTGGACTATTTGTTACCGGGGCCTGTCCTAGGTATCTGGGTCTGTTAGCAGCATTCCTGACCCCCACCCACTAGGTGCCAGTAGTGAACCTCGGTGACAGCTGTGTCTCCCAGCGTTGTCCCTGGGCAAGGGGCCTGGCCAGAAGCACAGATTAAGGGACAGGTGTGAGGCCCACTTGAACACTGCTCTTCGTCTTGCAGGGCTGGGGAGTGCACGCCAGCCCAGCCTCTCCTGGTCCTGGAGGAGGATCCGGGGGTGCCAAGGACTCCTAGATAAGCCAACTATAAATGGAACCATGTTTGCCCATGACTGTGACAACATGAGCTTTATTTAAAATACAATGTCTGCCAGAAGGAGAGTTTTGGGAAGGGACACATGTTTAAGCTGGGTGGAGGTCGTTATGGGAAACAAGGGGATGAAAACTTCACAGCCTGAAGGGGAAATAACTTTTCCTTTCACTGATCTGAAGTCAAATACTGCTAGGGTCCAGAGCAGCCACCCGCCAGATGACCGAATCCGCCACGGAGCCAGGGCTGGCTGCCGTGCGCCTCGGGGGAGGGACGCTTCCCTTTCCTGCAAAGAATGGTTTACTGCACACAGAGGTTTTTGTGTTTTCAAATGACACATTTTTCAAGGACTTTGGGGCCACTCCCTTCTTTTGGTCGAGGAGCTCTAAATGCTCCCACGGAACAGGGGAATGCGGGGATTTTTACTTGTAGGGCAAACAACCGTCCCGATTTTTGGGGTTTGAGGGGTGTCCCGGGACACAGGACTTGCAGCTCGGAACCCCACAGGTGGTCACCTCACTCAGGAGAGACAACGTGCTGCATCAAGGCCTACCTGTGAGCCTGGCTGGCCCTGTCTCCTTGAGGAGTCCCCTCCTTACCCTGGAAGCTGCAGGCTCTTCTCAGGGAGGGTGGGCCTGGTGACATATCCGTGTCCCTGCCGGGGCAGCCACGTGGGCAAGCATGAGGGCGGGCAGGGGCAGTGAGTCCCTACTGAAACGGGTTCCCACTGTGCCCGGGGTGGGTCCTCCAATGGGGGAAGCAGGTCATGCCTCAACCCCTAGAGTGGCCGCATCTTCTAAGCCCTGGGGATGCCGTCTGAAGTTCTCGCAGAGCTCCTGCCTCCCAGTCTTGGCCATGTCTTTTCTCTTGGAGGACTAAGGCAAGGAAAACTTGATGCTAGGGTGCTAAGAATAGGGTTCCATGGATGTGGGAATCCTACGTCATATACACAGGGTGCTAAGCCCTTCTCACGTTAAAAAGCTTCTAGCTTTGAAGCCATTACTTTTCTCTCTGGCCCCACGGGGGAGAAATCTCCTAGAAATGGAGTGGTCTTAGCTGTCAAGTCCAAGGACACTCAACAATGATGTAAGTAAAGCGTTGTGCCTTCGGGTTTCAAGTGGACATAGAGAAGAGCCAGAGTAGAAATTGCTTTTGGTTGCTGTGTAGAAAACACTGATTAGACATGCTAGCAGATGTGCTTTGAACAGCCCAGAGGCTGACAGTATCACTGTTGCATTATTATTGAGTGAAAGTTGCATGATTACAACCTAGATGCTATCCTGGAAAAGACAATCTTCAGTGGAGTCGGGGCTTCCAAATTAGCTGCAATATTGCGATTGTTCTGTCTCCCTTCAAAGGGCTCGTCGAGAAAATAAGACAATCCTTCTTTTATTTCAGAGTGAAATGTGACCCCTCTCTGAGTCTCTTGGAGGGGTAGAGTAACTTAGATTTAAAAATTTTTGGTAAAGGTTTTGTCTCAGGAAAGGCTATTTAGTGTAACTTTTGTGTGAATCAGTGCTCAGTTTTTAAAGTTGAAAATCAATTTTTAAAATATTTGTGTGATTAACTCGTAAGTTAAACAAACGAGGTCCACTTAAATAGCCAACCAAACTTAGAAACTTACTTAGTTACATTCCCTTAAGCAGTTTAAAGCTTTATCCTCAAAATTTAGTCTGTCCATAGCACTTTGTATTTCTTTCAGGACAGACTTACAAACCCAAGGAGCACTTCTAAGCACTGAGCTCCTAAATGTATAGGTGGCTAAATCAAGTTGTCTTACACTATCAAATGCTCTTTGCCAACTTAATCAAATTCTCTTACTCCTTTCAATCTCAAACCACGAGTCTATCAAATAATACCCCGGGGCAAATATGACACGTACTCTAATAGGCTGAAATTCTGTGTATGTTTCTAATGACTTAAATAACACATATTTTGTTCGAAACGATGCTTATGTAGTTTATTCTGAAATTCTACACCGAAGTATTAACGCTGTGGGTTCGAGTTGCTCCGTTTTCTCGATGTGTTCGGTTCACGTTCCTGATGACAATGTTGCTCTATCCTCGTGGGAGACACAGGGAGCCAACCTGTGAGCAAACCTCAGGCTCAGTTTGGGGATGTGGCTCAAGATCCAGGTTGTGTTCCCAGGGTGTGGACCCAGACCCAGCATCTGGCCACCATGTTTAAGGTGATGAGCCCTCAGGGCGATAGCAGTCTCCAAGCCTCACTTTTCATGCCTCCTGCTGTGTTACGCTAACTTCCTCCCCGGTTTCTAAAAATAGCACCCTAGTGATTCACAACCTTTAATTCCGTGACTTAAATTGATGAGCCCCTGCTCCCCTTCAGGCTGGCATCTGGTTTCTCTTCTCTCTGATCACATGGTGCAGCTGAGGCCAAAGGGCTCCTCACCCCAGACTGTGGGCTCGCTGACGTCCCGGACCGAGAGCCGCAAGTTCACCTACAGGACTTGGGCTCATTTTATCGTGTCTTCCAAGGGCTGTTTTACTTGACTACTACGGTCTTGCAAACTCATACTCTCTTCCATCTGTCCTTAAGGTTTTCCCATTTGCAGTATTTGGTTTCCTTTGAAGTGATCAAAGCTGAGTTTTCTCTTTGTTACTTGAGTTGAAAGAGCTACCTTTTACTGATTATCCCTTCACACCATAGATAGCATTGAGTTGTTTTGAAAACAAAGATACCCTGACACGAATGTTTTATTCCGTTTTATCTTTACTTACCTTATGTAACTCTTAATTTCGACAATGTAGCCCAAGACAGGTTTCATCTCCCCTGAGCCCCTTACCCCTACCACCCCCCCCCAAAACCTACAAAGGAAAAAAAAAACTTTTCATTCCTATGATTAGTTCTACTTTCTGTTGTCTCTGTTTTCAGGATTTTCGTCTGCTGAGCATGGTCCTCTGCAAGTCTCTTGCATGCCTCTATGCTCTACCCATAGACAGGACAGAGGAAAGTGTGCTTTGAGGAGGGGATGTCTTGCTTTTAGCTCTGGGATCATCTTTCACTGGGAAGCGCTGGGATCGTCACTCACTACCAAGAACCTACAGTGAGATTGCAGGTAAAATGGCTTTTTTTGATCAGAATCTCACTAGTTTAAAGGTGAAAAGTGGAACTGGGAGAGGGAGAAGGATCACAGAGGGGCCTTCATCTTCTCACTCCCTGTGAATCCCATTTTTCATCTCCCAAAGAAGAACTCAAGATTCATGGACAGATGGGCTTTTTCAGTGCACGTACCACCTTCCCCATGAGATGAATGATGGCGGCCATGCTTCTTCCTCCGTTGTCGTTTAGGAACGTCCCCGAGATGTAATGTTGACACCTGAGCAAAGAATTATGGGCGAGCCAACATTCATCCTCCCTTTTGAATTCTTTATCCTTTTGGATGAAATTTTGGATGAATTTTTTATCCTGTCATCAGTGGCTTCAGTGAAAGTGATTTTTTTCACTTCGAAAGTCTGGGTGATTGTTGCCAACATTTGTAACCCAACTCAAAATGGTTAGACATTTCAAAGAGAGAAGACATGAAGAAAGTCCACTTGTTCCAGTGATAATGCCGTCCTCCCCGGTGTTTATACTGATGGACGCCCAGATAGGACAGGTGGGTTCATTCTATGTCTGTGACCTTCACAACCCAAGAGGCTTTGAGAAATGCCAGAGGTTCACCGTCTCCTGAAAATTACTACTTGTGAATACGAGTCTTCATGCGTATATAAATGTATCTCTATATAGGTATACGTGTGTATACACGCACATATATGAAACTCTCTTCAACTACACAGCTTTAACCGCCTGCAAAAGCAAATGTTACCAATTATGTATAGGTAGTAAAAAGTCCTTAAATGAACTCGGAGAAAAAGAACGATAATACCAAAACAAATAACATTCCAAATAGTCTTCCCATCGGTGGCAATATTTTTTTTAATATTTTATTTATTTATTTGACAGACAGAGAGATCACAAGTAGGCAGAGAGGCAGGCAGAGAAAGGGGGGAAGCAGGCTCCCCGCTGAGCAGAGAACCCGACGTGGGGCTCGATCCCAGGATCCTGAGATCATGACCTGAGCCAAAGGCAGAGGCTTAACTTCCTGAGCCACCCAGGCGCCCCCGGTGGCAATATTTTTACTGCTTATTTTCTGATGTAATTTAAGGCTTCCCTTACATAGAACCACATACATCACCATAAGATGGAGACATAATTTGGAAGTTGAAGGAGACAAAGTAAATTCAGATAATATATCCTCTCGTAAGTTAGCTAAAGTGTGGAAATACAAAATCACCAAAACAACGAAATAACCACCACCAACAACCCTAGATGTACTTGAAAAATACTTTGTGGAAGCCAAATTTAGTAAACCCCAGTGCCTTAAGGAATTCAGTTTTGAAACTCCTAATTTTGTCTCACTTACACTCAAATGATCTGAAGTAAAAGGTAACCCCCCCCTTTTTTTTTAAGATTTTTATTTATTTGAGAGAGAGAGAGAACATGAGCAGGGGGAGCGGCAGGCAGAGGGAGAGGAAGAAGCAGGCTCCCTGCTGAGTGCAGAGCCTAACATGGGGCTCGATCCTAGGACTCTGAAATCATGACCTGAGCCAAAGGCAGACACGTAACTGACTGAGCCACCCAGGCGTCCTCAAATCAACCTCTTTTTAACACGAATAATCAGTAGCTCTCTAGAGAGATAAAGTGAACTGAAGACCATTCTAAAAATGTGTACAAAAAATAACACACCTGCATGGCACCTTAGGAAGACTCGTTTCACAAAAAGTCTGTCTGTAAACCTCAGGATCCCAGTGTGGATGGAGGAGGCAGGTGGCAGTTACTACTTCTAAGCCCATTTAACAGACCAGAGCACTGAGGCTTGGGGCATTTAGCTGGTTTCATTATGGTTAAAGAAGAGATGATCCAGAAGTTAGTGTGGTGTGCTCCCATCAGGTGTGCGCGGGCTATGTCCACGTGACTCGCGATCAAGTCAAATCCAGAGTCATTATGCTACTCTGATTCCAACTCCAGTCAGCTCTAAACCCTACGCAACACATATGTCTCTTTCCTGTCCCTAATTTGGGGCCTGTGTACACGGTGATCCCAGCAAAGGGGAGGACACAGGTGCTCACAAGAGAGCTGGACAGCTCTGCTCCCAGCTCACAATGACCTTTCCGTGCCTCGCGGCTCGCAGCCCTCTGAACAGGAGGTCCCACCCACGCGGCCAGTCAGTCAAGTGTTCAACAACCTTGGGTACCCCAAACCCAGTGAATCTCCGAGAATGAGACTCAGGCTTCAGTATTTCTAAGGAAACATCTCCAGGTGATTTTCACACGTGGCTGGGGTTGAGCTATCCAGGCTGTCCTTATCCCCCTTCTCGTCTTGCTGAATGGGATAACCTCTGGCACCCTTTCCTCTTGCCTAGATGCTGGAGCCAGGGAGGGGTGGCGATTGCCTCCATGACCTGCTTCCCTGTGTGTGTGTGTATGTGTTCACTCTGGTATGACGCACTGACCAGCCAGGACACTGATGTCATTTAGAATGCCACTTATCAGACTTAAATGGGCATGAGGATATATCAGCAGGTGTCGTTCATGTTCCGAGTCAGTGGGTCTTGGCTGGGGTGGGCAATGTTGCGCTCCTAACCAGCTCACAGGGGCAGGAATAGCTCCGAATCACAGCCTACACTTAGAAGAGCAAAGATGCAGAACTTTTAAGAACTGATCAGCCCATCTCATTTCCCACACACGTACCCACAAATATCCTATTTCATTAATTTTCATCTACCTTTTTTTTTCTCACATTTCAACAAGTGTGCAGTCAAAATGCATCTTCCAGACAATGATGTCTCACGCTTGCTGTGCCCGGAAGCAGCCCACACGGTCCCCATTGCCTGTGTGTGAGTGGACTCAGTCCGGCTGTCACACCGATGGTGTTTGCATGAATCACGAGTGTGTCAGTAGCTACATGACTGAGTTTAACTGACACTTAAAGATCTCTCCAGAAATTACATCTAATTTTACACTTAAGGGAAAAGTTGTGAAATACACAGAAAGGCACGCAAACGGAGCCGCAGGGAATAAATGTGTTACTGGGAGAGCAAATACGGCTCTTTGGTAGAACGATCGTATTCTCTAATTTCTTGCAAAGTGACCACTAAAGGCTTAATGACAGATTGCAATATTTGTCCAGAATATTCACTGCTCCCCCCAACTGGACCCCTGTCTCCCTGCAGGGCCCCTCCCTCCTGAACCCCCCCGTGGGAAGAGAATAGTCCACGCCAATCATGTCACACTTGACCACTGTGAGCACGAGTCCCTGGCCTGTGAGTGAGTGACATCTGGACTCCTGAGCCAAAGCCACAGGAGGGTGACAGCCGTCTGTTCTTTCTCTGTCCCTCTGACCCGAGGGTGGGGAGCCTCTGATAGGGGCTGTTCCCTCGGCCTGGGCCCCGGGTGAGGGCGTGGGGAGCAGAGCCGCAGTTACCACGAGTGAGAACGAGTCTTTTGCTGCTGTCTAGGTGGTGTTTGTCAGCACGGCACAATTTGCGGAAAGCTCACGGACACGAGGACCCAAGAAAGGAGGTGGGTGAGTAGGAATTAGTATGGAAACACATGCAGAAGGACTCCTAGCACTGGGCGAATGAGGCCGGCAAGGAACCGCCAAACCCCGAGGAGGAATCAAGGTGCTCAGAGTAAGGAGGGGATGGTGGGACCAGGTGTCTTCATCGACACAATATTTTTCTTAGTCACTTGAAAACGAAGAGCGTGTCTTGCAGTCAGTGTTGTCTGGGGGTCATGACACAGTCACTGGGTCCCAGCAGGGGCACCATATTGTGTTTTGGGGTGTGTGGGGTCCTGTCTTCTTCATGGGCTCATCACTGGGGACCCTTTCTCAAACATTTCGGTTTAAAGTCTGTCAAAGGAGTTGTTCATTTCAAGGCTATTTAATGAAGAAAAGGACTATGTGTAGGTACATCCTGCAAATAAGGAATAAATCAGGTCAAATTCTTCCTGAAGGGGAAAATCTGAGGCCTTCATGGTTGTCTTACTTTGAAAATTACTTTGTGTCAAATGCTCCCCCACCCCGCCCCCCTGGAAGCTCTCCTGGCTCATGGGTCCAAGCTCTTTACTTATTTGGAGGACAACTCTTTTTTTTTTTCTTTTTTAAGTTACTAATTGTTTTAAACATTTATTTATATTGAGTGTTTTAAAAGTTTTTATTTAAATTCCAGTTAAATACAGTGTGATACGAGTTTCAGGTGTACAATAGAGTGATTCAACAATTTCAAACGTTACCTAGGGTTCATCACACTAAGTGTGCTCCTTAATTGCCTATTAATTGCCTATTTCGTCCTTCACTTGACCTCCCTCCCCTCTGGTAACCTGCAGTTTGCTCTGTCTCTACTTAAGAGCCTTTTCCTTGGTTTGCCTCTCTCTCTCTCTTTTTTTCCCCTTTGTTCATTTGTTTTATTTCTTAAATTCACATATGCGTGAAACCCTATAGTATTTGTCTTTCTCTGTCTGACTTATTTCACTTAGCATTATACTCTCTAGCTCCACCCATATTGTAGCAATGACAAGATTCCATCCTTTTTATGGCTAAATAATATTCCATTGTAGATATGCCATAACTAGTTTATCCATTCATTATTTTTTTATTGTGTTATGTTAGTTACCATACAGTACCTCAATAGTTTTTGATGTCGTGTTCCATGATCCATCATTTGCGTATAACACCCAGTGCTCCATACAATACATGCCCTCATTAATACCCATCACAGGGCCAACCCATCACCCCCTGTCCCTTCTAAAACCCTCAGTTTGTTTCCAGGAGTCCACAGTCTCTCATGGTTCGTCTCCCTCTCTGATTTCTCCCCTTCATTTTCCCCTTCTCCTAATGTCCTCCATGTTATTCCTTATGTTCCACAAATAAGTGAAACCATATGGTAATTGACTCTCTCTGCTGACTTATTCACTCAGCATAATCTTCTCCAGGCCCATGCAAGTTGATGTAAAAGTTGGGTCTTCATCCTTTTTGATGGCTGTGTAATACTCCATAGTATATATGGACCACATTTTCTTTATCCATTCGTCTGTTGAAGGGCATCTCGGCTCTTTCCACATTTTGGCTATTGTGGACATTGCTGCTAAGAACATTGGGGTACAGATGGCCCTTCTTTTCACTACATCTGTATCTTTGGGGTAAATACCCAGTAGTGCAATTGCAGGGTCATAGGGCAGCTCTATATTTAATTTTCTGAGGAATCTCCACATTGTTTCCAAAGTGGCTGCACCAGTTTGCATTCCCACCAATGGTGTAAGAGGGTTTGCCTTTCTCCCCACCCTCTCCAATATTTGTTGTTTCCCACCTTGTTAATTTTTGTCATTCTAAGTGGCGTAGAGTGGTATCTCAATGTGGTTTTAATTTGAACTTCCCTGATAATTATTTTTGGGCCTTCATCAAGATAAAAAGCTTCTGCACAGAAAAGGAAACAGTCAGCAAAACAAAGAGGCAACTCACAGGATGGGAGAAGATATTCACAAATGACACTACAGACAAAGGGCTGATATCCAAGATCTATTAAGAACTTCTCAAACTCAACACCCAAAAAACAGATAGTCATGTCAAAGAATGGACAGAAGACATGAACAGACACTTCTCCAGTGAAGATGTACAAATGTCTAGTATAGATATTTTAATAGTATTTGTTACTCCAATCCATGAGCATGGGATGTTTTTCCATTTCTTTGTGTCATCTTCAATTTCTTTCATCAGTGTTTTGTAGTTTTCAGAGTACAGGTCCTTCACCACTTTGGTTAAACTTATTCTTAGATATTTTATTATCTTTGGTGCAATTGTAAATGGGATTGTTTTCTTAATTTCTCTTCCTGCTGCTTCATTATTGGCATATAGAAATGCAACAGATTTCTGTACATTGATCTTATATCCTGTGACTTTACTGAATTCACTGATCAGTTATAGAGTGTTTGGGTGACATCTTTGGGGTTTTTGGAGAGCTTTTCCCCTAAGGCCAGGAACAAGTCAGGGATGTCCACTCTCACCATTGTCCTCAGTATAGTAGTGGCAGTCCTAGCCACAGTAATAAGGGAAGAAAAAGAAATAAAAGACATCCAGACCGGCAGAGAAAAAGTCGAGATCTCGCTGTGTGCAGATGACAAGACAGCATCCACGGACGGCAACTCTTTTTAGACAGTGGATGCGGGGGGAGTTAGGCAGGAGGGTAATGTCTACCAACGCGGTATTGCTCTACTTACTTGAGACTGGAAGAGAACAAGTAGTATCACTATGAGATCATACCTACAAGACATCGAGATTTAGGGTACACAGGTGTGTGTTTGAATGCATGTGTTGTCCACACATGGCCCTTGTGTATGGGTGGGGGAGGTAATCATTAGTGGAACCATACTCCCGTCTTTCTTTTCCTCTTTATTTTGTCTCTATTTGATGAAAAAAACTTACAACGAAAGTTTATTCTAGTTTTAGAACCCAAAATATTTTTGGTTTTTACTGAAAATTCCCACTGTATTCTTCTCTAAAATATGCTAGTAGCTTTGAATGCTTTGAATGATGCTCAGCTGAAATTAAGCCACTACTCTACAAGACTCGCGCTTCCCTTTGAGATGTAAGGCAAGACAAAAGAACTATGATGATGTCTCCTTTTGGTTTCTAGCTCCTCCTTTATTCCTTTTTTTTTTTTTTTTTTTTTAAAGAGATGAAGGTCTTAGGAGAAGTGCTTCTCTCACATACTGTTGGAAACTCTTCAGATTCTAAGATCTGACTCCGGAGAATTTTTAGGCCAAAGATTAGAGGCGGCCAGACATGGCGAGCCACAACAAAATGACTGGGTACCAGCAGGGATTACTTCGTGGTGTTGAGCCCTATTAGGGAGGTACATCGGGAGCAACTGGATATGGACCACTTGTAGAGCTCCGACTTGATTTGCCCAAGCTGACAACCATCAGTCATCCTTAAGCTGCCTACAGGTGAAGAGTCAAATGAAGCTTGGAAAATTGGCTGGTGTGTTTGGACAGTACAAGTAGCTTACCTAGGGATGCCTGGGTGGCTCAGTTAGTTAAGCATCTGCCTTCCTTGTGATCCCAGGGTCCTGGGATCAAGCCCAGCATCAGGCTCCTTGTTCAGCAGGAGGCCTGCTTCTCCCTCTGTCTGCTGCTCCCTCTGCTTGTGCTGTCTCTGTCTCTGACAAAAGCTTAAACAAAACAAAACAAGCAGCTAATCTAGATTATGCAGGGAAAGGACTCCAGTTTAAGTCCCCACATTTGGATTGGACATACGTATGACTATCCATGTGATTCTCAGCAAGAAGCCATTCTGCTCTCCCGCTGCAGTTCCCCTGCAGTCAGAAGAGGCTGACCCCGATGATCCCTCCTCTCCCTCTGAATGCTGACCGCGCCACAGTTCTGCTCCCTCCTCACCAGGTGTGGCTGTTGGCAGCCTGCAGCAGGCTTGCCACGTGCTGGGTACAGCAGAATCGCCTGGATGGTACCACATTAAACTTGACGGTGTACATAACATCTGTCATCCAGGTTCACTTGGTCGAATCACTGTCATCCTGCAAAGTCCAACAGCTCAATCGCAAGAAAGCCCGGACAAGGACACCGTCTTGAACAACGTATGCGGCATGTTGCAGGAGAAGTGTGCTTTGGCACGAGCGCCTTTTGCACTGGCACACACACTCTGTGGGCGCCTCCTTCACACTTGATTGTAAGGAGTTCTGACAGTGTCTCTTGTGAAGTTGCTGGAAAGAGGAGCCCCTGGGTGGCTTAGCACACAGGAGATGCTAGGTCCTTAATTGTCTGGGAAGACAGTCAAGGAATAAACGACCAGGTTCTGGTATTTCTGAAGTGTCACTTGCAAGAAATTGATTAGGGTGGGAAGCAAACATTTGCAGCTGCCTGTTACAAGGGCTTTGCAGTCCCTCCAAGGAAAGGGGTTTCTTTTGCAGCAACCCGTGGAAACTAAGTATCTTATATTTCCATGAGGCTAGAAAAAAATAAGGTAGCTGCTAGAATATCTTTATGTTACTTGGCTTCCTACAAGAACAAAGGGAAAAAATGCAAACAGATTTATAAACACCATGTAAGAAGCCACTAACTCTACATTGCCCCTTTCCCCATAGTGTTCTCTTTCAAGCTTCTGGTGCTATCATCAGCAAAACAAATTTTTTCTTAAATGTGTATGCCTGTCAAGACTATACATTTCTCACTAGTATACTGAATGAGTAACTGATGCATGCTTCCTACTACCCTTGTCCTGCTTCCTGGGTTCATCTCATACTCATTTCCTGATTGTCTGTGATCACCAGCTATTGGCCTAGGTGATGGGGACCCAAAATGAATGGGCAGTCTCTTGCCTTTTTTTTTTTTTAAGATTTATTAGAGTGAGAGAAAGAGAGCACAGGCATGCCTGCAAGTGCGGGGAATGGCAGTGGGAGAGGGAGAGAAAATCTCAAGTGGGTTGCACACGGAGGACAGAGCCTGATGCAGGGCTTAATTCCAGGACCCTGAGATCATGACCTGAGCTGAAACCAAGAGTCAGCTGTTTAATGGACTGAGCCACCAGGCTCCCCGCCATCTCTGCTTTTATTCTGTTCCCCAAGGTCAAGTGGAGAAACACACACCAAACAGATCATTAAATGCAATCCAGTGGGTCCATACCTTAGGGAATCATAGGGATGCTTCACGGAGATGGACCTCCTAGGTTGAATGGCCAGGAATGAGCAGGAGTCATTTAAGGGAAGTTTCCTGGAAGACAGAATGCATTAGTAAAGCAAAGGAGGAGAAAAGCAGGGTGGTTTATGTGGGGCAAGCACCTACAGGAAAGGACCGGAGGGAAGGCCGAGGAGCAAGGCTGGGAGCAGACCACAGAAGGCTGTGTTGCCACACAAAGGAAGTTATTTCTCATTCTCAATTTTATCTTGTTTTGCAGACAGCCCTTCTAATTTGTAGCAAATTTAATCCCTTTTTTTGTTGTTGTTGAATCTTCTAGGCACATGGGTCTCAGCCTCTGCTGTGCGTGAGAGTCACATGGAGGGCTTCAGAGATGCTCAATGCTCAGGTGCATCTAGTACCAATTAGTTGAGATGCAGGCATCGGTCCTCTGACAGCTTCCCAGGTGGTTGCGATGCTTAGCCCGGGCTGAGAAGCACATCACTATCTGCTCTTTAATGAAGGTAAGAAAGGTAAATTCCAGGCACCACTTACTTTCCTTTGAAATTCACATCCCTTCCTTACTGGGATGTTCCGTGGTCAGTCAGCACCTGTCACACTTACCCATGAACTTAGTGACAATTAAAGGTAACATGGGCTGCAATGGAACTTTCATATGGGGATTTTATCAAAGGCTCTCGATGATCTTTCTAGGAACCACACTCCTAGAAAGGGTGGGCCCGCAGAGGGAGGTCCTGGTGTAATTTCAGAGGTCACTGCTGTCCTCCCCCAGTTCAGGGCCTGCCACCCCAGGCTTCCACCTCTGTCACCACTTCCTGATGACTCCCTGCCTGGTCCTGTGTGAGCTGACGTTTTCTCTTCTGTCCTTAGAAATTAGGCATTTATGTGTGACACATTGGACTCGAAAGTTAAGTCACCGATTGTAAATAAGCAGAGGGAAGTTATGACAGTTCTTTGCAGGATGGCTGGGGTCGTGGGTTGCTAAAATTCTTTAATTTTTTGGTCTGCTTCATTTCTTTGTCTATTTTCAATGACAGTTTGGAGGGTGGATTCGGGTACAAGCGCATCTAGACTTTCCGAGCCAGTTCTGACGAAGGAGATGTCATTTCTTTTATGAAAGCAGATGTGGAGGAGAGGGAGGATCCTGGGGGGATAAGTGGATCTGGGTTTGAATCCTCAGTCTGACCAGCGAGCCGTGCTTACTCCTCATAGCCCCGTCCTTACCTGCGGGGGCATTTTAAGGCCATTGGGCTACTAGGATGACACGATGTGAGGCTCATGTAGAACACTGAACATTAGCTTACGCAGGAATAAGGCGATGCAGGTGGTACCAGTTCTGCTAGTGATAGAGTTTCTGGAGAACGTGTTAACTACGAGAAGAGATACATATGCTAATTGAAGAGCTGTCCTATCTCGGGTTCCGTGCTCGCCTCACACGCACGGAGGTGGTGGACAAGAGCCCCTGTCTCCAAGTCTCTTGAGGTAATCACTGTTCATTTCCAGCTGACGCCCACTTGCAGAATATACTATACAATCCTTGAAAATAGTGATTTAGAGGCTTACTACTTACTGGGATAACTTCTGCCGGATGTTACTGCAGGAGAAAGGCAGGATTCTGAAGAGGCACATAAAATACTGTTTAAAAAAAAAATAAACAGACAAAAACAGTGACAAAACCCTCCCCCAGAGATGTACCTTCACATAATGAGTGTACACCTACGAAGACGTGTGTGGGAGCCTGTGAGTAAATAGAGGCGGACTGAAGGAAACCCACATCCAGGTGTCAGCACAGCTCACCTGGTGGGGCAGGGATGGGGACAATGTGACAACAGGTGTTAGTGCAGGTGACACAGGTGTGGAGAATAAGATCTCATTCAGGTCAAGGGTTGTGTTGTGCGAGTGTGTGTATGTGTGTGTGTGCATGTGGTTTCAGAAAGCGATGCAGTCGAATGAATATGTACTAAATGCTGGCTAACTGAACATCATTCAAAAAAAATAAATTAGAAAAAAAGAAAGAGATGCAGTCTTTTGTTATTGTTGAAAAAGTTGTAGACTCTTTAAGGCAAGAGACAGTTACGTCTCAAAAAAGACACACTAAAGTCCTAGCCACCAGTACCCCCCAGATTGCGACCTTATTTGAAAATAGGGTCATCGCAGATGTAACGAGGTAACGTGACTGATGTCCCTACGTGGAGAATGATGGTGGCCCTGTGAAGACGGATGTTCACAGAGAGATGCCACATGAAGGCAAGGATAGCAGTGATGCTGGCCAGTGAGGGGATACCAGGCGCTGATGCCCCCAGAGCCAAAAGGAGCAAGAAGGACCCACCCCCAGTGCCTTCAGAGGAAACGTGGCCCTGCCGACACCTTGATTTTGGACTTCCAGACTCCAGAACTTTGAGTAAATACATTTCCATTGTGCTAAACCACAAAGTTTGTGGCATTTTCCTACAGCAGCCCAGAGAGACCCACGGGCCATCATTCTTGATTCTGTTTTATAACCTGGCTTTTTTTCATTTAACAAAATATTGTGAACATCTTTCTGTGTCATTAAAGCTACAGCTACGATAGTCAGGATTCAATTTTCTTTCACCTCTGAAAGGATGAGTGCATTTTGAATCCTGTAAACTGACCTGACAAAGGAAACCCGACCTTGCCAACCTGGAGATTTGGGGTCGGGCCTTATCTTGGATGCGCAAACCCGTGCCTGAGTTCTCGTCTCTGCTTTGCCTGTGTTGAGTGCTGGTCACTCTCCAGGCCTCATGCGCGATACTGGGGCTACCACACATGCCACAGTGTCCGACGTGGGTCCTGGCAGGTGGCTTCTTGGGAAACCCAGCCAGAGCCCCAGGCCCAAGCCGTCACAGGAGCCCTGGACCTGCAGCTCTCGGGGCCCAGCAGGGGTCTGGCTGGACAGAGCTGGACTCATGGACAGCTCAGCGGTTCAAGGGCTCTCCCTTCCCCAGACGAACCCCTGAAGACCAGAGCAAGTACGTTTCTGCTAGCTTGTTTGGAGAGATGCTCAGAATGAAAATAATATTTATTTATAGAAAATGAAGAACTAGGGGCACCGGGGTGGCTCAGTCAGTTAAGCACCCAGCTCCTGATTTTCAGCTCAGGTCATGATCTCAGGGTCATGGGATCAAGCCCCATGTCAGGCTTCAGGTTCTCTCTCCCTCTCTCTTAAATATATGAATAAAATATTTAAAAAAAGAAAATTAAGAACTAATATTCATAGCAGACTTTTCTATGGCACAAAATGTTTAGTACCACTATATTATATTTATGAACTTATTTAACCTCATGATACACTAATGCCCTACATACGGCTATCATCCTCATTTTACAGCTGAGAAGCCGAAACACAGAGAGGCTAAGCCACTTCCCGAGGCCACAAAGCTAATAAGTAGAGCTGGAATTTGAAGGCAGGCAGTCCAGCTTCAGGGACTAGGTTTGAAACCATGTGGCTCTCCATACTTTTAACAATATTCTGGGCTTTCTGATACAATAACATACAGTTTTGATCTTCACATTTTCAAGTGGTAGAAATAACCAAGAGGGGGGAACAAAAGAAAATAAATGTGGAACAATCTCATTTCATCAAAAAGGTACAAAATACTTTTACTCTAGGGGAAATCAGGCCAGAATCTTGTTCGGTAATTTGAAGAGCCTGCTTGCAGAGGGGAGGGTATGGGCTTGAGGAGTTCAGGTCAGACGCGAGGAAGGACTTCCCAGTGGGCCGGGGCCAAAGGTGATTAAGTGAACCCCTTCCCCCCGCCCCCAGCTGAGCTCAGATGGACAAGCTTGAGGCCATCTGGTTCTGGAAGGACGAGGCTGGCTGGGGTGTCCTCCAGCCTACGTGAAACTGACCAGATGCTCTTAGGAGCAGCTACTGTTTAAAGAGCCATTTTGGCCAGTTACGTTATTGCCTTTCTTACTAGCTAAGGAGTTCAAGCAGCATCACGGAGATGGCCTCTCCAGACGCCTGCGTGAGATGATATAAGCGAATGAGGAGCGACACAATGTCCTAGTGGTTCCTCTAGGTAAAGGGGCGCTGGGCTAATGTGAGCATTTAATCGGCTTAATGAAGTGCTCAGAAGCCAATAGTGTGGAGAGGAGGAGGCAGCGGGGCTAGAGGGAAGGGATTTGACAGGGATGAGACAGCGCCACCCCCCCCAACCCTGTGCAGCCAGCAGGGGAGGTAGGGCAGTCTGCAAACCATACTACCGCCCTCCAGACTTCTATCAGCTCCAGCAGCACCTTCGGAGAGGCGGTCTGGACGGTGACCTCCTTGTTTAGAAGCTCCTGTCTCCCAGCTGGCCTCGTTCTGAGACGATGTCCCAGCTTTTATCGCAGCTTGTAAAATGCTAACCCCTTTGTCCCATTGGTTTCCAGATAAAAATCTCTCCCTCTCTCCCCAAAGGATTTTTTTTTTTTTTTTTTAAATAAGCAGGAGTCTTTTTTCCTGGATAATGCAACACTGAGTTCTGGCATTATGACGGAGAGAAAAAGCTGATTGCCTTTCAGCGTGTTTGGAAGTCACGGCGGATGTGGGTGTGAATTC
This sequence comes from Enhydra lutris kenyoni, assembly GCF_002288905.1. Lineage (NCBI taxonomy): Eukaryota > Metazoa > Chordata > Mammalia > Carnivora > Mustelidae > Enhydra > Enhydra lutris. The sequence goes on along the minus strand of NW_019154116.1, from coordinate 7,639,683 downwards.
TGATACATGTAACATTAGTCTCCGGGTAATGTGTGCGTTGGTGACAGAAAGCCAAGGTCCCGGGGACTGGAGATGGAGCAGCAGCCAGATCCACGGTTCTAGAAGGACACCCAGCTTGGCTCAGCATGCTTCTCTGATGCGCTGTGAGGTCCGAGTGTTCGGGTCAGTCTCAGCAAGATCAGGCATTACTATGCAGGTGGGAGCTCTTCCCACCTCCTCCAGGACGCCTGCCTGGGAGAAATTAGTTTAATATTAGCATTCAGTTTTGAAGGGGAAAGGACAGGGCAGGGGACATCTGTAAAGTGGTCACTGTGTTGTTAAAAACCGCTCATTTCAAACTCTTCTGGAAACCAGCCAAGCCCAGCCCCCACTGTGCCAGGGTTGGGAGTGGGAAGAAGGTGATGTGGTAGTCTAAGTGGCAGGAACCGACCCCCTTTCATCTCTGAAGACCCCCAGTGGACCACGTTGAGGCCTTCGGCTCTTATTCTGGGCCCAACATGGACATGCAGTGTGGTCCATGGCAAAGGAATGGCGGCCCGGCTTGTGTATGCAGAGGCTCACTGGCTGCTGGGTTGAGATGGGGAACAAAGGTGGGAGGCCCCGATTCAGAAGCTGTTGCGGCAAACCAGGGAAGAGGGGCTGGGGCTGGGGCAGAGGTGGAAGCTGAGGAGGGCAGAGGGAAGGGAGAGCCAACGGGACTTGACTGTGGGGTGCGAAAGAGAAGCGTTAAATATGACTCCGAGGCTTCAAGAATGAGGGACTGGAAGGCTGGAGTTGCTGCCGGATGAGGCGGAGAAATCTGCCGGGAAGATTCAGCCTGGAACCGATCCTTGTGGGCAGCCAGGTGGGGATGCCAAGCAAGCAGGTGGCTACACTAGTCTAGGGCTCGGAAAAGCCACCTGGATGAAAATAAGAATGTGGGGGTCCTGGCACATGGATGGCGTGACGGTTATTTTACACGTCCCCTTGGCTGCCCTGCAGGATCCAGTTATTTAATCCAACACTTACCAGCTGTGGCTACAAAAGTATTTTGTCGATAGAGTTAGATGTAGATGTGGTCAAATTAATTAACCTTAAGGAATGGAGGTTACCCTTGATACTGTGGGGGGTGGGCCTTGTCTGATCAGTTGAAGGTCTTCAGAGCAAAAACTGAGGTTTTTCAGAGAAATTCTGTCTCCAGACTGCAGCATCCCCTTCTGCCTGAAGGCTGATTGATTTTCTTTTTTTCTTCTTTCTTTCTTTCTTCTTTTTTTTTTTTTTTGGTAAGATGAGATGACTAACAGCAGGTTTCCATGCTGTTGGGAATGAGCTCCCAGAGATGGTGAAGCTGATGATACAGGAGAGGAAGGAGGCTTTGCAGGACAGAGGGGTGTAAGTCAGCCTGTGATGGAAATGTGGATTTGTCTCCAGCAGGAGTTGTCAGATTTGCAAGTGCATCAGAATTGACCGAAGGGCTTGTTAAAACTCAGAATTCTGGACTCTACCCCAGAGTTTCCAGACCTGTGATCTGACCTGTGAATTTGCATTTCTTCCCAGTTCCCAGGGGCCCCTGATGCTGCTGGTCCAGGACCACACTCTGAGAACCATGGACTTAGAGTGAGCCAGTGGGAGAGAGAATATGTGAACCTAGGTGCTCGACAGAAGAGAGGCGTGGTGGGAGGGCTGACCATGCCCTCCGGTGCTTCTGATTTCCCGGTCAAGTAGGAAGCCAGGCTCCTTGCTGAAATGGAGGAGAGAAGAGAAGGCTGTGGGCACCTGAGGAGAGAGGAAAGGCTGGGGAAATAGTCATTGAGAGAAGATGGGAAAGAGAGTAAACTCATGCAGAGAGATCATGGGCATGACATCAATCACCGCAGTCCACTGGAGTTTCTCCATCACGAATTTCAAGGGAGCTCAGGCAACATGCTATGTTTTGTCCCAGCTCTATTCCGTGGGCAGACGGCTGGATTTCAGAGTAGTTGTTTTGCTGAGTGAGTGTGAGCAGGTATGACAAAGCAGGAGGGCTAGAGAGTCTAAGGGGCAAAGAAAAATAGCAGTGAGTGCCTAAGGAATGGGAGCTGAGTAAGGAGGGGAGAGGAAGGAGAGGCTGGCAGTGCAAGAGAAGGGAGGTGGGGACTGAGCCTGAGTGGCACCAACTTGGGCCCTCAACAAGAGGGGATTTCAGTCAAAGACAGTAAGGAGGGCTGGCCAGGCGGTGGGAAGAAACCAAGAGCGGACTATGTGAACTCTTGGCTCTGATCAGTCCACCCCAGCCCTGGGGACTTGCTAACTCCCTGTGTCACTGTGCTCTCACCTCTGCCCAGAGCAGACCCCTGAGCCACCCAGCTGCCCCACCGCCTTCTGGGAACAGACAGCAAGGACCATGGATCTGAGTCTATCCTCCAGGGTCAGGGTCTGCCAGGTCAGAAGGGCAACGAAGCCCAGATGAAGACATCAGCCACAGCATGCCAGGTCTAGCCCACGTGGGGGAGGCCCCTCTGATTTTGTATTTAGCTGCCGGCTGTGTTACAGGGACCCCATAGGCTGCAGGATGGATACTGATTCTTGATCATAGTCTTATCACGGGTCACGAGACTCACCCCACCCAGGTGGACCCTGGTGTCCTTTGAGGGATTCAGAGCTGCCCTCAGCAGATCTGTCTGGAAAAAGAATCCTACATTGTGGGCTGCCTCGTGCTTATTGTTTTGCCTTCTACCTTGTTGCAACCTCTCTGTTGTGTTTCCTTTGAGCAGATCCCCAGCGAGGAGGCCTCAAGTCCTCTCCCATCTTGGTCCCCAGCCTGCTCCAGATGTTCCACAATATTCTAGACCACTCTTCCCTGCATGTTTTGGCTTCGCATTGAAGCTGATTTTGAATTTAGAGGAAGCATTTGTGAACATTTACTTAACATCCTTTAGCATTAAAAATATTAAACACCTACATAGTCAAGATTATCTAGGCTTGTTGAAGGTTTTCACTGACAAAATCGAAGTATTCCATTATGTTGCTTTTCTGGGTGGATGATAGTGATTGACTCGAAAAAACAAGATCTTTGGCTTCTGTGCAGCGTTCCTGCATAACGCTTAACTATGTTATTTGGAAACGCTGGAGAATAAATCTGAAAGGCCAAGTCGCATTCTGGCTGTGAGCAGCTCAGCCCTGGGTGATCACAGAACCCCAGACAACAAGGAACGCATTCAGATAAAATATTAATAGAACGAAATGAAAACATATTTCTCCTTCCCTTAGGCCACCTCCATGTGCATTTGACACGCGGATGCTTCTGTCTTAGGGTAACCTAGTCTGTGTCCTTGTGGGACGTGAAACTGTGGGTGTAATGATAAGCTTTAAATTTATTTATTATACTGGTGGGATAATTTGCTATTGAATGAGGTTGGATCATTTCTTCTTGCACTGGGTCTTCCATTATGTTCCTGTCTGTTTGTCTTGCTGTCACGTTTCTGCCCCTGCCATGAAGGATCTCTTCAGTGCTGTGTGCCACTGACATCCATCAGAAAGGAGGGTGGTTTCCCACATTTGGAAGCACCTTCCAGTTGGAGGGGAAACTAGAGATCACCCGCGTGGGTGTGATAGTCCCACTCTGGTGGAGAAGACGCCACTGATTCTTTACTTCCTTCCTTCATTCCTTCCTTCCCTTCTTCCCTTCCTTCCTCCCTCCCTCCCTCCCTCCCTCCTTTCTTTCTTTCTTTCTTTCTTTCTTTCTTTCTTTCTTTCTTTCTGACAGATCACTGGCTACTTCCGTTGTAAGCGTCTAGCTTTGGCTAGCGTGTATTCACACCTACTTTGTGTTGGCGTTGTATTTGGCCCTTAAAATATGTCATTTTAGTTGAATTATTCCATGCAATCTCATCCCAACCCAGACAGCATGTGTTCTTGTTTGAGATGCAGAGAAGAGCGATGAACTCGTCTCTGTCGAGGCAGGAGTACGTGATGGTCTCAATCCAAGTTCAGTGTTGGTCCAAGCCTCGTGGTGGGCACTTCGATTATGTTTTATTTAAATAACTGAATACCATTTTTATTATTATAAAAGCTACATAGGCTCCTTGTAGAGAAATTTTAATGGTATAAAGAGTAAAATTAAAGTTGTATTTCTGCCACCCAGAGACAAGCACTGCTAACTCATTGCTTTTTCTAGGGTGTGTGTGTGTGTGTGTGTATGTGTGTGTGTGTGTGATTTTAACGTATTCAGGTTCAAACCACAAATAAATTTTATATTCTACTCTTTAATCACTTGATACTGTATTGTGAGCATATTTTCCTGTTGTTAAATTTTTCCAAAGCATGGCTATTTTAAGGAACTTCATGGCTGCATCATGACTTATTTAACATTTTCCCTTGCTGGTGGCTGTCAGTTTCTCTTTCGATTTTGAAAATGTTCCATGAGCACATCTACCCATACATCTCGGTTGAAATTTCTGATTCCTTCTCTAGGCATGGTTTCTAAAACTGGGATTACTGGATCCTGTGCCACGTGCTCTTGTTTGAGGCATCTCGAAAATTTTTTTATCATGCAAGATACTTCTCTGAGTTAGGACAGAATGGGTGTGAATGATCTGGTGCTTTCCTGTCTTCTTGGAGGTTGACAATGTTTGCGTATTTGTATATAGGCGTAGGGGACATACATATTAGTGAACAATGGTAATTCTCAGATTTGCCTTTTTCTTAGCAGAAATTCTTCCTAGACCCAAGTCATAAGCTGACTGAGCCTTACTTTTGTTGGAAATGCAAGTTTTGTCTCGTTAGATGGCCTTCACAGGTATTTTCGTAAGATTGTTGGGAGCAGTTCAAAAATGCTAGCCAGAAATTATGTTAATCTTGAAAACCCCAATTTAACCAGGACATTTTAATCTGAAAGATACTTTTGAAGGTGATCTTTGAAGCTTCTATAGACTGGAGTATTCTCCTAAAAAGCAAAGAAAGCCTGTGGCAAATATGAGAAGGCAGTCCAAAAGGGGACAGAAGAGTGACTGCCACGTTGACATACTTTTGTGAAGACTTCAAATACATAAGTGCTTTATAATCCTTCTGGAATTAGGGGGAAACATGATGAATTTTCCAAAACCCAACTTTGTCTTCCGTTCATTTTCTCCACTCCCTCTGTTCCCAAGGTCCCTTGTCTTCCTGTCTGACTGGTTAAACACATAACCGTTTAATTTGTTTTGACTAGCATCCCTACGGAAATTGAGGGAGGAAAAAGGCTAGGAGGTCATTTCAATTTTCTCTTTAATCTTTTGTGCCTTCCCTTTTATCCTCCCTAAACTGTAAAGTAATTAGATTCTTGCATTATTTTACTTTTTGAACTTCTACAAACATTCACTTTTATTTTCCATATTGTTTTAGTAGCTACACAATGCTCCTCTCGATGGGTTAGGAGCGCGCAGCAATTCGTGTGAAAATGGTCTGTTTTATGTTTATTTCCTCCTTTCTTCCTTGCAGAGTCTAATGCCCCGTCATCGTGGTGTTCATGACTTTCATTCCTTGTCATACGCTGGGGTTCTCAGGGCTTTGCTCTTCCCCATGCTTCCCTTTGTTCTGATTCTCGCTTCTGCTTCTCTTCCTGCTCTGCCCCTTGGCAGAGTCGGTGCTCAGATGTTCTTGCACATCTGGTCCATTTATAGACAATAACTTCTAACTGTTTGCTTCCTTCTCTCAGTTTTTGTGGCATTCATGGAGTCCTAGAGTGAATGCTGGCGTTGCTGTTTTCCCTCATCCATAATATCTCTCACACCACTTCTTCAGTGATTTGCCTGAGTCCACTTCTTCAGTTTCATTTAAAATCCCACAAAACGAATCCTCCAAAGGGTAAGCTTAAGCGAGATTTCGATATGAACCCAGGGAATGCATACTTGCCCCCAAGAGCTACCTTCTATTTTTACAAGTTCATCTATTTTTTTTCTATGATATGGTTATGTATAAAGAAGTTTTCTGGAATATTCTCTTTTGTGATCGTGGTGTAAATTTCTATTAGAGGATTCCAGTGAGAAAAGGCAATAGGACACGTTTTTTTCTTTTTTTCTTTCTTTTTGATAGGAATTCCCCGAAGAGAATTCTTTGTTTCCAATTCAGACTCATCCCTGAGGAGATAGTTCCTGTGTAAGGTTAGAGACAAGGAACTCTCACAAAATGTGAATTATTCTCCGTTCCCAGAAGGAGAACGTTTTTTTGGAAAGAGATCCTCTCCCGGAGTGGTGTGAAGTTTGTCACTCTTTCTTTCCCAGATTCCAACAAGTAGGTGTCAGGCCTAGGTCTGTCAGCGGCTCTGGTGCTATCTTTTAAAAAAGGAGGGATGAAAGGAAAAAAATTCAGATCATTGCAAACTTTCACACAGAAACCCGTTTTGGAAAAATGAAGGTTTTCAGGACAACTTACTGGTTCTGGGTTGTGATGTACTCAGACTTCAAGCATGTACTCCCATAAATGGGGTCTTGGTTCTGGTTGGGAAAAGATGCATCACTAACAAGATAGTTAAGTTTGAAATGCTGTAAAATCTAATTTTTTTCTCCCTGGGAAGCTGGTGATACAAACCAGGTTTTAGTAATATTAATAACTAAAATCTGGGTCCTTTGACTCTTCTGAAAGATATAAAAGGTACAAGATCCTGTTTTGTGCCTTTATATGCAGAAATTCCTTTGGATAGGTGTTTTGTTTCTTAGGGTTCTTTTATCTGGGGGGCTGTGTCAGTGGGCGCGGGAACGGTGAGCCGGGCGTTGGGCAGGCTGAAGACGCACCCCTGGAAGGCTCCACATGCTTGGTGGAGGTGGAAGGAGTTCAGACAAAATGTTCTATTGTTGTCAAGGTGGGGCTGGGGAAGGGCTCCCACATTCCCATGATGCAAGGGCAGGTTGCCACGCTCTGCTGCACACTTTTCCTTTGTCCAGGGCTCTGAGCGTCCAGGAGAACGATGGGGAGTGCTGCAGGACTCAAGGGGACCCACATGACCCAGCTCCAAGACTGTGTTATTTTTATTTATTTATTTATTTTTTTGTTATTTAAAGTCTTCCCAGTTCACATAGCTCTGTCCCTCCAGTGGAGCCCAAGGGACTAGCCCCAAGACTTCGAAATGTTGTCAGAGTTCAGGGCTCTGGAAGACGGTTCAGTGGAGCTCCATGGAAAGCTGGGTGAAGCATCCTTCAGGAACAGAAACTGCAGAGCCAGAACAAGGTGCTGTCTGAACGTTTATGCCTCGTTTTATTGCAGCAATTACTGACTATCTAGTAACAGGGTGATAATTACTACGACCCTCGCAACCCTGTGTTTGAGGACACACATGCATAGTCAGAGAGTGGGCACAGAGAATCACAGCCTGCTGGATAACAGACGGAAGGCCCTAAAAGGCTACATAAAAATATTTCAAAGGGCAGAAGGAGTTTAGGGAAAATGACAAATGGTTCTCCTTTAAAGTGAGTACATAAGAAGCCTATCTGTGAAAAAGCTAAGCATTGCCATAAGGAGTATAGGCAGGTGGGTGGGACTGAGATTCGAATGGCTAGCGAGAGGAGCTGGCAACTTCTCCGTATCTGCGGAACCCAAATCAGCATGTATCATCAGGATCAGAGGTATCAGTGGTGTGAGCCCCAGGGTTTGGCAGGTGCTGGAGCTTCTACGCCTCGCTAGATCTTCAGTGGCAACTTTGTTAAGCTCAGCAAGGCTACAGTTAACAGGCTAAGGACTGTGGAACCATATAGAGCATGGGGGACCCAACCCTGCAGTTGATGAATGAATTGATCTACAAACGTGATTATGGCAAAATCAACAAGAAGCAGATTGCCCTGACAGATAACACATTGATCATTCCATCTCTTAGTAAATGGGGCATCATCTGCATAGAGGATCTGATTCCCGAAATCTATACCATTGGAAGACATTTCAAAGAAGCAACTTTTTACAGACCTTCAATTATCTTCTCCACGGTGGGGAAATGAAGTAGAAGACCACCTGCTTTGCAGAAGGTGAAGATGCTGGCAACGGGGAAGACCGGATCAATAGGTTATTAGGATGTACTAGGATTATTTTTGTAATCTGGTCAGTTAATAAAAGACCACTTTCAAATTAAAAAAAAAATAAAGTGAATACATAAGGAAGAAGAAAATTATCAGAATTATTTTGCAAAGGTATTAACACAATTTCTTCTGCCCTGAAATTTTCAAGTGGCAGAGAGAGTCTACCATTTGTATAAAGGAAGGGTAAGTTCCTATTTTCCTGTATCGAAGTGGGTTTTTTTTTTTTCTGATACTAAAGTAAAACCATTAAGACTGTCACTTTTAGTTAGTTAGTTTAGTTAGGCCATTTTCCCTTTGAATCAGACTCGTAGCATCCTTCCTCTCATCCAATTAAAAAAAAATTCTAAAATAAGGAATATAAAAAGAAAAAGCATATGTTGTGCCACTTCTTTCAGAGGATTATTAATTTGTCAGTGTATTTTTTTATAATTTGTTTTTTAAATTTCTTTTCAGTGTTTCAGAATTCATTGTTTATGCCCCACACCCAGTGCTCCATGCAATACGTGCCCTCCTTAATACCCACCACCAGGCTCCCCCAACCTCCCACCCCCAACCCCTTCAAAACCCTCAGATTGTTTCTCAGAGTCCACAGTCTCTCATGGTTCATCTTCCTCTCCAATTTCCCCCAATGCCCTTCGCCTCTCCATCTCCCCATGTCCTCTGTGTTATTTGTTATGCTCCACATGTAAGTGAAACCATATGATAATTGACTCTCTCTGCTTGACTGATTTCACTCAGCATAGTCTCTTCCAGTCCCATCCATGTTGCTACAAAAGTTGGGTATTCATCCTTTCTGATGGAGGCATCATACTCCATAGTGTATATGGACCACATCTTCCTTATCCATGCGTCCGTCGAAGGGCATCTTGGTTCTTTCCACAGTTTGGCGACCGTGGCCATTGCTGCTATAAACATTGGGGGTACAGATGGCCCTTCTTTTCACTACATCTGTGTCTTTGGGGTAAATACCCAGTAGTGCAATGGCAGGGTCATAGGGAAGCTCTATTTTTAATTTCTTAAGGAATCTCTACACTGTTTTCCAAAGTGGCTGCACCAATTTGCATTCCCACCAACAGTGTAAGAGTTTCCCCTTTCCCCACATCCCCTCCAACACACGTTGTTTACTGTCTTGTTGATTTTGTCAGTGTATTTTCTCCTCAGTTTGGCCACAGCCTTCTCAGAGGAGCAGTGCCCACTTTTTTGGTTTAACATTTTTCCCCAGTGAAAGAGAAACCAGTTAAAAGAAAGCAGTTGCCTTTTGTGTATTAACCTTCTATCCCATGACATTGCTATCTTCTCTTATTAGCTCCAGGAGTTATTTTGTACATTCTTTGGAATTTTCTACGTAGACGATCATATCGTGAATAAAGACAGTTTTCTTTCTTCCTTTCCTATATTTATATATATATATATATATATATATATATATATATATATATATATATAACTATTATTTCTCTTTCTTGTCTTAGGATTTCTAGTATAGTGTTGAATAAGAACGGTACAAAAGAACATCTTGCCTTTTCCCTGATCTCAAGGGAGAAGCATCCTGTCTCTCACCATTAAGTATGATGTTAGCTACTGGTTTGTTGTTATTGTTGACTTGGAAATGTCCTAAAATAAAGTTGAGGAAGTTCCTCTTTCTTTTCAGTGTGCTGAGAGTTTTTATCATGATTGGATGTTGAATTTTGTCACATGCTTTTTGTATCAACTGACAAGATTTTTCTTCTTTCACCTGTTGATGTGGTGGATTACAATGATTCCTTTTTTTTTTTAAACATTATTTTTTCAGTTTTCCAAGATTCATTGTTTATGCATCACACCCAGTTCTCCAGTGATTGCTTTTTTAATGTTAAAGCAGCATTGCGTAATGGAAATATTTCCACTTGGTTGTAGAGTACAATTCTTTTTACACAATTTTGGATTTTATTTGGTAATATTTTGTTGAGGATTTTTCAGCCTGTGTTCATGAAAGATATTGGTCTGTGGTATTCTTTTCTTGTAATGTCTTTGTCTGGTTTTGCTATCATGATAATGCTGGACTCATAGCGTGGATTAATAAGTATTCCCTTGACTTTTATCTTCTGGAGGAGTTTTCAGAGAATTAGCATTATTTCTTCCTTAAGTGCTTGGTATAATTCACCAGTGAACCAATCTAGGTCTGGTGCTTTCTGTTTTGGAAGGTTATTAATTATTAATCTAACTTTTAAGAACAAATATAGGTTTACCCAAGCTACTTCTCATGTATGTATTAGTAGTTTGTGTTTTTTAAGGAATTGCTCCATTTCATCTAAGTTATAAAATATGTGGGCATACAGTTATTCATAACATGATTTTATTAGCTTTTTAACATCCATGGGATCAGTAGTGATGGCCCCTCTTTCATTTCTGTATAGACAATTTATGTCTTCTCTTTGAGTTGGTTAGTGTGGTGAGGGGCTTATCCAATTTATTGGTCTTTTCAAAAAACAGCACTTGTTTTTATTGATTGTCTTAAAACCATTTCTAAGAAAGAAGGAAGTAAAAGACACTGTGACTGAGCAGAGGGAACTGCACATTTATTCACAACTGTTCTTTAGTGGGGCCGAGCATACAGTCCAAATCTTATGACAGGTATAGTGAGCCATGTATCATAGAAAACTACCATTTTTATTAATTTTTTATGAGAGAGAATGAGCATGAGTTGGAGGGGATGGGCAGAGGGAGGGAGAGAATCTTAAGCAGGCTCCATGCTCAGCACGGAGCTTGACACGGACTCGATCTCATCACCCTGAGATCATGACCTGAGCTGAAATCAAGAGTTGGACACTTAAACAACTGAGCCATCCAGGTGCCCCCCAAAACTACCACTTTTAAAATAGTGACAACCTGGTTTCTTCTCAACATTATTTCAGACAAATTTCAGTGTGGATGACCTTTGTTCTAAAGGCAGTGGGTAGTGTACTATTTACCAGAATAATTCGATAACTATTTTTTAGTCATAACTATTTTCTTCCCAGGAAAAAACCCTATACACTAGAGATTTTCAAACTTCAGTTGTGTAAAAATAATGTGGAGATTATTTAAAACACAGATCCCTGGTTCCCACCCAAATTCTGTTTGTGTCTGTGGAGGAGGCCAGAAATTTATTAATTGTAGAGGCGCCCAGATGAATACAATGCAGTTGCCTAATGATCTTTCACTGACAACATTGCCATTGACCTTGGAGCCAGAAAGACCCTCAGAGGCCATCCATCCTGACCCTTCATTTTATGAATGAGATACTGGACGTCTAGAGTTGGCCATGCAGAGTTGGTCCATGTCAGTGCTGGAAACCGAGCCCGGGATTTCCGCCCACCCAGTACAGTGACACATTACTGCAGATCACTGGTGGTGATGGTTCAGCTGGATCATCCAACTTATTAGTCAAGTTTTGAATGTATTTTGACAATTGTACAAGTCAAATTTTATACAGTGAATGTTTTCAATGACTGTTGAAATTGCAAAGAGCGTGTAATAGATATGATGTTTCATCGGTAGGGTAAGGGAATGTGGTCATGCCTGCCTGCTTTGACATCTTCATTCCCAGTAGCTACAACTAGATGAAACTGTGCAAAATTTTGTGGCCCACCAATCTGGCTGAACATTCTAGGCATAGGTACTTAACTCTCAGAGTTCCCTTGTTAATTGATGAGAAAAACCAACTTTTTCACTCCTGTTTATGTTTGTACGAGAGTCATGATTTTACCATTTGGATTATTCTTTACTAGTTTGGAGGTAACATTTATTTTTTTATTTTTATTTTTAAAAATATTTTATTTATTTATTTATTTGAGAGAGAGAGACAACCAGAAAGGGAACGTAAGCAGGGGGAGTGGGAGAGGGAGAAGCAGGCTTCCCGCTCAGCAGGGAGCCCAATGTGGGTATTGATCCCAGGACCCAGGATCATGACCCGAGCTGAAGACAGACGCTTAACAACTGAGCCACCCAGGTGCTCCTGGAGGTGCCATTTAGATGTGAGGATTACCTGACAAACTGTGTTGCTGGAGTGGTGAACGTCATGGCCCGTTCAAACCTGTATGGATTTGTTTTTTGTTTCCTGTCTGATTTCAAAGTGACTTAAACTTTACCATTGTGGATGTTCTGTTTTATTTTATTCCTTTTCCCTGATGCAGTGTTTCGTTTTCGTTTCTGGCACACAGATTGCCAGGTGGGTGCTAAGTTACTCCCCACTGGAGAGACAGCAGTGACGGAAATTTGGTTCTACCATCTACGGTTTGTTGATTTCTACAGGTGGAGGGTAGGGATCTCTCTCTGCTGCGTGACAGACAATCAGAGATTTCATTTTCTCACCCTTCGTGTTTGTCTATTCTGAGCTCTAATCAGTTAAGACTTTCTGGGAAGGAGAACAACTCTTTGAGATTGAGGCCACAGAGTTTTTGTGTGGCTGTGTTTATTTTAGACCTGAGGCTGATATTGTAGAACCAAAGTTACACCTTCTCGATGTTTCTTGTATGTTTATGTGCCCAAGTATGTAATTGAGAAGGGCTTCTTCCTCTTGTGTTAGTAGGATTCCCCGCCCCCCCCCACCACCTGTCTCCAGAGGATATTAACAAATTAGGTTGTTTACATGTCTTAAAAGAGCTCTTTTCTGATCATTTATTGAAATAAGTATACACTTATATAGATAAAATATTCCTGAATCTTCCCCCAAAGTAATGAAATTGAATTTCTAATAATTAAAAAGAGTTACAGCTAAAATGATTATTCTGCTGCATCAGAAACATTTTAAGAACCCATGTTTACATAACTAAGATAAAGCTTTGGTGAACTGGACTGGTTTACTTGTTATGGTTTTCAAAAATAAATCTATGTTTTGTCTGATTCGTTGGTATTAAGGGTATGTAAGCACATGTGTTACTTTACTTGGTTGATTTTCTCATTCATGAGGAGAATAGTCAGTCTGAACTTCCTTAAATTCTGAAGGTTTCATGATCAAATAAGCTAAAAATACTCCTACACATTGTTAAAGATTACAAAAAGTAATTTGTGCTCAACTAAATTGAGTCATTATTCTAACAAACTTTTTATATCAATAGTAATTATGTTTTGTAGTGTGTCAGCTTAAACATAATTTCCAAGGTCTTCAGGTAATTTAAAGTCTTAAGCTAATATTAAATTGAGCTAATTAATGGATAATTCTTGGATACCTTGATATTTTCTATGTAATATGGAATCCTGAAATATTAATGTTTAAGCATAACTTCAAGCTTCACATTTCTCTATACTATCTTTGGGTCATGTTACTAAACAGGTTCACTTTTACCACTTTAAGAGGGTATAAAAGGGTTGGGTGTGGGTGTAGAAAGTGTTTTAAACATATTCACAAGCTATGTTATTCTGCTTAAACACTGCAAAATGACAGACGGCTCTCAGTCATATACCCCCGAATTTTCTCTGTGAAAGAAGAAAATTTTCACATTAGTCCAAGTTATAATTAATTTACATGGTCGAGACTACACTATAAGCAATAAGGATAGAAAAATGCAAGTGGATATGTGGCTTTGTTTTATCAGGAAAAAAATAATTTTGTTCTACTATAGAGTCTGTTTGTTCTAGAACACAGAAGAGCTTTGCGAAAGACAAGGCCTGGAAAATAAATTTTATTTGTCTTGATTTATAACAGCTGAATCTGAAAAGAAGGCTTAAAATAAGTTAAAATTTTAGCTAAGTTGGCTCATTTTTGATGGGTTTGTTTCACGGTTTGCTGATTAATACTGTTATTTACTAGATGAAAGAGTATTCTTTACTTTCTGTAAAATCTGTCTATGTAGCAGAGAACCTGGGCCTACTAGAACAATTTTCTGTGCTTTATGTTGACTTTATTATGTCCTTGATTGTTTAAAAAGAAAGAATCCAAAGAACAAAGTTCTCTTACTTGTGAAAGAGCTAAGGTTTTTATGAGTGTATTACCTTTTATGTGTATTTCAAAATATTTTGTTGTCACTTTGATTAAATAGGTCACCAACCAGTTGGTTCTCAGACACCAATGATTCAACCAAAATCAAGTGCTCTGGCTCTCCTCTGACAACTCTTTTGACTTTCCTTCACCAAGCCTGGATCCTATATTTAGAAAAAAAATAAAAGAAAATTTCAGGATATCTTTTACACCTAAAACTATCTTTGAGATTTCCCAAAAGCTCAGAGCAATCACGAAGATTTAGTTTTTACCATATAAAAAGAGAAATACTAGAAATAATTAAGTTTATTTAATGTGTTAGGTCTCTCTCAAATTAGTTCAATGCTATTACAAGAGCTACGGGGAAAAACTCGTCAAATTAGAAGAGATGTGTAGCCTTTGCTTGCGTTTGTTGATGTGCGATGTTATTAATATAAATATTTCAGAAAGTCTGTGCCTTATGAGAAGACTCTCAGGGCTGGTTTTACTCTCAGGGGACACATTGATCAAACCCTTCTGAACTAATTATGCATTGTACTCCTATAGGGATTTCATCCTGCCATATTCTGGTATTATTGATGACAATAATAAATGAACCACAATCATTAAGTATTTGTCAAATGTAGATAATTTTTGCTTTATTCCAGCGCTTGCCTGCTTGAAGGCCTTCTCATAAGGTACAGGCCAGCAGTTTTGTCTTTAGTTTTAGATCTTTGGAGGAAAGGACGATAGCAGGTACTTTGAACTATGGATGCTTCTAAGTAGAGACACCTGGGAAGAGGTTTCTGAACAGATATTGTTTAGATACCATCGAACTGTACCACCAGATTGAGGCAGGGGCTCCTGGTTTCTTCCTGGTCTAGAAGCAGATGGCTTCCTGAAAACAGACTGGCCAGCCTTGATTCAACAGAACCAGAAGACGAAGGAACCAATGACAAAAATTTTGTTGTGATGAGTTGCTCAGAATTTTGTTGATGTTTTGTTCAACGCTCTTTTTATGTATGTACATTAGGAAGCACTTTCTCTTTCTTTCTGAATCATTCCTAAGGACATTTCGTTAAGAACTCTCTTCTTTTGGAAAGGGAAGGGAGACATTTTAAAATGATATCTGATTCCCACTGCTCCCTCCAAATTTGCCATCTCTTAACAGCTCCCTTTACTTCTCATGGAAAAATAGTTATTTAGCTGGATTTAATATAAAGCTATCTACCATCTGACTGGAATAATTGAACGGGCAAGAAAGGCCACTGAAGGAGTGTCATGTTTGAAAAGAATTCTGATTTAATTGGGAATAACAACTAACTCTCAAGAAAAAAGTGTATTTTTCAGGGTTAATGTAGCTTAAGGTCCAGGCCTCACAGACGGTGAGGAATGTCAGGTCCTGTCAGGCCAAGAACCCCGGCAAGTCTGAGGGACCTTGAAGGGCAGAAGTCACCCAAGTTTGCAGGTGCCGTAAGTGACATCCGGTGGACAGTTTCTTGGACCTGGTTTCCCGGCTTCAGGATAGCAAATGGCACTGGCTTTAAACGATAAAATTCCGTCTCCTTATGAAAATGTCCACACAGGATTTAATTCTGTGGCCTTGGTGATAACTCAGAATGGCATGGGTCTCAATTTACAAAGCAAATATATGGTTCATTAGCGTTCCCGCAACCATGGAAATAAGCAGACCGAACCCAATGAGAGCAGCATTTTTGGGATGGAGCATGATTCTAGGAGACAGTGTTTATGATCTCCAGGGCAAGCTGATTGGGAAAATTTTTGAAAGCCTTTGAAACAGGCAGTAGATTACAGATTGTCATTTTAACAGAATTCTGGAAATTGTCTGGCAGATCCTCCAGGGTTATGTCATTCTATAGGGGGCTGTCCCTTTATTGCCTCTTGACTAGCTTATACCACAGCTCTGTCACTTGCACCAAACTACTAGAAATGCAAATTAATTCTGTCTGGTGGTGAGACAATTGATTTCTACCCTGAGAAAAGAAATGATCCAAACATCATTATAAAGATTACGTTCTGTGCCTCATTTTGCCTCTATCAGAAACTCATTTCAGTATTTTGGATGTTTCAGATCTGTTTTTCACATTCTTCTTTGAGTCCGATAAATATATCCCTTAATATTTTTTTTAAAAGATTTTATTTATTTGTTTGAGAGAGAGCATGAGGGTGGCATGAGAGGCAGAGGGAGAAGCAGATTCCCCGCTGAGCGGGGAGCCCGATGCGGGGCTTGATCCCAGGACCTGCAGATCGTGACCTGAGATGAACGCAGATGCTTAACCAACTGAGCCACCCAGGCGCGCCCTGTCCATTTAATATTCATGCAACAGTTATGACTTCTTGAATTTGAAAGTGATCCTTTTGAAAGATCATCCTTTAGCTTTTTATAAGTAAACAAGGGCCTACAGGTAATGGGCTGTTTGTACAGGGAATCAGAGGCCATCCTGAAGGAGTCTGGTGTCCTAAATCATAAGATGGTGATTCTGTCTGGTTCATATCGCTCACCCAATCCCAACCAGCTCAGGGAATTTGCATGTTAGTCCATGCTTTGAGCACTCTGTCAATAATTCTGGTTTGAGGCTTGCAGGATTGGGGTAAGGAATTATCAGCTTTGGAATTAACACACCTGACCAGTCCAATGGCTCATCCAGATCCACTTTAAAACACAAAGTGGAAGTTACAGGAAGACAATACTAGACACGATTTTATAGATGATATTTTAACGAAGAATCCCCAGTGGGAGTTCTGTGTTCTAGCAAAAAATAAAACAAAGCAGAAAACTCCCAAAAGGGTGTTAAACGAAAGGCTTGAAGCTGTGACAGAAAGGCCGATATTCATGTGGTGAGTAGAAAAACAGGGAAGAGGAATATCGAGCCAGAGAGAAGAGACTATAAAGGAAAAGCATTTCCAGTCTCGAATGTATGCCCATGGGTCCTGATCCTGTGTGGGAGTCCCATTAAATCTTACCCTCTTTCCTTTGTTTCCATGGGAAACTACAAACTGTGATATTCTGACATCTGAAGTTTTCCCAGATTGACATTGGGAGGAATGAAGGCTTTCTAAGATTGTCTGCGGTGTTCTGTCAAGTATTTAATGCACAATTAGTCAAGGACCCAATTAGAATGTAAGCAAAACTGAACCTATGGTTAATAAAAGCAACTGCACAGTGACACTGAGAGCTGGTGGCTTAGGGTCCACAGGACACTGAAGTTAGAAAATTTAGTCCATTAAGTGTTGCTCATAACCATTGTAAAGTTTGTTCTTTGGAGAAGAGTTTGGGCAGAACAATGACTAGTTATTAAAATACGCATTTTAGGATCTTGGCTCAAAATTGAGTTGCTTAACTAGAATGTGTCCTCTACCTTCATGTGTAGGAAATTACTGTGAACTTCTTAACCTGTATAGAGGCACAGGGATAAAATGAAAATGCGGAATGTAGAGCAAGTGAGGGGCTCGTTATTGAGTAAATAATTGAAAAAAACAAGAAAAGACCATTTATATTGGATGTTTCTATAACCTTCTAAAATGACACATTCAAAAATTAGGAGAAACAAGATCCAGATTCAGATTTACACACCTCTACTGAGCACCAACTGTATGCTGAGTCTCCATACTAAGACAATTTCATTGTTTCCAGAGAATGTATTATGTGTTCTCATCAGACAAATATATTGACCAGAGATGACCGCAGGATTTCCAAACGTTAGGTCTGGAAAAATCATTGAAAACCATCTATCCCACTTTGTAAGCTTTTTCTTGAGGGGAGAGGTAAGGAATATTTTGGCATCTTATGAAAACTGTGAATCTTTAATGTAAAAAAAAATACATATGCAAACATATTCCAAAATTTGCCAAGTTTTACCAGAACTCATGAGATATATTCCTAGATCTTGGTTTAAAAAGCCCTTAAGCTAGTTGCCTCAACTTATATGTAAGAAAACAGCTCGATATGGCCCCGGGCACCCAGCCAGTTCCTGAGGAGCATGGACTGGGTTCCGGAGTCCAGCACAACTCTTGTCACCCGGCACACACTCGGCATTTCTGGACCATTTGGTGTTGGGTGTTGGGTTGTTTTGATGAATCAGCAGACAAAATATTTTAAAGATAGCATGTGGTGCATGAACAATGAATTCTGGAACACTGAAAAGAAATTTAAAAAAATGAATAAAAAATTTAAAAAAAAAGATAGCATGTATTTCTGGCCGTCTGTGACAGTTGTATAATAGCTCATTGAAAGCTACGCTATGGCATTTTATATGGGAGGATACATCCTATCAATATTGCATAAGGCCTGTGACTTGTCCTGCTTATGCTTCTGAAGAGCTAATGGGCAATCTTCTCTAACCTGAGAGGAAACAACTATCCCAATCTGATTGCCAGTTAGGGGGTTAATTTGGTAATTTTGTGTTTGATCACTGCTTTTGGAAGTGCTCCAACTGTCTGCAGTCACACCGAAAAGGAATTATGATGAGTTATATGTTGTTTCTAATGATGAAAGTGGCAAAGTGACCATTTTCTCTCTAATTATCACATAAATTATGTTACATCTATTGCCGGGCCTCTGTGGTAGAGACTTCTGGTCTTCACCAATATTAGGTTCTTTTTTTCTCTTGGGTAATTGAGAAGATGAAACTTCCCAGTCCCATAGGGGTTAAGCAGGACATGTCTGGTCCATGATTTCAAGAGAAAGTGACGAGGGTCATTTTCAGAACAAAGCATTTAAAATCTGGGTAATGGAAAAGAGTTCCATAAAGGGTGGGCTGGATTTTAAGTTTGCAATGGTGTTTGCAAAGGTGCGGGCTGGATTTTAAGAAAGCAACAAGGAATGGTGGTACACTCTGGGTCTGGTGACGGTGGGGAGGCATTACAGCATGTAGGCTTAAAGAGGCAAGAGAAGGGGGCAGTTACCAGAACATAGAGAGGGAAAGAGAGAGCAAGATCTGGTGGTTGGAAGAGGGATGCAGAAGGCTACCATGACACCATGGAGAGGAAGTGGAGGAATTACACCTGCTGTCTCTCAAGTTTTGCCCTTGGATATCCTGCTGGCATTCCCCATTGGTCAAGTTTGATGAGGACATGATCCCACAGAGCAGACTTCTGTGACTCAGAACAGGCTAGAGGGTTCTGAGATAGGGGTCTGGAAGGGCAAAGGGAGATGCCCAGCAGAGAAACCCTTGGTGTCCTCTTCCCCTGCAGCAGTCATTAGGGGGACTCAGGTTCACAGCAGCTGGAATGCTGAGCACCCCCCACTCCCTGCTGTGGAGGACAGGGGTCCTGAAGGGTTGCGGGCTCCACCAATGTCATTGCATGAGCAGGAAATGCTCTTGTCATGTTCAACAAGCGAGATTTTGTTGTTGTTTGCACTTGACTGTTAAGCCAACCTCTCCAAATTGGTGCTTCGCTGGGGAGGAGTTTTGCTGTTCTTCTTGTTAATGTGCAAAGACAAGAATTCCTTCAGTGCCTGGGTGGAGGAGTGAAATGCATCTCCTTGTTTCTCTGTGGATTTACGAAATCTTCATTAGCCCACACGGGGCTACTGTTACTGGCTCGACGACACCTCAAGTCTCCAATGAGTCATGCAGTCAATGTTCTCATTCATGCCTTTTGGAACCTTTCAGTACCTGAAGATTTAATGCCTAAAATATGCATATTCTGTGCACGATCAATAATTCAAATTTTGTCCACTGTCAGCCACAGCACTGTGCCATGGTCAATTTTTCAGAGTTATTGATCACCCTTTTATCCACTTAACCCAGGTCCTTCTTTGGAGGAAGCCTTCAGCACTGGGGTCTACACTCCAGTGAGAATGAACATGCTGGGCCGTTCTCCAACATTAACATCACATTTTACAAGAGCAGCTATTGTCCTATTGATGAGACGGTGGGCCACAATTTAATAATGTGTGAGCTCTTTCTCCCTGTTCATTCTTTTTGCATTCGTATCCTAGTCTTCCAGGAAAAACTCTATACCTGTCAGACCTGTGCCTGAACCTTCCATGATACAGATCTTGGAATCTGGAGAATGGATAGAAAGAAGAAAGCTTGAGAAGTAAGGGAGAGAAAGAAAGATTTCATTCAAGAGCTTCAGTTTATTTTCATAATTGAAAGCTAAAAAGCAGGAAATGGGAGGAGGCTAAGGAAAGTGGCCCCAGGCTGGATTAGGGGAGGCATTTTTAGTGTCTGATATTTGAGAAGCTCTGGAGAAGCTATGGGCATGAGAGATCTACAGAGGAGTAGAGGAGTTTAAGAATTTTTTTCTGAGCGTTATGAATGAGCTCTTCCGTAATGCTGAACCTCCCATATGTTTGGAATCCCCTTTGAAACTACGTCAGACCACTGGATTATGGTTTTTGAAAATTCAAATGTATGCTGAGATGGTATCACCTGAGACCCTTGGATTTATTTGTTTTGAAAATTTGGTTTATATTCTGGAATACCTCTCTTTTCAAAATTAAGCATTTAGGTAACTTTATCGTCTACTTAACAGAAGAATAAAAGCTGGCAGATAGCAACTGCTTCCATTTTCCTTCATCAAACCTAGAAATTCACCTGCAACCGTCTATATCCATCATTTCCTCCTCCCCCGCCTTACAGTGGAAACTCACCTGCAACTGTCTAGATCCATCATTTCCTCCCCCCCGCCCACCGTTACAGTGGAAGACATGTCTTGTATCACCATCCATAGTATGTCTCTCCATCTCTGTTCTGACACTCGTTGTCT
Organism: Enhydra lutris kenyoni; assembly: GCF_002288905.1. Lineage (NCBI taxonomy): Eukaryota > Metazoa > Chordata > Mammalia > Carnivora > Mustelidae > Enhydra > Enhydra lutris. The sequence continues at coordinate 7,619,028 of NW_019154116.1, read as the reverse complement.
CCTTGATGATCTGAATGGTCAATTTTATCCTCTCCACTGGCTTCTTCAGATTAACACTTTCCTCTCTTCAAAAAAAAACTTTCTAACAATTCCCTACCATCCCATCTCTTGCTTCTCTTTTTTAGTCCAGCTTCTTGAGAGCGGTGTCTCACTTGTTTTCCCTACATCCTCACCTTATACTCACCCCTCCTTAACACACTTTGGGCTGATCTCTGTCCCCACTATTCCACTAAACATATTCTCACTCAGGTCCCCAGTGGTATCTGTTTTGCACAATCCAAGGCTCATGCTTCTACCTTGCTGCACCTCTCAGCAGCCTTTGGAACTTTGGATTATGCCCACCGTTTTGAAATTTTCCCTGTTAGCTATCATAACATTGAATCCTCCTGGTTTTCTTTCTCTCTGGCTACGGACTTAGTCTCTGTGTAGATTCCTCTGCTGACCTGCTCCTTAAAAATAGTGTTCCTTGGAGTTCTTCACTAAATTCTCAATCCATATCCTTAAAAATAGTGTTCCTTGGAGTTCTTCACTAAATTCTCAATCCATACACTTACCTCAGGCACTATCATACTTACTGACCTCCATCTGCATTCATATATTGATGCTTCCAAATCTTTGTTGCCAACAGAATTTCTCCCTTGAGATGCAGGCTGATATATCTAATTACTTATGATTATCTACAACAATCACCTCCCATTACAAATACAACATGTCCAAATCAGGACTCATTTTATATGCCCAGCTGTGACGTATCTCACACTCAACCACAGTATCTCGTACTCCATACTTTATTGAATGGCTATCATCCACCCAGTTGTCCAAAGCCATTGTGATTCCCATTGACCGTTTCCCTCCCTCCTCCAGTTGCCAACTCCTATCAATACCACCTTCTAATCTTTCCTGGAGTTCACCCACTTTTCTCCATGCCCACTGTCACGATCCAAGGCCAGGCCACTGCCTTTCTCACCAGAGTTCCTACCTGGTCCGCTCACAGCCTTTTTCATCCAAGTTGTTCTCTGTACTGTACCTGGAAGGAGTTTCCACTAACGCAGATGTGATCTTGTCAGTTACTTGGTGTCGCTTCAAAGCTTATAAGACAAAATTCCCTGTAAGATGAGGTTTGCAACTTCTATCATTCTAGTCTCATCTCTTGGACAGAAATCTATATTTTGAACCTGGAACAAGTGGCTTTATCCTTTATCTGGTGCAGACACAGATTTCAAAGTTTCTCTGGAACTTTACCATGACAGTTTACAAGTATTTAAAAGTCATGATGACTGAGTCAAAAATGGAGAATTTAAACATGATAAGCACTGAATGTTGATGTGGGTGTAAAAGTTGTGTTTGGGTTTCATTTTTGCCGAGGGTGTAACCTAACCCAGTCACAGGATCCAGGGAGTAGAACATGCATGTTGTTAGGCATCATTATTCTGCCTACCATCGCTGTGAACAATCAGGTAAAACTGTCTTCCCTGCTGGCGCTGATAATCTAGTGATACCCTGTGAGATTCAGCTGCTCCTCAATGTACGTCCAAGCTTGTAATAAATAATGTCCTTGATTACGAAGGTATTTCCCAACCCCCATCAGCAAGTTTCAGTGAACACACTGTTGTGTGTGTGTGTGAATGTATCCAGATACATTCACCCTGCTAAAAACAACACCTAGGCTTTATCCCATATTTTTCTAGTCCCATTTTATTTTCTAGAAACTAAATAAACTGATATTTAATTTAATAATTTTCTTTACACATATTGAAGGAGTCCCTCTGACCTCTGAACCCCGTTCTGGACACTGAGAAGGAGAGGGTGTGTGGAAGTCTGGAAATTGCAAAGGCACAATTGATACAGACAAAACCAGTCCAATAATCATATCTTATAGAATCTAAAAAGTGTCAAAGTTTGTGCTTTCCAGAATCCAAGCTGAAGATGTTCAGAGATGGGAGAAAGCAGTGTGGCTTGAGCTGGTCTTGGGCTGACAGAAAGAGGGAAGACCATCCCGTGTGGAACCAGGTTGCAGGGCCATCTGATGGAAGATTTTCAACCAAGCATTCAAACACAAGTGACCCAGAAGAGTAGGTGATAACAAATTAGATGCATTTGGCTTTAAACTCTGTTATTTTAACAATGATTTCTTTTGAAATTATATTCCTTTTAGGAAAATATAAAAAGGAAATTGCACATCCTCAACATAAAAAGACACTAACAATTTTTTGTATTTTAAAATCAGTTCCACAGAGAATATTCTCATCCACCCCCCGCACTCCTCCTCACCTGCCTTCTAGTAACGTCCACCCAGGATATCTGTCTAGATCCCTAAACTGATGGGATTTCCTTGGTCTGAAGGAGAGATCTTAGGACCTTTTGGAAGGAAGTGCCAATTCCGTGTCATGTACGATCTGTGACACTGCTTAGGTCGTGTAAAATATTCATTTTAATGCAATTTTGTGGTGTCTAATCCACACTCATTTATATTTCCATGACTTGCTGGTAATGGCACTGATTCTGCAGTTGGCAGAGACGCGTGAAGTGACAGTTATGATGATTTTGTCAATCAAGTGGGGTGTTTGACTGTAAACTGTTCCTGTCAAGAAATCCTCCACGTTAATTTGTTTTCTCCTTATTGCCAGTAGAAAAGTCTCAACAGAGACTGTGAAACTTAAAATCTCTGACTTCATTAGCATCCAGAGGGGGAATCCAGGGCGACATAGAAGAGGGAAAAACAGGGAGTTGCTTCTGGCACTAATTAACGGTAAAGACGAATAACATAGCCCGTAAAGTTAATCTGGAACTTTTTTGCAAGTAGTCTCCTCTGTGGATTGTCTGGTTGGAGAAAATGGAAGTGGGACGAGCTCAGCTGTTGCTCTGCATTACCTGTTGTCTTCACACATCGGCGACTGCGCGTCTCCATTCTGACTGGTCCCTGCCAAGATCCTGTTTTTGCTAATCATGTCACCCAGGCCATGCCCACAGTTGAGTGGGCCACTCTTCCCTCTGTCTCTCTGACTCTACCTCACCGACTTCTTCTCAGGTCTAATCTAGGCATGTATCCTTCATTCATCTTTTGGGTTTTCTCCTCCTTTGCCATTTAGAGCTTCAGGCAGATAAAACGTTTTAGGCTCCTCTGTGAATGACATCCGGGAGAGTCAGCCAAGCCTCCCCAGATGGATGGAAGTTTCCTTTTCAAGTATTCTCAGCCTGCAAGGTTATTAATGTCACATGGTAGGAATCTGAGCAAAAATAAAGTCCATGTATGGAAAATAGAACAACCCAAGTATTTTGTTGTTGTTATTAATCAACACTAAACCTTGTGTTGTTTTTCTTAGCTATAGAAGTGAGAAAAACTAGGAACTTAGGGTCAAATTAAAAGATATTTGTCCCTTCTGAAATATTGGCCCTCCACCCCCAACTTGGTATTTTCTTCTGGGGTAACATGTGGCTGGCAGAGTAGGCAAATGTCCTGTTAAGGAGACTGAAGTTAGGTGTACAAGTATTTCTGGGGGGAGTACAACTGTTTGCGAGGGACTCGCAGCCTGTGTTTTGCGTGCTTCAGGAGTAGGCATGCAGGTAAGACTTTATCTCTATGACACCTGGCTCAGATTTTGGGAGGGTGAGTCTCAGCCAGTGAGTGAGGCAGGGAGTCCCTCCTTTCCAGGCCTTTTCATCAGAGATCATGTGCTCACAAAACACTGAGAAATTAACAGGAAATCTTTTCTTTGAAAAATTGTTTGTGCTGCCATATGGTACATGACACAGGGGAGAAAGCCTCATTAATGATGACATTTGCTCTGTGGAGAAATCTCACCTACAGGAGGGAACATCTGAAGACGGAGAGGAGTGCCTGCAGCCAGAGGAACTTTCAGGGGTTGATCGGCTCGCCTCCTCCCTGCCCCTCTCAATTCAAGTCAGAAACTGGTTGGCCTGTTTCACAGATGTGGGACAGAGACGCCGACAGGTGTGGCATCCTCTGGGTACCCAGGACCGGCTAAGGAGAGACGACAGCACAGGTCTTCTGTCTGCCCTAGAAGCCAGTCAACTCATAGATCTGTTTTCCAATGTACACAAAATAAAATCACTATCTTTTTTCATGTAAATCTTCCTTTTGGTGATTTTCTAAGATCCCACAAAGACCCTCAGTTTAATGCATGTATGTCAAGATTTGACATTAATAACATTTGTCATCCTGGGGAAAGAGTGGGTGTATTGTCATAGATCAGCAACTTGGAACATCCCAAATCCATTGGCAAGCAGGCACTGGTTTCAGTGGGACACTTTGGAGAGTTGTGGGCTGAAAAATTCACTGGAGCAAGAGCTGGAAAGTGTGGGTCACAATGACCTTCTGTGGCCCTTTGGGGAATCTCCTAACTTACTTGGATTTCTGTCTCCGATGAGTGAAACGAGGAGATTAAGGAAGATGATCCCTGAGATTTCCTTCCGATTTTAAAGTTCTCTGAGTTCATGGGTGCAGAAAGAGTGTGTGGTTGACTTCTGGCCACCCTCTGGGACTCTGATTAGCAGTGATTTCTGGTATTTCAGTGGAGGAAAAGATATAATGATCCTGCCCAAATGGCAGGGGCTGGTTGATGAAGAATGGCGTGGGAAGAGACAAATACCCAATTCCTGCTCAGGATTTAATGAGAGGTTGCTTTGGGGCTAAGCTCTTTTTATAATAAGTCCCACCTGGGACAGATTGTATTGTTAATAAATGTCTGAGTCCCTCTGCTGCCACCAGGATGCATCAGAAGAACTAATTACTCAAATTTTTGTTTAATGGTGCTTATCTAAATAACTTAGGAGCTTTTGAGTGAAAACAATAAAAATGCAAATGATTATGGTGCAGTGCAGTGTAATAAGGATATTTTCATAATCAGAAGTGAAGGAGTCGCAAAGCCAGCAGCAGTAAGCTGCTGGTGGGTATTACTTCTCAAAAGTTCTGCCAGGTTTCAAAGCACTAGGGACCCATACTAACGGGTCTCTAGCTTCTGCCCCTTAACCTCCACTTGCTCCAAAAAGAGTGGATGCTCCAAAAGCTGATCTTGGGTCTTGGAAGGCAATGGAGTGACACATTCCACAGATATCACATGCACTAGAAAATTCCACAATTTAAGTGGTTGTTGATCTCCAGTGTAAATTTGTCTTTAACTAGGTTCCATTAACTTGTTCGTTTTGAGAGTCTTGGAAAAGTGCATTAGGAAAGAGATGTCTATACCATGGTGCCTCCCTAGTTGCCATGAAAAATGGTGCATGAAGTAGTAGTGTGTGTTAACGAGGCACTACGGTGTGAAGGCCCCAGCTGCATTGCTGGCTTTATTACTTCTTTTTTGGGTCTTTGGGGCAAATTGCATAATCTCTCAGGGCTTCATTTTCTCAGCATTTCTTTTCACCTTCAAATCGGTCCTAGGAAAAAGGCTTTGTGGTAGGGAAATCCTGAGTGGGAGAACACCCTATTGACAGATTCCTCATTAATTTCAGTAAATCGAAGTGACTGAGAAAACTGATATATTTCCCAAACTTCATAAAACTTGGGACCTCTCTGAGGAACATGTCCCATCCCTCTCAGGGCCATCCGGGGGGTCCCGAGGGTGTGGTTTCTGCACATTTTGACCAAAGCTACAGAGAGATGAATTAAATCCAATAACCAAAGTTAACCTGCTTTAAAAAAGAGCTTGGATTCTGGAAGGACTCATTGAGTTGCTGTATTTCATAGACTCTAAAATGTCACTGGTTATAAAAGGCACAGTTATTTTATGTACTTCTAAGGAAAAAAAAATGCTGCTAGTTAAACTGTGACATGGTTTTGGTTATAAGTCTCGTCCTGATTTAGAGATACACCTTCAAGTCCCTGAATTCAAGGAGTGCTCGTGGAATCGAAGTTGGAGAAAGCTTCTGCCACCAGGCTTGTAAGAAGGAGCATGCCGAGGGCATTGGAGAGATTCATGCACTGAAAGACTTCTATGCTCGCATTTCCTACCTAAAATGTTTGCATGAGTAAATTTCACCACATTTTGACCCTAAGGCAACGCCGGACATCTTCCTAGCCTTTGGGGGATGAAGCCACTAAGATATAACAAGGTGGTGTAGCACCAAGAGTGAGTGAATTCCAGTGGTTTTTTGGATGCTGGTATGTGGTGACGTGGCTCTTTATAGTCATAACTATTTAAAAAATATTATTTATTGGGGCGCCTGGGTGGTTCAGTCAGTTGAATGTCAGACTCTTGATTTCAGCTCATGTTGTGATCTCAGGGTCGTGAGATCGAGCCCCGCATCGGACTCTGCCCTCAGTGTGGTGTCTGCTTAAGAGTCTCTCTCTTTCTCTCCCTCTGCTCCTCCCCCTGCTCACTCTCACATGCTCTCTCTCAAATAAATAAATGAAATCTTTAAAATATGTAGTTTTATGTATCAGTCCTTAATTTTACTGATTCTGCCTTTAAGTTTGGATTCTGGACTCGAGTTTGGATTCCCTACTGTCCAAGAAATGGTCCCTCCTAGGGCAGGTTAGGGAATGTCCCTCCCAGGGAATGTCAGCCGCCCAACCTGGAGAAGGTGCCTGGAGTCAGATGAGCCAGGATGCCGCTCACTGTTCCCCGTGAGAGCGGCCACCTCCCCAGGAAAAAGCCCCAGAGGAAAGACAACTGGTTCTGAACGCACAGGGAGAAGGGGGTATGTGCTCTCCAAATAAGAGTCGGTCTCTTGGGAAAAGAATATGGAAGTGAACAGGCTTCATGACCGTAGCTGCTGAAGGCAGTCTGCTGTCGTTTCTAACTTCTAGCTTTATCTAGAAATAGGTGTTGAAGAAAATTTGTGTTTTTTCTTTTTTTCTGAATTGAGTTAAAACAGAAAAATATGGCGATGTTAGATTGGCTTTTTCCAGCAGCTTGACATGGGAATTACTGCTGGAGCTTATCACTATAGCGTGAGAAAAAAAAAAATTAAATGCCAGCCTTGGCATATGTGAACAGAGACAGTGAGTCTCCTGTTGGAGTATTTGAGGGTCCAAAGACCCAGCTGCCCTGAAACTCGTTCTCTGTGGCCCCTGCTGCCCCTGGTGTTTGGCTTGTTAGTCACGTCTCTGAACTAGGACATGAGATTTTAAGGCAACATCGGTACCACAAGGGCTGGGGCATAAAGTAGGACTCCCCATTGTGACCTTAGCCTGAACTGGTCACCAGCTAGTGCCCTGAAGAAATGGAAATGACTGGTAAGTTTGAAGACTGTAATAATCTTTGCTAGGTGGGCTCGTGATGGAAGCCATTCTCAATGAGACAAAACAAATGTGATATTATTACAATAACTGTGGATTCCACAGGGGACCCAGAGTAAGAAATGTGCTTTGGCCTCAGGAAAACTTGGATCCAGGGACTGGAATGGTGTGTGTGTGGGGGGGGGTGTCCCTTCCCCTGACCTCCTCTCTCCCATTTGTCTCCTCCTCTTCTCTGATTCATTTATCAGGGAGCAAGGCAGCTACCGGGGGGTCGAGGGCTGCCTGCCCCCCAGCCCAGGGCACACACTGACTGGCTTCTCGTTCCCTGCCACCACTTCTGCCTGGCCCTGCTCGGATCAGGCTCTTATCCTTGGACTTAGAAACTCTGACAAGGGGAAGAGGTAACTCCTGGAAAAGCAATCATTTCCCAGCAAGCAGAAAAATGGACTGGTCAGACCGGATCCCGAAGAGAAAAAAACCTCATATCTTGCAGGAGGAGAGACAGAAAAGAGGAGACAGGCAGAGTGGTGGGATGATTGGTGTTCTCTACACCACAAGAATGAGAGCCGCGGGAGCATCGTGGGTCTGGGTGGGGAGATCGGGGTGAAGAGTGCCCTGTGCAAGCGTTTATCTGTGCCATCCTGGGCTCTGTGTCATCGTCGGGGTGTGGGCTGTGGGGGAGATGGGCCGCGCTTCCCATCTACAAACCCGAGATAAAAGTGTATGCCACCCCGCTCCACCCAGGGATTCGAATAGGGAGCATCGGGCTGGAGTTTGTTTCTTGTGGATACACAGCTTAGCACGTCGTAGATCATAAAGGCACCACACGTGGTCGATTAATCACCAACGTTCATTGTATTGGACCAAGCATCGTGGGGGGTTTCGTCTTTTAGAAAAAATTAATTTTATTTTGTCCCACGTCTTTGTGGTCATGTATTTTCTTACACCTTGGAGATAAAAAATACCGTATCAACTTTCCTTTCCTTCGATACTTACAGAAGTCCTCAGGCACTATTGTGGTTCAGATACAAGGTAATGAGTTGAGATGTTAAAGTCAGTTCATTTCAGTGAAATTTATTCCAAGCAAAGAAAGGTGCGGGAGGTTGGGGGAGTGGGCAGTTTCCATAGATATGACAAAATGTTTCCAGATATCAAGTGGCAGACAAAACTTAGGAATATTTATGTGGCAAAACTACTTCATTAAAGTTTAAAGCTTCATAATATGCTCTTGCCAGAAAAAAAAAAAAGCAATGCAATTTTTTAAAAAAGATTTTATTTATTTACTTGTCAGAGAGAGAGAGAAAGCACAAGCAGGGGGAGTGCCAGGCACAGGGAGAAGTGGGCTCTGTGCTGAGCAAGGAGCCCAGTGTAGGACTCGATCCCAGGACCCCGGCATCATGACCTGAGCTGAGGGCAGACGCTTAACGGACTGAGCCACCCAAGGTGTCCCGCAAGGCAATCTCTTTTTAATGATAATGTTTTGTTTTGTTTTTAGCAATGCAATCTTTTAACGATTATTTTCTCCCCTTTTTGGAGGTGATGATAAGCTGCTTAAAAATGGAGTGAAAAACCCAAGGCCAATTGCTTCTCGCAAGAGAAAGCAGAGGGGCTGCGGCCATTCGTGTGCATGTGCAAATCCTCATTTGTGAGTTTTATTACGGGTCAGGTTTAGGTCCAGAGGCCCCAAGCTTGACTTTTTTGAGCAGCAAGCTAACAGTTGCCTGAGGCTAAGCTGCTTTGAAACCAAATGCAGATGTTTTGGGTTTCTTCTCCCTGATGTCATGTTTCACTCTTCTTTTAAAGTTTTCCCAGATGTCTGCTGGGTTCAGATCTGCTACCTACTTTTTTTTTTTTTTTAAAGTAAGCTCCATGCCCAGTGCAAAGCCCAGTGCGGGGCTTGAACTCGTGACCCTGAGATCAAGACATGAGCCGAGATTAAGAGTTGGATGCTTAACTGACTGAGCCACCCAGTCGCCCCCAAACCTGCTTACAACTTTGAATCCTGAATCTTTGCCACTGAGCCCCACTGTTTTGGTGGGGTAACTCCACAGACATTCTCTATAAAAGGGCCAGATAGTAAATATTTTTGCCTTGGGAGCCTCATTCGGTCGCAGTCATCACTACTCAGCTCCGCCTTGGTCACACAAAAGCCACCATAGACAATGGCCACGTGAACGGGCATGGTTGTGTTCCATAAAATTCCATTTGCAGCAGTAGGTGATGGGCAAGATTTGGCCCACTGACTATAGTTTGCTGACCTTTGAGTTACACCGTTGGTAAAATATAGTGGTTTCCATCATACAATTACTTGGAGCTGTGGATGCGAAATGAATGACACTCTTAGAATTTCTAAGAAGTGGAAGAGAGTTTCATTCAAGCTCACGTGAGGACAGCTGTCTGGGACACACAATCTTCACAAAGAAGAGTGAGCCCCAGAGAAGGAATGCTTTATATGGGTTACGCATGTTTTTCATTACACTGAGAGCTACAAATCATCATGATGAAGGACATTCCAGAAAATGATAAACTTTATCTTGTGCTTCTAGTATGTGCGAGGTTGCAGGCTTTGGAGGTATGGCAATGGAACCTAGGGATATTTTCACTCTTATCTTTAGTTAGAAATTTTTTTTTTTTTTAGATTATTTGCTAACCAAGCAGATGTACAATGTGTGCTTGGCAGAAATAGAACCCATGCTTTGAAGTTTGGTTAAGTCACTCTGACCTTGGTCAGTGTTGACGTGTAGCTTCCCTGGGAGCCCAACAGCAAAGCCCACACACATAAAAAGTTGAAAATTTCCTTTATCATTTCCCTTTTTTGATCAATAATCTTTCCTCAGAAAGCATTGTTGATCACCCTTATTTTTTCTGTCCCTCGGTACCAGGGTGACTGGCCTGGGCCCATCAAGTTCCTTGTTGCTAAGGTTCACCGTTGGGGGGAAAGTAACATAAATGATGGGAAGCTTAAAAAATGATAACATTTTTTCTATTAAGTTCAGTTGACAGGCAAACACAGAACATATGCTTGGTTCAGATTATCTACTTTTACATTTGCTATAAAGTTTGTAATAAAGATACATGAACAGTGAAAGAATTCCAATAAGTAACATTTGAAGGAACCAGTGTGATTTTGGAGTTTCCTTTATCGGCTGTGATCGTTATTTTGAGGGGTTCTTAGATGGTTATTATTTTGACTTGGATCGGCTTTTGTGCCCAGTTATTTAACCAAACCCTAATAAAATTTTGCTGGGAAGGGCATTTTGTCTGTCTTATGTGATTAATATCTATGACCAGTTAATTGCTAGTAAAGGAGATTACCTTCAATAATGTGGGTGGGCCTCATTTAATCAGTTGAAGATTTTAAGAAGAAGAAGAGGGGAAAAACCCTGAGACCCCTCTAGGAAGAAGAATTTTGCCTCAACAATGCAATATATGCCTGAGTTTCTAGCCACTGGCTTGCCCTAGAGATGTCAAGCTTGTCAGCCTCCACAGTCATGTGAGCTAATTCATAGATATATCTCCTATTGATTTCTTTCTCTGGAGAACCCTGCATGATCTAAAAGAAAAATGCCTACTGCATTATTTCTTACCCTGAAGACTCATTCCACTTTACTATGTTATTATCTTTACATATTTATTTGTTTATTCATCCATCCAGCCACCCATCCATTCTTTTAACAACCTTTGCCATCTAAGTAAATGGCACCAGCGTGCACAAGTTCTTAAAACTGGAATCCTCAAAGGTACCCAAGCCTCCTGTGTTTGTCTCCGAAACATATTTCCTCCCCACCCTCACCCCATTTCCATGGTGCCGCCCTATTCCTAACCCCCTCTGGATAAAAGAACCTAAAGTAGAATTTTTCTCTGGCTTCTTTGAGCCTCTTCTTCATGTTGCCATGACATTTGGAATCCATATGCATTGAAATCATCCTTCCATATTTTGCAAAATTAATATCTAAAGACATATGCAGAAGAATAGCAGCCATTACCACTATACACTATGATTTGATCTTGATATATTACACAGTATGCCTTTAAAAAAATAGAAATAAGGAGTTGGTATATACATTTTTATACTCTTAATTTCCTCTCCTAGGAATTCCTCTTCTGCATTCCTTCCTCCTTTATCTACCAGTCCACCATTAGAACATTTGACACAATTTCATTACATAAAATTATAAGACAAGGTTCATGGGTGTCATCATGAAAGGTGAGAAAAAAGGGAAAAAAAGAAGGTTAATTTGGCTCAATATACTGTAAATCAAAGCATGATACACTTTTCATTTTTTGGCAGAGGGGTCACTGAGTCAGCCCACATATTGACGATCATCTTCCTCGTTCCATCAAGTGAGATGTTGAGGATGGATGGGTCAATGTTGCTCTAAAATAACAGGAAACCATCCCTAACTTTTCTTTTTTCTTTTTTCTTTTTTCTTTTCAGTGTTCCAGAATTCATTGTTTATGCACCACACCCAGTGCTCCATGCAATCCGTGCCCTCCATGATACCCACCACCAGGCTCACCCATCCTCCCACCCCCTCCCCTCCAAAACCCTCAGTTTGTTTCTCAGAGTCCACAGTCTCTCATGGTTTGTCTTCCCCTCCAGTTTCCCCCAACTCCTCCTCTCCATCTCCCCATATCCTCCATGTTATTTATTCCTTATGTTCCACAAGTAAGTGAAACCATGTGATAATTGACTCTCTCTGCTTGACTTATTTCACTCAGCATAATCTCTTCCAGTCCTGTCCATATTGATATAAAAGTTGGGTATTCATCCTTTCTGATGGAGGCATCATACTCCATAGTGTATATGATCCATATCTTCTTTATCCATTCGTCCATTGAAGGGCATCTTGGTTCTTTCCACAGTTTGGCAACTGTGACAATTGCTGCTATGAACATTGGGGTGTAGATGGCCTTTCTTTTCACTACATCTGTATCTTTGGGGTAAATTCCCAGTGGTGTGATTGCAGGGTCATAGGGAAGCTCTATTTTTAATTTCTTAAGGAAACTTCACAGTTTTCCAAAGTGGCTGCACCAACTTGCATTCCCACCAACAGTGTACGAGGGTTCCCCTTTCTCCACATCCTCTCCAAAACACTGTCTTGTTGATTTTGGCCATTCTAACTGGTGTAAGGTGGTATCTCAATGTGGTTTTGATTTGAATCTCCCTGATGATGATGAACATTTTTTCATGTGTCCGTTAACCATTCATATGTCTTCTTTGGAGAAGTGTCTGTTCATGTCTTCTGCCCATTTTTTGACATAATTATCTGTTTTGTGTGTGTTGAGTTTGAGGAGTTCTTTACAGATCTTGGATATCAGCCCTTTGTCTGCACTGTCATTTGCAACTATCTTCTCCCATTCTGTGGGTTGCCTCTTTGTTTTGTTGACTGTTTTCTTTGCTGTGCAGAAGCTTTTCATCTTGATGAAGTCATCACTAACTTTTAAAAAGAACTGCTAGGTAAACCAGACTTTCAGAGAACATTGGAAACCATGTGTGTGCCTTCTTGCTAAGTACTGTCTCTGGCATTACTTACTCTTAGTCTAACTTGCTTGTCACCATTCCTGGGAAGGAAGGGCCTTTGCTGACTTCCAGTTTCTAGAATCTTCTTTACAACTTCCCAGACATTCTCAGCAAGGAGAACTCTGGTGCATGTCACCAGGGGCATGCCCAGCAATAAATAGGGGACCCCTATTAAGGGCATAGTGGGGTCACATATGGTCAGAAATACAGAAATTAAAGTTGGCCCTGGGCATCACTTTCTCCGAACTGGTGTGTGGTCAGAAGCCAGAGTGCGGGCTGCTCTGCCTGCCAGCATCACCCTTGGGAAAGACCCTCACTCTTGAGTGCCCACCTTTCAGGCAGGGGGACGAGTTCCTTTTTTATTAGACCTTGTGTTACAGTGTCTGATGGCTCCCACCCCCAGCCACATGCACACATTCATGGTGAGCCTGGTCTGTGGGTGACTCAGATCTGGGTCCATCCTGGCTTCACCTCTGAGTGTGAGTTTTTGAAAGGTGAGATGAAAAGACAAGGGTTAGAAGGTAAGAGAGGTGGAGAGGCCCTCTATGGCAAAGCTGAATGCTTGGATTTCTCTTCCTCACTCCTGGAGGGATCCCTGGTCTGGTCCCGTTGGCCAGCACCACTCTGCCTCCTCCTCATGTTAGGGAAACCCTTCTCAGTATAGATGGGAGCAGACCACAATGTCCCTCAGGGGCTCAGTTTCTCTGCTAGACTCTTCCTTCTCTGGGTTCCAGGAAGCCCCACCAAGAAGCAAGTGTGTTGAGTTTTTCAGACTCCAAGTTCCTAGACCTTCCACTTCCCAGGGTTGGGAAGAACACAAGAAGAGGACAAAGCTCTATTTCCAGTACACCCCCTCTCCTTTTATTCACTTCTTGGTCTGGGCCCAGCTGGGAGAGGGCTTCTCTATTCCCCACCCCTGGGCCCCCCAGCAGCCCCCAGTCCACATTCGCTCTTTCTGTTTGCATAGAATGGGCCACACGGTTAGCACAAGCTTCCATAAATCTGAGTAAAGGAATTTTGTGCAAACTTGACTTCTACCAGACTTCTTAAAGAGTCCTGATGTTTTTTCTCCCCTGAATATTTGAAAACACAAGACACACAATGACATTCTTGGGCAGTGATGGTATAGGGAAAGTTGGACTATTTCATCCACAAGTTCTTGAATTTCAGGTAGGGAAAGTACTATGTAAACAGAATGCTGTATTAAAAGTTTATTCATTTTTCCTCTTATTTTTTAAATGTCTCAGTTACGATACCAACAAAAGCTGTGCTCAAGTCAGATTTGATGGACCGTCCTTCGTACATTTCCGGCGACCTTGCTGTTACCACCATGCGGGTATATTTCGATCAGCCCTGTCTTCGTGTGCCAGGAATAGTATTTCTTTTTTTATATAACTTATCATTTAACTTTGTGGCTCTGTTCCATGGACGTGGTACAAATTTTGCCAGCTTGAGGTGTCCCCAACATTTCTGGGGTCGTATTTCAACTCTGATCATGAGAGAAGACAGGGGAGAGCCTATCTGACATTTATTTGTCTGGGATGCTAGGATCTGCTATTGTATTGCTGATCCTTGAGTTCCAGCCCTCCCTCCCACTCCACGTCATCCCCCTGTTTTGCATGACCCATTTGTGGATCTAATTTGGCTGCCTTACATCTGTGCCCAGGATGCATTCTGCTTCCATGGCTCTGCGTGGGGCCAGATTCAAAACCCCCACAATCAGGAATCCTTGTCAACACTCTTGGGGCTCAGTCTGAGGAGTGCACAGTGTGCCTTCTTGCTAAGTACTTGCTAAGGTGCAAGCCTTTGCTCAGAGTCCTTCCAGCATCGTAGATCTGCTGGCTTTTACGGACTGTCCCCCGGCAAGCCTGGGTATGCTAATCTTTCCCGGGTGGCGAGAATAGACAGGCTTTTTATTTGGAACCCCCACTTGGAAAACCCCAGAGCATTTCCCTGCTTTCTGCCATAACATGATTCTCACCTGAGCTCACACACTTGGCTCCTCCCTCCTGGTTCTCAAAGGGTCCCGGCGAATGTGAAGGGGTAATGTCAGTTAAGGCTGAAAGAGTATCATCGGAGACAGTTTCTCTCCTTCATCAGCTCTATCTAGTAAATGATGCTTTATTGATGTCCCCTTCCTGATGGAAATGTATTAAGGTCTTAGAAAACAACGGTGAACATAACATCATTCTCTCTTTAAGGCTAACAATTCAGGATGAAAAAAAAAAAAAGACTGCCTTGATCTGAGCTTGATAATAGGGTATAAACCAAGGCAGGTTGAGGACACCAGCATACCATGCAGGTGTCTGCACTGTTTCTTGAGTATCATTTGGTGCTCAGGAATCGCTATGTCCAGAATTTGAAATTACTACTTTTACCACTGATGTGAGGCAATGGGGTCATCCCTCCCGAAGCGATGGAGCCACACAATGTGCAGATCCCATCTTAAATACTGAAAATGTGTCCCTCAGCTGCTCACAGTTTGCATGAAAAACTTTCCCCGCAAGTAGATAGGCCAGCACGATAACACTGGCCTTAAATGAGCTGAGGAGATTAACACTTTCTTAGCAAAGAAACTTGCCTGGTGGATCCTTAGTGTTGAGCCTCTGTGTTTAAAAGTCCTAGGTGCTATCTTGAAAATCTATAAGAGATCAACAGCCAGGAAGTTCTCAGATCCCATCACCCAGTTCAGCCATTTGCTCAGGGGTCCCGCATCACTCTGTACAATGCATATTGACACAGTTCAGGGACCTAGGTGGCCCAAGACCAAATGACAGAAGCATCACACTGAGTTCAAAATGAACTGCCCAACAGAATGCTGTCCCTACTCCCTGGGCTTAATATATACCTTTGCAGGGTTCTGTAATTATGAATGTATTGATTTTATCACTGTTTCTGGAAGAATTACATTGCAATCAGCAGAAGGTCCTTTGAGAGAAGTTTCTTGGTAACTGTTTTCCATTGTTTGCCCAGCATCTAGCCATGTGCCTGCACTTGGTCCATGCTTAGGATTTGGCCCTAAAGCCATACTAACAGAAAATACTTGCTTGTAAAACTCCCTCAGGGAAAAGTCATTTATGTCAAAGAAATGAGGTCATTCTTGTACTTGGCCTGATTCTGTGATACCAGGAACTTGTCAGTTACTACTTGTATTCTGCACAAGGATATAATTTGCCTCAGTGGTTCACTAGAAAATGTTACATCTTATTGATAGATTTGCCTAAGAACAACAACAAAGACTACATTTGTAGTCCATACATGGGGCAGAGTTTAAAATAGATTTTTCCCTTGGAAATAACGATTTGGAAATAAATTTCCTTTTGCACATTGTGTTATTTATATATGTTCTAGCTCATTGCAAAGGAAGATAGAAAATGGCTTAAGAAGATACAATATTTCAACATAATAAAAAATTTAGGAATATCTAAGAGGCATTTTTAGAAAACCAAATAAAGGACCAGGGGTCTGGACTGAAAATAGAACCAGAGGGAGGGTCACCTGGCAGGCCCCCTGGTCTTACACATGGTGGGCAGTGGACCACAAAGTTGGTTCTAACCATGAGGCCTACAAAAAGATGCAAATGAAATCAGCCACAGAGCTGGATTTCAGAAAATGCTTGAATCAAGTTTTAAAGGGTGGGTAGAGTTTGCCAAAGAGTCAAAAGCAAGGACCATGGTTAGTGAAAGGCAGAGGTAGTAGATTTTAGCAAAGGCAAGAAATGTGCAAACATCTCCCAACATGAGAGAAAATAAGTCATTCAGAGGAGCCCAAAAAGCAGGGGTTAAGTACAACAACCCATGTACAATATTTACACACTTAGTATAGTCCCTGCAAAGAAAACATCTAATAAATGTGATGGTTACACTGTCTGTGGTGGCTTTGGCGTTGTTTGATGGTGATCATTCTGTTGGGGTGGTGATGGTAGTGGGTGGGTTGTTGTTGTGGCTGTTGGTGGTGACTTTGTTGTGCCGGTTGATGGAGGCCAAGTTGGTTTTGTTGCCACTGATGAGGACTGTGGTGATGGTTTTTGTTATTATGGTTGGTACTGATGGTTTTGTTACTGGGTTCAGTTGTAGTAGTGTTGGTGGTAGTGTTGATAGTGGTAGTGGTTTTGTAGTTGATTTTCTTGGTTTGTCCTCATTCTTGGTGGTGCTATCAGTGGTGGCTTGGTTGTTGCTGTTGTTGCTACTGGTGATGGTTGTGATGGTAGTGTAAGGAAATATCCAAGCCTGGACCCCAGGGGACAAGAATGGCTAGGGTTCAGCCTGGTTCAGGTCTTCAATTGGATTGTCTTAGGTTCATAAAGATGTGCTGTTGGGCTGTGTGACATGTTGTGAAAATGAGTAATAAGATTTTGTGCCTCAGAGTCCACAATGGCCAGGTCCCTCTCCCCTTAGGAGAAGACCCCAGGCCCGTAGTTATTAGGTGGTAAGACCTTGGAGCCTGAGAGCCATAGAGCTCAGGTGTTATTTGATAAAGACTGTGCAAAATCTTTGTGGCAACACTGGAGAACTACCAAACCTCTTCCCAAGGTCTAAGGAATTTTAAAATGTCAGTCTCTCTGCAAGCTGGATTAGCAGACTTAGAGCCCTGGGTCGGCAGATGGTGACAAGCTCTCAAATGCCAATTTGACCCCAGACTGAAATATTTCTGTGCACACTCCCAATCTCTATCTTACTTTCATTCACATCCATCTGTTTCAGATGCTGGTTGTTCACTCAAGAACTGGGACTCTCTTTGTAACACGGCAGGGGCACGGCGGAGCCTCTGTAGGCATTTGTAGGGCCATCTCACAGTGTGAGTGACAACTTCTGTGTAAGCAGTTTAGGGAGGGTGAAACAGATGGCAGCTGTCCCAGGCCTCACCCGGAGCAATGGTGCCGGGAAGATTCCAGGCAACAATTTTTCGGTCTTGGCATCCCTAGGTTCTATGACTATACTTGCTCAAGTGCTTCTGATATTCTAAATACTAAGTGGTATTTTTCTGCAGTGAGCTTGGATGATTGTAGAAAGGATGAATAATGCAGAAAACAGCTCGAGGAGGGAAAGGAAAGAAGGTAGAACCATTAATGAAAAGAGTATGGGGATTTAACTTTTGCTTTGCAGCGTGGAGGCCTGCCGATGATGCAGAAGCTTAGGGTGCCCACATTTCAGAAGAACGACCCCCTCCCCCCAGGCCTGGCACTGCTCCAAAGGGTAAGCATAGCATGTGTTTTGGTGAGAAAGTGATCCACTGCGTTTCTCCAGGAAGCAGCAAATCAATCTCGTCAAGTCCTAGGGATTAAACTCAAACTTTTCTATAGTGCTTAGTACAGTGTGGATGTATTAGTTATCCACTGTTGCAGAAAAATTACTCTTAACCTGGTAGTGTCAAATGAGGACATTTGTCAGCTCACTGTTTCTGTGGGTCGAGAACCTGGGCACGGTTAGGTGGGGCCCAGTGGCTCAGAGTCGCCAGTGAGGTGGCCATCCGGGTCTCAGCAGCAATGGCTTTGACCTCATGGCTCAGCTGGGAAGGATGCTCCTGGGCTGCTGGTCTGAGGGTCTCAGGGCCTCCGTGGGCCTGGGCTCACAAGATGGCAGCTCGTTTCAGCACCGCAGGCAAGCAAAAAGAACCAAGGAGAAGGAGTGGAGACAGGAAGGAAGTCACAGTTTTCAGAGCCTCACCGAAGGAGTGACATACCATCGCTTGGAGGGCATTGTCTTCTTTAGAATCCAGTGGTTGCCTGGTCCACCCACAATGAGGAAAGAGTACCGGAAGAGGTGGGGCCCTTGGGAGCCATTTTGAAGTTGCGGAACACAGAAGCGGGTCAGTATTTGACTGTGATTATTATGATTCCTAACCAGGTACTATTTCGTATAAGCTGAAGACACAGCAAAGAAGAGCAGTAAAAATAGGGTTTTTTTGAAAAATACATAAAGCTTTATTGAAATCACATGTTGGACCTATTTGATGAGTCTTCAGTCACATCTTGTGTGTTTCTCTTTCAATTTCCTATTCCCTAGTTACTCAGGGCAAGAGGTCTTTAACCAGTGAGTATAAATTCTCCATTAATTAGAAATAGTCACTATCCTTTGTAGCGGTGAGCTAAAAATATTCAAAACTGAATTTGTAAAACTTGAGTAAAAACACATCTATAAAAGATAAGCAAAAAAGAGGGAAAAATAATTCAGCAACACTCAAAACACGATGATGATGATGGTACCTTTTGTTTGACTTTTTTTTTAAGATTTTATTTATTCAGTGCATACAAGAGGTGCATCCAGACCCTTGGAGCTTTTAATAACCTTTTGTTTCATGCTTTTGGACCTCTGCAAGCTTAGGAAGGGCCTTATTTTCTAGGAGGAGGAGTGCAATCTCAAGATGACAGAGGTGGTTGGGAGCACAAGGGCTATAACCCAGCCTAACTCCAGAGCCATTGTCTACACAGCTCCTCCACATTCTGGTTTAGGAACATACTTTTATATATAATTTCATGTATAATTTGCTTCTGGACCATTTTTTTTTTTTAACAAATGCATTTAAAAATGTATGCAGCCTTGGTGTCAGACATGCTGTTTTCATGAGAACCTCCAAGGAATCACTTCATGAAAAGCTCCTTTGCTCTTTGCTGGCATAGACTCAGCTCCTAACCTATCAGAGAATTTCTGCCAAAAAAGCCTTAATTAACACATTACTCACTGGTAGTAAAATAACCTCACACACTCCTGGTTCTCAGCTAACACATATGGCAGGTGAAAGGGGCCCCCAGAGGCCCCCAGCCATTGCACCTGCCCAAGGGAATGCTAAATGACAGCGTCAGGAGAGGGGGACACAGCAGCCCTTCAAGTGTAGTGTCGCACTCAGGAAGCTCCAGAGACACCTCCTCAAGATTCTGATATCAGTTCCTTTGGACATATAGCTAGAAGTGGGATTGCTGGATCATACTGTAGCTCTAGATTTAGTTTTTTAGGGCTCTCCATACTCTTTCCCATAGTGACTCCATGAACTCAAATGTCCACCACCAGCATATAAGCATCGTCTCTTTTCCACGTCCTTGTTAACACTTCGTAGATCTCTTGACTTCTTCAGAACAGCCATTCCAACAGGTGTGAGATAATATCTCCTGTGGTTTTGATTTGCATTTCCCTTTTAATTACTGATGTTGAGCACATTTTCATACACCTGTTGGCCATTTTTATGTCTTCTTTGGGGAAATGGTACTTAGTTTCTTAGAAAATGTCTTTCTTTCATTTTTAAATTTCGTTATTTAGGACTTTTTTTTTTTTTTGCTATTGAGTTGTAGGAGTTCCTTATATATTTCATGTATTAAACCTTAATCAGATATATTATACATATATATATTACATATATACATATATAAATATATATACATATATACATATATAAATGTATATATGTAATATATATATTACATATATATATTTTCACTCATTCTGTAGGTTACCTTTCCAAGCATTGACTATTTCCTGTGTTGGGCAGAAGCTTCTTAGCTTCGTGTAGTCCCACTTGTTTATTTTTGCTTTTGTTGCTTATGTTTTAGTGCCATATCCAAAGAATCACTACCAAGACATGTCAAAAAAAGGTAAAAAAATTTTTTCCTTATATTTCCTTCTAGGAAATTTAGAGTTTCAGGCCTACATGTTTAAATCTAATCCACTGTGAGTTAATTTTGTATATGGTGTGAGATAAGGGTTCAATTTCATTCTTTTGTATGTGGGTATCCAATTTTTTTAAACTCCATTTATTGAAAAGACTGCCCTTCTCCATTATATACTCTTGCTATCCTTGTCAAAAGTCAGCTGACTAAGGGGACACCTGGGTGGCTCAGTCATTAAGCATCTGCCTTCGGCTCAGCTCATGATCCCAGGGTCCTGGGCTCAAGCCCCACATCAGGATCCCTGATCGGTGGGGAATCCGCTTCTCCCTCTCCCACTGCCCCAGCTTGTGTTCCCTCTCTTGCTATCTCTCTCTGTCAAATAAATAAATAAAATCTTTTTTTTAAAATAGTCAGTTGACCACATATGTGTGGGTTTATTTCTAGGCTCTCTATTCTATTCCATTGGTCTGTATGTCTGTTCATATGCCAGTATTACACTGTTTTGACTACTGTATCTTAGTAATACATTTTGAGACCAGGAAGTGTGAGGCCTCCAGCTCTGTTCTTCTTCCTCAAAAATTATCTGGCTCTTCACAGTCTTTTGTTATTTTATGGAATTTCAGGATTTTTTTCTATTTCTGTAAGAATTTCCATTAGGATTTTGATAGAGATTGCATTGAATCTATTGAAGTTTATACAACTTTACGTATTTTTAAATAAATTAGTTATACAAATCTTTTCTCTCCTATGTATGTTGTAAATATTTTCTTTCAGTTTGTCATTTTTTGACTTTGCTTATGACGTATTTATGGCATCCAAAATTTTTTTATTTTTATGTAACTTTATTAATCTTTTATTTTTCTTATTATGCTCAGTTGCCAGCGTATAGTACATCATAAGTTTTTGATGTAGTGTTCAATGATTCATTAGTTGTGTATAACACCCAGTGCTTTATTGTATTTAATTTTAAGTCAAATCATAATTAACAAGCCTTTTTACTCTACTCAGCTTATAGGAGAATTTACTCCTGTTTTCTTCTAAGTATGTGTGTACACACACACACACACACACACACACACACACGTATTTCACATTTAGATCTCTGATCTATTTGGAGTTTATTTTTATGTATGGTTTGAGGAATGGATCTAATTTTATCTTTTTCAAATGACTACCCAATTGACCCAACATCATCTATTAAGAAATTATGGCTGTCCTGGTGATTTGAGATCCCTGTTTTGCATCTTTTTCTTTACTTTGTCTTCTACTCCATTGTTCTGTCTGTTCACGTGCCAGTACCACACTGTTTTAATTGTATAGGATTTGTATTATGTTTTACCGTCTGGTAAGCTTATTCCTCCTCCCACTCTCCCCCACCCACCAAGTTCTTTCTTCTCAGTGTTTTCCTGGCTACTCTTGTGTGCTTATTTTTCTAACTCACCTAGCTCCGTTAAAAAGCTCCTTAGAATTTTTACTGGAATTGCATTACATTTATAAACTAACAGGGAGCACTGACATCTGGAGAACATTGAGGCATCCTGACCAAGAACAAGAGATGTTGTTCCATTTGTTCACTTATTTTGGAGGAGACTTCTTTTCCTCCTCTTACTTCCTTCTCTCCCTTCACTGCCTCATCTCCAAAGGGTCCCATGTCTTCTCTGTACATCTGTTTCTCTCCCACAGAATAACGCTTCTTCCAGGCTGCCCCCTCGGGTCCCAACTACTTGCTAGTGTCTTTTCCACAGTAGGATGAGAACTCTCCAGCTCCTGGCTGGTGCCCAGTCTTTTGTGTGCGTTTTTTCCCTTCCTCCTTCCGGGTGCGCTTCTGTCTGTAGTTCTTCTAAGCCCTCTGGGCCCTCTGCTCTTTCTTCTACTCTTTCCAGCCTCTATATTCAGTTGCTTGGAGCAGTGGTGAGTGGGCATGGGAGCTCTGTGGGAGTCTGTTGCTTTTCCTTCTATGTTCAGATAATGCAAAGACTGTGTCTTTCTCTCTCTTCTCGTAGTGCTGAAGGCATGAGTCCTTTTGAGTTTCATTTGTTTTCCTTATTGATCTCATGGTTGTTTTGGGAGGAAGGCCAGGTTCCAAACCAGACCACCATTGTTCTTCCAGTCCTGAAGCTTGGGAGCCAGGCAAATCTAGAGGTAGATCTCACATCAGAAGCTGTCATTTTCCCCGTTAAAGACTTGACTATATTCCTAGACTATGGTATACAGAGAAGGACAATTTCAACTGATGACGAAGTTCTGTGCCCCGAAGAGAAAGGGGTTTGTCAGGGGAAATTTTGAGAGCAGAAATGAGGGAACCCAGTTCCCAGGGAACCCACATTCTGGTAATTAAGAGGAAAAGAATCTTGAAAGTAAGTGTAAGCAAAAGCAATAGAATATAGATTGGGTGGAAATCTGGGGCTTTGTTCCACTATAATATACTAATGTAGACATTCTAAGCTAGGTTGTGACAGTCACAAATAAACGGTACACAGGTACTGGAAAGAACTGCCCACCTCCCCCAGCCCTGTGCCTTGGTTGTCACCCATAAAAGAAGTATCTGACCTCTGAAATTGGGTGTGTCTGTCCCTATTTGGGGGTTGCCATAGTAAGATAACAGTGTATTTGGGGGTTGGTTTATTATGGCCTTTGAACTTGAAGTATACAAGGGGAAAAGGGCTCTATTTCTCTCCCATTTCTATTTTCCGTTCTGCCCTGTGGGATTTCCCTTCCCCGCCCATTGAAGAACATCTCAGGCAGATCCATACAGCTTTCTCAATGCGTCAGCTCATGTAGTAGAGAAGGTTCACTACCAGGCATTGAAAGTCTAGTTAGACTGAAAACTTCAATGTCACATCCAGTGCAAAACTGTTCCAAACCCCAGCTCTCCTTGCTTCTCCCTGCGTCTTCAGGATGGGGAAGAGGGCACAGGGAAAACTGATCAGGGGAAGCAGGACACCTCTTCCATGCTTGGTGCCATTGTAATCCACCAGTCTTGTCTGTGTGCTTGGTTCCCCCAGAGCTGACACTCTCTTGGGAGGTGTCTCTGTGGTCTGGCAGCCCCTCAGAGATCTCTGCAAATAGATCATGGAACTCTGTTGCAAAATAGATCTTTTGCAATCCTCCCTCTACTCTTGTTCTGATGGTATACCCACAGCCTCCTGGGGATGGGACCCCTCACCACTGGACGCTGCCCTATCAGGTGGGTGCTTCCAAATGGCTTGGATTGACCGTCTCCTCTACATCCTTGCTGTTCAAGGCAGTCACGCACCGGGGGTACCAAGTGGGTCCCTTCTCCCTAGCTCCTACAGTGCCCTGCTCTAGCCAGCTGTCATTTTCAGAATTCTCAGGAGAGAAGCAGGCAACAGTCTCTGTTTACAGGTCCCCTCAAATGCTAAGAAACACACACTTAGCTCCCCCAGGACTGCCCTTCATGTTTGCTCAGCATGCAGTTCATTGGCTGTAGGAAGCCCATCCCTTACTCTTAAAGTGTGTTGTTGTTGTTTTTTTCTGTATCTCTGCTGGAGTCTCCTTTTCCTTAGGATGAGAGAGTAGCGAAGGACTCTGCTTCCCTCTCAATTGGAGAATCCATAGGAATCTTCCCCGAGCTGGCATATCTCAGTTTTTGGCTCATTCCCTTCAATAAACTCATTTCTTCACATATATGTAGCTGTGTATATAAATATTATATGTTTTTATTATATATATTATATTCTGTATTATAAAAATTATGTTATACTGTATTATATTATCTACATATACATACGAAAGTGCATACTGCCCGCAAATGCATGGGTCATGCTAGATACACGGTTGGGTTGCTAGACTGCCTTTTCCATCTTTTTTTTTTAAATTTAAACTCAGTTATCCAACACAGAATACCTCATTAGTTTTTGGTGTAGTGTCCAGTGATTCATTAATTGCATATAACACCCAGTGCTCATCACATCACGTGCCCTCCTTAATACCCATCACCCACCCAGTGGCCCCATCTGCCCACCCACCTCCCTTTCCACACCCTCACTTTGTTTCCTGGAGTCAAGTCTCTTGTGGTTTGGCGCTCTTTCTGATTTCTTCCCGTTCCCTTCTCCCTCCCTTCCCTTGTGGTCCTCTGTGCTACTCCTTATACTCCACATATGAGTAAAACCATACGATAATTGTCTTTCTCTCCTTGATTTATTTCACTCAAAATAATCCCCTCCAGTTCCATCCACGTTGATGCAAGTGGTGGGTATTCATCCCTTCTGATGGCTGAGTAATATTCCATTGTATGTATGGACCATATCTTTATCCATTCATCTGTTTAAGGACATCTCAGCTCCTTCCACAGTTTGGTTATTGTGAACATTGCTGCTATGAACATTGGGGTGCAGGTGCTCCTTCTTTTAACTACATCTGTCTCTTTGAGTTGTAAATACCCAGTAGTGCAATTGCTGTGTTGTAAGGTAGCTCTCTCTCTCTCTCTCTTTTATTTTATTTTACTTTTTGTTTTTTTCAGTGTTCCAAGATTCATTGTTTATGCACCACACCCAGTGCTCCATACAATCTATGCCCTCCTTAATACCCACCACCAGGCTCACCCATCCTCCCACCTCCTCTCCTCCAAAACCCTCAGTTTGTTTCTTGGAGTCCACCATCTCTCATGCTTCATGTTCCCCTCCGATTTTCCCCAATTCACTTTTCCTTTCCTAGCTCTTTTTTTAACTTCTTGAGGAACCTCCATACTTGTTTCCAGAGTGGATATACCAGCCTACATTCCCACCAACCATGTAATCTTTTAATAAGATTTGAAGGAATATGTTTAGAACTTTATTCTGGAACAGGAGGGTCTTTCCCTCTCTTTATTTGAAGCCTTAGCCAGAATCCTGAACCAGGGGAACAGTGTCAACCATATTTAGTTACAAACACTTTCTACCATTTGTGATCATCTCTTGTGGGACAATACCTATATAAATGCTTGAACCAATTTTCATCGTGTTCCAGGAAGGGAATTTTTCTTCGCTCCCTTTGACCGAGTAGGGTACTGGAGTTCAGCGAGGCAAAACATCTTGCCCAAGATCACACATCTGGTGAGGCCAAACGGAAAGAGGGCTAGAGAGCTGTCTGATTGCAAAGCTCGTGTTCTGGTCTTCATCACACCATCGGATGGTTAGACAGCATCAGATGCCTCCTGCTAAACTACAACAGGCCTCCTTCTCCTGGAAGGGGCTGATGAAAAAGCTCAGCGGGGATGTCGTGCTTGCTATCATGAACGTTGGTGTGGATAACACTATATTCTCTGGAAACCATGGAGATAGGATCTACATCCCATTTACAGATGTGAAACCAAGTAAAGACTGCAAACTACTGCTCCTCGAGGAGGGGGATCAGCTGGTCCCTCCCTAGGAGGGGCCCTCCCTAGGGACTGTTCACATTTCTTGTGTCTCTGTGAATGTCGATTTTTGCATCAAGCTATCTGTGCCTTGGGGAAGATACCATCAGAGGCATGTAGCTTGTGCCGCATGACGGGCTCCCTGCAAGGTGGGAGAACTGTTTGGATGTGTAGTCCTGTCATTCAAAGAGCAGACCCAGCCACGCATTTATATGTGGATGAGCGGATATCCTTCTATCAGTCTTAAATGAAATAATTTTTAAACCAGTAATTATTCTTCCAATAGAGGAACAAAAGGAATTCTCATCCTGGATGTGTTATTTGTTCCACCCTTTTGTGGATACACACCCGTGCTTGGTCTTTGGCTGACATGGACATTGAGCCATAAACCATTGGCCAGAAAGATCCTAAATGATCAATTTCCCCTGTTATTTTAACTCCCTCGTCTCTCCTAACTGTACCACGCACATTTTTCCTCCCTGACCTTCCAACACATTCCCAGCTTTCATGAGCTTTGTACTTCAGTTATTAAATTACAAAAGAAATGGAGCAAAAGGACTGAAATATATTTCTCAGAAATACAGCTGTGCTAGCAACGGGCGCCGCATGTGAAGTATGTCTCTTATCCCACTTCTCATCACATTTCAGCAAATAAATCCGACTCTCTGTGGAACAATTTTGGTGTTAGCACAAAGTGATTCGAAACAGTGGGGGGGTGGGAGACGCATAATTATGACCAACAGAAGATGTGCTTGCAAAAGCCGTACATGAAATGATTGAGTTAGGAGAAAGCTTTGCCAGAAGCCCAGAAAATCCTTCTGTTTCCCCCTAAATTAAAAAGCATTTATTCTATTCTGTAGTGATTTACATGATAATTCCATAAAACTATTTTGTCTAAAATTATTCTATTTGTCCTCCTCAGTAATAATGTTAGGATTCATCCGCTTATTTATTCATACATTGGACAGAGTAAGAGACAGTTCCTGCTCTGGTGGGCCACGTAAATGAGGTCATTATATCTCAATCTAACGTGTGGGTTGAGAGGGACTGCTGAGCAGGCATCATCAGGGAGGACCACGTAGCCATCTAAATGGTCATGAGAAGCTTCCTGGACAAGGTGATGACCGGACCAAGTCCTAGGGGAGGAGGTGTAATTGTTGAGAGTGAGGTAGGACAAGATGTCCTGGGTGTAAGGGAGTGGCATGACCAAGGACCAAGTCATGACCGAGAGAACATGGAAGACAGAATCAGGAAGTATAAGGAATATGGTGAGTGGTGTCTTATTTGGTTTGGGCTACCATAAGATACCAGAAGCTGGGTGGCATATGCAGTGGAAACCTTTTTTTCAAAAAGTTCTGAAGACTGGAAGTCCAAGATCAACATACCAGCAGGGTCAGTGTCTGGTGAGGTCCCTCTCCTTGGATTGCAAATGGCTAACTTCCTACTACGCCCTCACATGGCCCTTCTGTGTTCCTGTGTAGAGAGATCTCCACACTCTCTCTCTACTCTTCTTAGATGAACTCTAATCCAATCATGAAGGCCCCACTCTCTTGAGGTAATCTAACTCTGATTACCTCATGGAGCTTCCATCTCCAAATACCATCACAATGAGGTTTAGGACTTTGGCATATGAATTTGATGGGACACAGTTCAGCTGATAATCGTGTGTATATTAGGGTTCTCCAGAGAAACAGAACACATATATATTTGTCATATATATACATATATATGTATGTATATACATATGTGTGTGTGTGTGTGTGTGTGTATACACACACATACACAAAAAGAGTGTGTGTGAAAGAGTCAGAGAAAGAATTGGTTCACACAATGTGTGGGTTGGCAAGTCCAAAATGTGTTGGACAAGCCAGCAAGCAGGAAATTCTGATATGAGTTGATGTTGCAGTCTTGAGTATGAATTCTGCATGACCATCCCGATGGGCTGGAAACTTAGGCAAGGCTTCTGTGTTTGGGTCTGGAGGCCAAATTCCTCCTTATTCAGAAAGCCTTAATCTTTGCTCTTCAGGCATTCAATTGGATGAAGCCTGTCCCCATATGGACGCCAATCTGTGTTATTAAAAGCCCACCCATTTAACGTTAATCATATCTTTTTTTAAAAGATTTTATTTATTTGACAGACAGATCACAAGAAGGCAGAGAGGCAGGCACAGAGAAAGAGGAGGAAGCAGGCTCCCTGCTGAGCAGAGAGCCCGATGCGGGGCTCGATCCCAAGACCCCGGGATCATGACCTGAGTCAAAGGCAGAGGCTTTAACCCACTGAGCCACCCAGGTGCCCCTCTTAAAAATACCTTTGCAACAACATCTAAACTAGACTAGACTAAACTAGACTAGTGTTTGGTCTAGACTAGTGATTGATCTAAGCTAGTGTTTGATCTAGACTAGTTTTTGATCTAGGCTAGTGGTTGACTCAATAACTGGACACCATAGCTTAGCCAAGTTGGCACATGAAATTCAAAGAGGGGTGAACGTGAGAAATTAATGGTCCGGGACTGGATTCCAGAGAACCTGACCTGTGCTGATGAACCACCACTGCCTTATAGATCTGGGATCATAAACACAGATGTCTAAATGACAAGGAAGGTAAGACAAATGAGTGAATTGAGACCTGCTTGTATTTCTTATACACTTTGTATACACATCAAACACATGAGAATTTTCTATTTTATAAAGAAAGATGTGTTCTCAATTTCTTTTTTAGTAGAGCCCTTTGATTTATGTTTTGTTTTCCCACATTTGATAGGGACAAGGATACACAAAAATATGTCTCATTATA
This sequence comes from Enhydra lutris kenyoni, assembly GCF_002288905.1. Classification (NCBI taxonomy): domain Eukaryota; kingdom Metazoa; phylum Chordata; class Mammalia; order Carnivora; family Mustelidae; genus Enhydra; species Enhydra lutris. The sequence continues at coordinate 7,590,556 of NW_019154116.1, read as the reverse complement.
ACCAAATAATGGCACAGATGAGGAGAAAAAATGGCAACTATCATGTGCCCTTATTAGTGTTGAGAGAAGAGCATTGGAGGAAACTTGATAACACGCAAGAGGACCTGCTTTCTAGCACGGGTGGCCAGGCCACTGGCCCAGCTCATGGTACTCTATAGGCATATGGAGAGAGTGTGGCCAGCTGTTCTGATGTTTATGTGACATGTCCCAATTTTGAAACATCAGTTGAAAATATCTTAAAAGACTCTATAGCCAAAATTCCTCTGCTGGAAATGACAGGCCTTCTGCTGTACATGCTGGCTTTAGGTTTTAAACAGTACACTTTCATGTGAAGTGAATTCAGTATCCACTACTGCATAACAAATGTTACCCCAATTTTGTGGCACTAACTTTTATTATTGCACGGTTTCTATGAATCAGGAATTGGGAGCAGTTGAGGTGGCGATCCTGGCTCAGGATTTCTTGCAGGTGCTAGTGAAGATGTCAGCTGAGGGCTTGACTGGGGCGGGAAGACCCACTTCCAAGCTCAGTCATGTGGCTCTTGGCTGGAGGCCTTTCTTCCTCCTTCTGTGCAGCTCTCTACAGGATTGACAAGCATCCTAGAACCTGGCAGCTGGCTTTCCCCAGTGTGAGGGATGAGAGAGACCAGGATGGACACCATGGTGCCTTTCATAGTCTAACCTCTGAAGTGAAATCCCATCATTTCTGCCATTGTCTCTTGGCCACACTGACCCCCCTGGAGCAATGTGTGGGGACTCCATAGCATAGGACTCTCAGGAGGTGAGGATCACTGGGGGTCATCTTTAAGGCTGGTTACCGCACTTGGTTTTGGGCTGACATCTGTGTACAGGTTAGATTTGAGGTAGGGGCCTTTTAGGAGGATATTGGTTTGACAGAATGCTGATGACGGCATATGGCAATTAGAAAAAGGAGAAGAAAGTAAGTTGACAAATACTTAAGGAATAAGATCACTGAGAGCTTGTGATGGATTCAGTGACTCATTTCTAATCAATGGAGAAGTCTTATGGGAGGGAGTTCTAGGGAAAAAATTCTATCCTGATAAAAAGACAGAGCTAAAGAATGAAGGCATCCTCATTTCCCTGGCTTCTCCCTGAATTTTCCTGCCTTTGGAATAATTATGTGGGACCACGATGTATGGAGTTGTGGCAGCCATTTGTGACAATGAGGTGACAAATGATTATGCTTGATGTGGTAAGGCTGGCTGTTTGATGATATTGCTGAGTCATCGATCAATCTTAAAATGTCTCATCTCATTAACAATAAAGACCGTAAAAATTTAAGCCACCATGTGTGGGGTATTCTGTCATGTGCTGCTGAAAACATTGTTTTGTTTTTTTTTGTTTTTATTTTATTTTTTCAGTGTTCCAAGATTCATTGTTTATGCAGCACACCCAGTGCTCCATGCAATACATGCCCTCCTTAATACCCACCACCAGGTTCACCGATCCCCAACCCCCATCCCCTCCAAAACCCTCAGTTTGTTTCTCAGAGTCCACAGTCTTTCATGGTTCATCTCACCCTCCAATTTCCCCCAATTCACTTTTCCTTTCCTTCTCCTAATGTCCTCCATGTTATTCCTTATGCTCCACAAGTAAGTGAAACCACATGATAATTGACTGTCTCTGCTTGGCTTAGTTCACTCAGCATAATCTCCTCCAGCCCCATCCATGTTGATACATCCTTTTTGATGGAGGCATAATACCCCATTGTATATATGGACCATATCTTCTTTATCCATTTGTCTGTTGAAGGGCATCTTGGAAACATTCTTGACATACAGGGTGAGAGACAGTGGCATGAATTCTGGCCCCAAATCAAATGGTTTAGTGGAAAAACTATGAAGGTTTTATTTCACAGGTAATGTAGATGATGATGATACTGGAGGAAGTAAACACGATGAGAGGAAAGAAGGTTCCAGGCCATGTGAGTCCTGGTGAAATGAGCCTGGCTGGGGGACATCCACATGAGTGAGACCAGCACGTTTCATTCCCCTCTGCATTCCTCATAGCCAGCATCACTCGTCACACACGGTCAGCCTCTGAGAAATGTATGCTGAGGAATGAACGAGTGAGTGGACGAGAGGATGATGAGGTCTGCACAAAGGTAGTGGTCATGGGTAGAAGAAAAAAGACCAGTTGTCTATGCTCAGTGACAGAGCCTCAGTGTAAATGACTTGTCATAGATCCCTATAAAAGTTTTAATCAGTGTATTTAAAAGTTAGACTGGGAGCACCTGGGTGGCTCAGTCAGTTGGGTGTCAGACTCTTGATTTTGGCTCAGGTCATGAGATCAAGGTGGTGAGATCAAGCCCCATGATCAGCTTTGCTCTGGGCCTGCTTAGGATTCCCTCCCTCTCTCTCTGCCCCTCCCCTCCACCACTCAGGTGCACACTCACACTTGCTCTCTCTCTCTCTCTCTCTCTCTCTCTTAAAAAAAAAAAGGACTGTGTGGAAAAGGAGACATCACTACATATGAAATGCATTGAGAGGACATTCATTTTCTTTGCTCTCTATGTACATATTTCTTTATATGGTAAATTGCCTTTGAAGAAAATGCTGTCTCCATTTTTGCAGAAGAAAACTATGTAGGAGAGAAGAAAAGGAAGTGAACTAACTTGAAGCTGCCAGGTGGCACAGGATTTTCAAGGATTCTCATTTGAACACCAAGAGAAAGTCTGGTGGTCAGTTATTTTCATTTGAAGAGTATCCCACAGGTGGGTCCTTCTTTCTTTTTCTTTGGACTTTGAAGTTTATTTCCGTCTTCTGGGCTGCCTCCAAATGATGACATGCTCCAGCAGAAGCACATGCCATAAAGACAGAATATTTATGGTCAAGTCCTTTGTGTGCCCTCATTTTCACTAGACACTGGAAATAGGGTTTCAGATGGAGACCCCACTGGGGAGCCCAGCCAGCAGCCATGGTGAACAGCAGCCTGGGAAGACAGATACTCATGTCTACAGTGTTGGCTGGGAACAAATAGTGAGGTGCAGACCAGCAGATACCACAGAGTCTCAGCAGGGTCTTCATGGCTAATCTGAGTTGGTTTGCATTGCTTTCCCCAACAGTCAATCCTGATTCTAGAACATTACGTGATGCAAAAGCTCAGGGAGGGCCTGGGTAAGAGCTCCATGCTTAGCCCTACATGGTTCCTCCAGGTGGGCAAGCTCTCTGGTCTTCTAAGTCAGCTTAGGGCGTGGGAATGTTTGAGGACCCTGAATGACAGAACTAGACTGCCCTACCATGGTTTCATCTCCATGTCTGGTAGCTAGACATGGAATTTGGGGCACAATGGTGGGGGTGTGCTCTGTTCTCCTTGTGCTCCTGTGTCCTCACTTCTGTCCCCGATTCTACCATCAGCCAGAGAGAATCCTTCCCTAGTCTTGAGGAAACCTTTCTCCATTCAAGGATTTTGGAGAGTTTGTTTCTGGATTTCTCACATGGCTTTGGAGCAGTTATTGTTCTTAGGGATAATAAACTTAATGGTCTTAGGGTCTTTCTGCCCTTCCTTCTGTCACATCCCACCGCTGAGGCGATTATAAGCAGAGTGATTCATGGGTACCTACTTTCATGGGAAGACCTTGGCAAAGGGGGAAATTGAGTGAAGAAAAAACTCGCAGGCAAGAAAATCATTGTTTAATATCTCCAAATAGTCCCCTACTGGAAGGGCCCACTATCCTTTAAGCCAGGCCTTGCAAAGCCAGAAGACCCCCTCCCACACTGTAGTCAGGGTGCTGCACTATCATGACCTCAAATATATTGGGTCTGCAGGCTGTAGGGTTCTACTTCTGCTTTGGTTTCTGATGGTATGTCCCTGATGAGAAAAGTGACTTTCCCTCCAGCTTTGCCTGGTTGCATGGAACATGGCCATCACATCTAATGGTCACTGGCCTGGTCCCCACCAATGCTTTGGTTTTGCTCAGAATATAACAGAGCAGATGGTATTCATGACCCTGGGAACCATGACCCAGCTGTCTGTGACTCCAGGAATTACTTAGATCTACCTGATGACCTACCTCGTGGTTCCTCCTTGGGCATATCTGGCCCCAGTTGGGATTGACCTGGGCCTGGGGGTTTGGGTTCCTTGTCTTGAAGGCCACACCAATTTCCCCTGTTTTTGAGTGTGAGCCCAGTTTGGCTGCTTTCTCCCCTCTGGGTCATCCTGGCATTCTATCAGGCTGGGGAGACCACATTTGAACAGTTCATGTAGAAAATAGTGCTGGTTTGTAGCAGAGGGGCCCAGAATTATTTGTTGGAGGGACAGGGAAGGCTTAAAGTCAAATACTCATCTTTAAGGCTTAAGTTATAATACAGACAAAGCATTACATGTATTTCTTTCTTTTCTTTCTTTTTTTTTTTTTTTTAAGATAGAGATAAAGCACGACCAAGGGGAAAGGCAGAGGGAATGGGAGAAGCAGGGTCCCCTCTGAACAGGGAGCCCAATGTGGGGCTTGATTCTTGATTCAGGGACCCTGAAATTGCAACCTGAACCTATGGCAAATGCTTAACCAACAGATGTCCCCATTGCATGTACTCCTAAGAGATGCCATTTTGGAGAATGTGACTTATGTATGAAGCCAAGGGGCTCGCCAACTCCTTCCCTCAACTCAGACATGGCCTTAGGGAAGTCCCCCAAAGGAAACTCACTCACCTATGTCCCTGCTTCTCACTGAGCCTAGCAGCATGGCTTTCTTGTCCCCAGATTGTCCTGGTCTAGTACTGAAAGCCTTGTACCCCAGAAAATCCTGGGTCCCAGCAGATGGAGTGGGAGGAGGGGAAGACGGGGAGTGGAAGGGCAGTTGGTCACCTTAGACCCCTAGACTGACCCGGGCTCAGGACTAAGTTGATTAAAGTGATGATTAGGATGGGGGGGTGGGCTTACACACTATAAATCAGCACTAAATTTCATTTTTTGGTTTACATTTCTGCCTCAGTAGAGTATGGTTTCTTCACCAAATCATTGGATATTAGGAAAGCAACATAGGCATGCTTACAGGAAATCATTTCAACAGCACAGAGAAGTACATGTGGAGGTTAGAAGTCAACTTCTGTCCTGACCTTTCCTGTTTCATATCTTCTAGCCAGGGATAGCCTCTTCCAATCATTTCCCTGTGTTAGTCTACAAATATTCAATGCTCATAGCTGCCTCTTTATACACAGTATGTGTGCTTTACAATCCCCCCCCCTTTTTTTGCAGCAACTCTATTCTGAATTCCACCTCAAAGAACACCTATACCTTTTTTTTATTTAGGTTTTATTAAAAAATGACTGTATAGTTTTCTTCCCACCCAAAACCAATGTCCAGCGGGCTACATATCCAGTGGATACATAGCTCGTGCTTAGTTTTCTGAGATTTTGAAAATCTGCAATGAGTAAACTAGAAGCACATTTGTGCACGCATACCTGCTGGGTAAATGGCCACAGGTGGAATGGCCCTACCCCGGGGTATGTACACTGTACACTCTGATAGCTAAGAAATGTGCGTCAGTACCTTGTACCCTTTCATGTTCAGGTTCACCGTGTGTGGGCATGTCTACTTTCAAACTTTCTCATTATCTCTGGGTAGCATCAAACTTCACAACGTTTGGCACTCTGATAGCAAAAACAAAAAAACACTACAATTTTATTTGCATTCTTTTAGTTTTAAATTGGGCTGACCCTCATTTATTACCTGAATTGGACACTTGTCTGATTTATGTGTGTGTGGACTAACTTTTCCTCTCCTATGTCCATTCTCCCCCTTCTTTTTTGAACTCTGAGGGTTTCTGCTTCTTAAAAAAAGAATCTATAGTTTTATGATGATTTTATTTGGTTTCTTCATCATGAATTGCCTTTTGTTGTTCCTGGAGGGTATTAACTATTTACATTTAAATATTTAAATCTCAGTGCAGCTTGGGAGCAGACAACCTGCCGCTCATGGGATCTATTTCACGTTACCAAATTAGATTTGTAATATCTAAATGTTTTTCTCAGTGGAGCTGTTGCTGCAGGAAGTAGATAAAGAACAAGGGTCAATTAAAAAAAATGGAGATACGCTGGGGAGGGGCAAGTGTTTGAGGGAAGAAATGGTAATAGCAAAAATTGGGATAAGCATGACATAAAAAGCTAAGGCACTCTTAAGCCCATGGGGTTCAACACTTCTGATCTGAATTCAAATTGCATCCCCCAGCTTTCTGAAGTTTTAGGGAAATCATTGCATTTGTTTTTGTCTCTTCATTTCTTCACCTGTCTTATCAGAGTGTTGATTAATATTTAATATTAATATCTAAATAGAACAGAGTGTAGTCAAAAAATTCCTAGACTAGGAGTTCAGGGAAAATGAATATTTGTGTGATTCCTCCCCCCCACCACTGATCAGCTTTATAAATTCGACCATTTGGCGGTCACTTTCCATTATAAAAGCTGAATCTTTCAGCCCCAAAGTCTTGGTCTTATGGGATATCAGCTGTTCTCAGAGCACGGATTTCATCCAGTGGCTAAGACTTTGTCTTTGACAAATATGAACCACCTCTCCAATTGTCAGCTGTGCCCCTTCATCGACTCACACCAGAGTAGGCAGTTATGGACTCAGCTATAATGTCAGCAAGGCTCAGGGTCCTCACCTGGAGAGTGACACGAATGCCAACTTTCCCCAAAGACCTGTTCTTTCATCTTCTGAGGAAGGGTTCTTGGTGGCCATGTTAGTTCTACTCACGGACTGGTCATCCTGGCTTTCCAGGGATTCATCTACCTTCTCCCGCTAAGTTGGGTGACCCTTCGTGTATGTGTGGTTGGATCTCTTCTGCCTTGCTGTTCCCTTTTTGTCTCCATGGGACCCTTGTCGCTTCCCCCAAATGCTTGCTATATGAAGGGAGGCTCCCCTAAATGACTGTCTTGCCATCAGTCGCTCAATTTGGCCAGTCTCGTGAGCTCCAACTCTAAAGCACTCATTGCTGGTATAGACTTGTTTATTCATTTTTTTCCAGCCTTCTCTTTGGACGATGTTGGTTGGAGAAGTTCCAGAGTCTATGTACCTACCTAACAGTATCATATCACAGAGCTCCACGCCACAGATGAACTGTAAGCTCTGCTAGAATCCCAGTGCTGCCTCTTCCTTTTGATGTCTTTCCTATCCAGAGGAGCTGCCCTCTAGCTGCTGCCAGAAGGGGTGCCCTTATTGCTGGCATTATGGGTACTGATTGACGAGAGTCCCAAATCTCTTCTTTCCAGAGACCAGCCAAGTGTCCAGGGCCCACTCTGGTCCATGGCATTGAAATCCAAGTCCTATAGTCTAGCTCCATTTTTGCCTGAAGGCAACAACTTAAAGGAGGAGCTGCTTGGCCCCTTTCACTTCTTTACTGACCCATCTATTGCATCCGATTGTTTTTCCCCCTTTCCTGAAATTTTCTTTTCACTTTCACTTTTTCTTTCTTGCTTCTGTTGATCCCACCCCCTCCCCCTCCCCCACTTGGTTTCCTTTGATTTAATTTCCTGTCTGATGCCTCCATCACTTGTGTGGACTCTCCACACAAGTGTCTCCACCATCCCTTAAAACTGACTTTCTTCCACGCTCATCTCTGGTAGCTTTACAAGGTCATTCTGGGCTATTTTAAATTACCAATTTGTATTAGTTGGTGCTGTCTACATCACAAATCACCCCAAACTTAGTGGCTTGACATAATAGCTAGTTAACTCTTTGTTCTTCTAACTAGCCATTTAGGCTGGGCTCAGCTGGGCGAATTTCTGTGCCCTTATGAATTTCTATTCATCTCTGAGTTTCCTTGTATTTCCAAGATTTTTCACCCTTGGCACTATTGGAGTTTTAGACCAGTTAACTCATTGTTGGAGGGGCCATTCTGTGATGGTGGGATGTGTAGCAGAATCTCTGGTCTGTGCCTGTTATATGCTGGTAACAAACCTCCTCCTTCTTGTGACAACACAAACTGTTGCTAGGCATGGCAGATGTCCCTTGGCATAGGGAGGAGGTAACAGCCCCTGGTTGAGAAGTGCTAATCTCACACAATACCCAGAAGAGTGAGAGCCAAAGGTATATTTAATGAATGAATGTTATTTTTACTCCTGCAGATGTAAAACTTTTAGAAGCTTTTGACACTCACTGGACAGACCTGTAGTGAGTAGGTTCTCACCAGGGTGAATATTTCAAGGTTTAAAGGAAAGAGTCATGTCTCTGACTTGGAGACATGAGACCACATGTAGCTGGAACAGTAGATCCCATGTTCAACATCCCTTCTAAGTTTTTCTTCAGACAGTACATCTACACATCATTTAGTTGTCTACATAAAGTGACCCTTTGTCTAGTTTTACCTTCTGCAAGTCAGATTCATGTCTCTCTAGCAGACTTTTACGATAATAAGGAAATAGTCCATTCTATAAAAGGCTTTAATTTTTTGCACTGTTTTATCAAGAACAGTAGTGATGCGATTGTGAGGAAGAAGAGGAGTTTTAACTATGATGTGTGGATTTGATTTGGGAAACGTCTCACAGTCTTTCAAAACATATGGAACAGATCAAACCTGTTGTGATAAAAATTGGAAAAAAAATGTTTCCAACATATGAAGACGTAACTTTACAAAAGTATTAGGAATTAATACATATATATAGGCTTCAAAACTAGTATTTGTCAAAGCATCATTGATTCTAATTTCTAGCACTTAGATTTCCTTTAATTCATGTCTGTCTATTGATCATTGTTTGCTTGTTCCTCAGAAACGGGCATCTTTTTTTCTTTGTCATTGTACCAGGTTATGCTTATATGCAGTATGAATAAGGCATTGAGGAGGACTTTAGAAACACCCAGTGTTACCCCATTACATTTCATTTTTCTTGTCAGAAAAGTAGTTTGCTCCATGCAGTAACTCAAAGTTATTCAACCTAGTCGCAGCAAAGCTGCCATTCATCTTGTTGCCAGACATATAAAGAGAAGGGTTTCAGTCAAAGATGAGCTCAGGGAGGAAGCAGATGAATATCATTACGGGACTCCCTGTGTGATATGTCCGCCGTATTGCCAATGAAATAGTAACCCCTTTCAGCAAGAATTGCTCACCACTCAGACCCATGAGGAAACCCAATTCGTTTTTCCCATTTCAACTTTTTAGAGACTAATTGGTCAGTGATGTTCACCTCTATCAGAGGTATTGAATAGCCTCATCATTCCCTTGAGAAATCCTGCAATGTTGGTGCCTCCTATATGCTATGGATGGAATGATGATCCCCCACACCAAAATTCATGTGCAGAAGTCTTAACCCCCAGCCCTCAGAATGTGACTGTATTTTGAAATAAGGTCTTTATAGAGATAACTAAGTTAAAAATGAGATCATTTGGATGGACTCTAATCCAATATGACGTGTTTCCTTATAAGAAGAGGAGATGAGGTATGCAGACATGCACACAGGGAGGACTATGGAAAGATACAGGAAGAAGATAGGCATCTGCAAGCAAAGGAGAGGCCTCAGAAGACACCGACCCAGCTGGCATCCTGAGCTTGGACTTCTTGCCTCTAGAATTGGGAGAATATAAACTTCTGTTGTTAGAACCACCGAGCCTCTGGTACTTTATTATGGCAGCCCAAGCAAATTCACATGCTATATTCCAAATCTGTTGTGCAGTTGTGTAAGTTAGATTTGAGTTTCTTAGAATGGTCCTCCCAGTCTTTTCTATTGCTTCCTGGGCAAGTACACAAGTTGAAAATAAGAACAAAGATAATGAAGGGCATCTCCATGGAAGCATATATATCTCTATCCTTACATCTATGACTGGTCTGTAACTGACTTCTACATTGCCTATGGTTGCAATTTTCATTATTTTTTCAATGGGACCTATAATGGAACTAGAGTAGACACATGGCTTCTGGCCCAGAAACTTCATTATTTCAAAATTGTGAACTTGATCAATGTTTCCATTTCAAAACATAAGCTGGATACTGAACCAGGGTCATTTTAAAAATGAACTCACTTAGAATCTCTCTCTCTCTCTCTTTCTTTTTTTACTTTATTATCCAATTTATGAGAAAAGCTCAAATCATTTTAAGAATTTTTAAAAACATATCCCACCACCATGGTTCACTTAGTCTGTAATGCAAGAGGTCCACTATGGTTCTTCAAAAGCAGACAATGTGGCTGGTGATGTTAAAAGCCTGAATGTTCTATAAATAGAAATAAATTGTAGAATCAGAATGGCAGTCAAACTACCTTTTTTTCAGAGATGAGAAAACTGGCAGAGACAGAAAATGAAGCATACCAAGATTTATTTCTTCTTCTTAGTATCTTTCTGTAATCTAAAATTTGGAAGAAAAAAAAGTTTTCCTCAATACCCTTTAGACATTTGTTTAATTTCATGCAATGCTCTTCAAAATCCACAAAAGATAACCCAGGAAGACTTGAGGTCAATCTCTGTAAGCATGTTATGGATTCTAGTGACCTTCTCATACCACTTGCTTGTGTTATTAAGATGATTGAAATTTGGCCTTCCCTCCCCCCAAAGTCTTATTGAGAAATAAATGACATCCATCACTGTATAAGTTTAAGGCATACAGGATAATGGCTTGATTTACAGACATTATGAAATGTTCACACAATAAATTCCGCTAACGTATCTTCTCATATAGATGCAATAAAAAGAAAGGGAAAAGGGAAAAAATTCTTCTTGTGATTAGAACTCTTAGGATTTGCTCATTTAATAACCTTTAATAGATCACACAGCAGTATTAGCTATAGTCATCATGTACATAATGTCCCTAGTACTTATTTATCTTCTACCTGAAGTCTGTACATTTCACCACCTTCCTCCCTTCCACCTCCCCCAACCTTTCACCTCTGGTAACCACACACACTCTGATCTCTTTTTCTTTGGTTCATTTGTTTATTTGGATTCCACATACAAGTGAGAACAGAACTTTCTCTGACTTATTTCATTTAGCATAATCCCTTCAAATTCCATCCATGTTATTGCAAAGCGTCAGATTTTCTTTTTTTAATGGCTGAATAATATTCCATTGGTTCTATGCACCACAACTTCTTGATCCATTTATCCATTGATGGACACTTAGGTTGTCTCCATGTCTTGGTTTTTGTAAACAATGCTGCTAAACATGGAGGTGCAGATATCTTTTCAAGTTAGTGTTTTCATTTCCTTTAGATATACTTCCCAAAGTGGACTTACTAGATCATATTGTAGTTCTATTCTAAATATTTGAAGATCTTTGATAGTGTTTTCATAGTGGATGAATTTACGGTCCCACCGATGGTGCACAAGGATTTCCTTTTCTCCCCATACTTGCCCACTTTTATCTCTTATATTTTTGGTGACCGCTGTTCTAACCGGCATGAGATGATATCTCAGTGTGGTTCTAATTTGCATTGCCTTAATGACTAATGATGATAGGCATCTTTTCCTGTATCTGTTGACCATTTTTTTAAAAGATTTTATTTATTTATTTGATAGAGGGAGAGAGGTCACAAGTAGGCAGAGAGGAAGGCAGAGAGAGAGAAGGGGAAGCAGGCTCCCTGCTGAGCAGAGAGCCCGATGTGGGCCTCGATCCCAGGACTCTGAGATCATGACCTGAGCCGAAAGCAGAGGCTTAACCCACTGAGCCACCCAGGCGCCCTCTGTTGACCATTTATATATCATCTCTGGAGAAATGTTTTTTCAAATCTTTTGTCCATTTTAATTGGGTTATTTGATTTTTTTGCTATTGAGTTGTAGGAGTTCTTAAAATATTATGGATATTAATCCCTTATCAGATATTTTTGCCCATTCCATAGGCTGTCTTTTCACTTTGTTGCTGGTTTCTTTTGCTGTGCGGAAGCTTTAAAGTTTGTTATAGTCCCACTTGTTGATTTCTTATTTTGTTGCTTGTGTTGCATTGGTAACTGTGCATTTGTGTAATTGGGCTCTTCTTCTAGACTTTATAGTTTTTCATTAGCAGAGGTTGTTCTTCACCAGTTAGTTCAGTTTGAGTCGTATATGCTGGTAATGTGCTTGGGCAGGTGGACATTGCTATTATGATCTATTGAGACGCCCTGGACAGGACTGCTGGTTTTCTACCCAAGGGGGGCAGTGGGAGGGCTCTGTAGTTACCTGCATTCTCTAGTCAGGCTTACTAGATGGCCAGTACTGGGTACTAAATGCAGTAGTAGATAGAGCTATAAACTAGTTTCCCTACCCTAGCAGGGTAGTTATACAGACCCAGGGCCTGTATAACATATTGCTAGGGGACTTGATTCAGTCCAGAGTGTACATCAAGTTCCCTGGTCAGATGAGGCCACCAGCAGATAGGGGAGCTGTGGGCTGTGCTTTCTATTTAGCTGCCTCTCTATATACAGCTATCGAATTCACTGTGCAGCTTGGTGGGCTCTGGTTAGGTTCTGAGATCAGAGAGCCTGAAGGCTGTAGTCAGCACGAGCAGGGCTATGGGTGAGACTCTCTGCTGGGCTCAGTGGGAGAAACAGCTGTAAAGGTGGTAAGGCTCTTGGTTTGTTGTCTTAACCCAAGTCTGACCTGCATCCCAAGTTCTCTGATGGACCAGGGTCACTGGCTTTGCTCTACAAACTATCAGCTCTGCCCACCTGCCTCGTGGCCTGAATGCAGCCCTTCTGGTCGAATGGGGCCAGAAGACACTCCCCACTGCTGGCAAGGCTGTGTCTCAGCAACTTCGCCCGGCCAGGAGGTGGAGGGGACACCAGCTGGTGGGGCTGGGAGCTGTCCTCAGTCTTGGCTGTGAACAAATCCCCCCGTGCCTGTGCTTAGCATGGGGACACTCCAGGCCTTGTACTGGTTTTGCTCTGGGGACAATCAGCTCTGCCTACTTGCATCTCTCTGCCCAAGCTCCCCTGGGCCGCACAGCTTCCAGGGGTCCCCCCAGCCCCTCCGATCCCCTGCGGGTGGTGCTGTGATTTAGCTCTTCCCAGCAATTGAGTCCTGCAGACTCCCCCGAACCCCATGGGAGGAGATCAGAGTAGGGACTTCTGCAAAGCGATCCACTATGCAGGATCCGGGTGGGGACTGGTTGTCCCCCTGGGTTCTCTTTTCCCTCTGGAGGAACAGGAGGCTCCAGAGAGACCTCTCTGCCTGGTGTTATGCTCGCCCTGGGGGAGGGGCAACATGATGAGCTTGTAGCCGTTTCTCCTGCCATCGAAATAGTCCGGGCTTGGTACCCGTAGTGGAGGCAGTTCTTCAGCCTCAGCCCATGTTTTAGGATTCTCTCTGTGATGTCTTATTCTTGAATAGTTGTTAGTTGTGTGTGTGTGTGTGTGTGTGTGTGTGTGTGTAGACAAAGTCAGGAACAACCTATGTCACACTCTTTGAATCTTGATGATAAGACCATGATGCAAAAGCTGGGGGGAAAATCTCATTGTGTTCAGAGTGCTATGGGATAGTTTTGTTTGTTTATGGCAGAGGGAAGCTCTGTTTTCCACACAGTAGCGTTAGGTTGGACACCAGAATACCTCCGGAGTTTAAAAGATAATGAAATGGGTTACCTGAGAAATCATGGAATCTCTCTCTGAAGAACTTGGAAAAAAATTGTCTGATTCTTCTCTGTCAAGGACACATCGTTGTGCTTCTTTGGGCTATCGATGCCCCAGAGGCCCTACTAGATTTTTGTCGATATAAGAAAAAAGTGAATTATTACTTCAAAGATGCTGCAGGCCTTTAGTTAACAGTGTTTTTGCAGAGGGTTCAGTCAAGAACCAGAAACAGCATGTTGCAATTAAAAGAATGTAGGCTTGCAGAGAGAAGAAAGGCAAGGTGCCTGGTGGGCCATCAGCCTGTAGCACATCAGGTTCCCATCACAACTGCCCACAAACGTGGCCAAACATCAGAGCACTTGCTCTTCCCATAAGTAATTAAGGTCCAGAGGGGAAGCGTGTTTAGATAGAGAATTTTATATGCCAGGAAAAAAAACAAAATCACAGAATCCCCAAGACTATGTGAGTTTTGGAGATAGAATCTGACTTTGGCTTTTCATATGAATCTGGATTTTCTGTAGTGGTTCAAGGGCATTAGGCGCAAGTAATAAAACAGGACTATATCATTTCAACTCATATAAATCATCACCAGAGGAATAAACCATTCTTAAAAGTCAGAAAGCTGTATCTGCTGCATATTAATGGGAGCATGAAAGCATCGAAGGGAACTGGCTCATTCCAGGGATGTTTAGCCCCATCACTTTGACGTTGGTCCATAGAGTTAATTGTGCCTCTGATTGGACTTACATGTGAGAACATTCTGTATGTTTACATGAACTGGATCCTTCTCATCCCTGTGTTTATTTTATGGTTTGTGGGTAACCGTGAGAACAAATTTTTTTTCCCCATATGTCTTGGTCTCTTCTCTTTGACTTCACTGTTTACCCATATTATTTTTTAAAAAGAAATTTTGTTGAACTATAACTGATACACAAGAAACTGCACATATTTGATATATGCAATTGGATGAATTTGGACATATGTGCACATCCATGAAATCATCATCACGATCAAGGTGATAAGCATACCCGTCACCTCGAAAGTTTCTTAATGACCCCCTGCCTTTTTAAATAAAGAGATATTATTTATTTATTAGACAGAGAGAGACACCACGAGAGGGGACACAAGCAGGGGGAGTGGGAGAGGGAAGAGCAGGCTTCCCACTGAGCAGAGAACCGGATGAGGGGCTCTAACCGGGACCCTGGGATCATGACCTCTGCCGAAGTCAGGCGCTTAACCAACTGAGCCACCCAGGTACCCCTCCCCCTGCCTTTTTTTCGTGGTAGGAACATCCATGTGAGATCTACTCTCTTAACAAATATATTATGCATGCAACACAGCATTGTTAACCCTAGACACTATTTCGTATGGCAGATCTCTAGGACTTACTTGTTTGTCTGAAAGTCTATACCCATTGAACAACTCCCCATTTTCCCCTTCCCACAGCCTCTAGCAACGACAATTCTACTCTCTTCTTCTCGGAGTTTGGTTATTTTAGTTATTTCATGTAAGTGGAATCATGCAGTATTTGTCTTTCCGTGTCAGGCTACTCTCACTTAGCATAGTGTCCTCCAGGTCCATTCCACATTATTGCATATGGCAGCACTTCCTTCTTTTTTTTTTAATGTCGAGTAATATTCCATTTTAAGGATGTTTTCTTTATTCATTCATTCATGAGGAACAATTGGATTGTTTCCGTATCTCGCCTATAGTGACTAATGCTGCAGTAGGTGCAGATAAGTCGTTAAGGCCCTGATTTTGATCTCTTCTTTGGTACTGTACCATCTGACATTTCTCTCGATGTTCCCATAGCTGAGCCTATGTATGCTGGGGCAAACCACAACCCTTTCCGGCTTAGTTCTGAAGTGGGCAAGTCTTCCTTATTATAAAATTCCTTTCCTGCAAAGAGAGTAAGATGTCACTCCATTTCCACTATATGTACTAAAATACTGTAGGATAGGATAGATCAATTTGGAACACAGAGACAGAGAACATAGATAAACGTTTTCTCTTAATTTTTCATTTGAAAATAATTTTTAAAATAATCTTCTTTCATGAAGTCTGTGAAGTCCGGCCATATCTGCAAGCAGTGTAGCCACTTATCACTGCTAGTTGGAAGAGTCACAAACTGTCGAAGATGGAGTTTCCAGAATATTCTCTGCCTTCATTACTAAATACTAAATTAGTAATTACTAAAAATGTATTGTTGTTAAAATAAAATTTGCTGGTATCTCAGGTGTGTTTGTGTATCATAAAGGCAACTACCTCTCCTCTTTGTTTTTTTGAGCGAGAGACATGAGTTGGGGGGTAGTAGCAGGGGGAGATGGAGACAGAGAATCTCAAGCAGACTCCACACCCACCATGGAGCCTGACTCAGGGCTCAGTCTCACAACCCTGAGATCAGGACCTGCGCCAAAATCAAGACTAAGATGCTTAACTGACTGAGCCCCCCAGATCCCCTTGACCTCCCCTGTTTGATGTTTTCCTGTGACAGCACATTGTCTAACTCTGAAAGTCAATTGAAAAAATCTGTCTCATGTTTGCTAAAAACAAAATAGAATACAACTCTACAGAAAGGTGTTTTTATATAGACATTTATATGGTTAAGCAAGAGCTGAAAAGAAAATATAAAAATAAATATGTTAACCAGGAATTTGGGGGCTCCAATTTTGATGTAATATTGAAAACATTTGAGGATGGCATGAATATTATTTTGTGATATTGTTGTGGAAATCAAACATAAATCCTTCATTTGAAACTATTAAAATAGACTATAACTAAGCTATTTGTACAGGTTTATTCTTTCAGGAGGTTTTGAATCATGTTTTCAAGTCCCAAGAAAAAAATTTATTGGGATTTTGAGTACATCTCCGTTAGAACTATGTATTCTGGAAAAAGGGCATGTTAAAATATTCATTATGGGGGCACCAGGGTAGCTCAGTTGGTTAAAGGTCTGGCTCTTGATTTTGGCTCAGACCTTGATCTCAGCTCAGATCTTGATCTCAGGGTCGTGAGACCAAGACACATGTCAGGCTCCAACTGGGCGTGAAGGCTGCATAAGAACCCCTCTCTTCCTTTCCCTCTGCCCCTCCCCCATTATCTAAATATATACACATATATACGTACACATATGTGCGTATATGCAAACATATACGCACATATGTGTACGTATATGTACATATATGTATATATGTGTATAAATATGCATCACGTACATCTTATGTACATATATATGTATGTATATATGTATATGTATATGTGTGTATGTATATATACACATCATGTTCTTATCTATGATTATAACATGTTGTTCCTTCAGTTTTTACAAAAATATTTTTTCACAATAAAATTCTTTAATGAGGTTATGCTTTGATGCTTGGTGTTCTGTATGTGCTCAGAACAAGAACCCTGCCTATTAAGGCTTTTATGTTTCTGGGGCATAAGTTAAGGTTAATTTTTTCAACCTTATTGAATTTCTTTCTTATTCTTTGAGATTTTTCTGAATGATTTTTTTTTGGATTTTTAAATTTTTTTGCAGTTTTTAATTACTTTTGCTTTATCCTTCTTAATAGGTGTATTTTAATTTTCCCCCCAGATTTTATTGCATAAACCAGAACTTTCTGAATATATAAAATAACAACAGTGATGATTATCGTGTTCCTGATTTTAACCAGAACATGTTTAACATTTTAAAATTAAGTGTGATAGCTGTTGGTTTGAGACTTAAAAAAAAATCATACCGAGAAAATATTTTTCTATTTGAAGTTGTTGAACTTTTTTTTTTTTAAACAATAGATAATGTTAAAATTCAATGAACTTTTTTGGGCAAGTAGTAGGACCCTTAGTTTTTCACACTTGTTCTCTTCATGTATAAAATTATATTAACAGATTTCCTAGTACTAAGGCAGTTTTGCACTAGGGGGATCAACCTTCTTTTACGAGGTGAATCAATTTTTCATCCATTATTGAATTGCATTTAATGTCCCTATTTCCAAATGAAATTGGACTTGAGTTTTAATTTATTTTGTGTTATATTTTTTATACATTGGTCTAGTGCTCTTCTGCTAGCTGGATAAAATGAACTTGATAACTTTGTCTATTTCTCTGTCCTATGAAATTGTTACGTATACGGACTACTTTCTTTAAAGTTTTGAAAAACTTATTTGTAAAATAGCCTGGCTCCAAAGACTTTATGGTGTGTAGTTCACTGGTTGGTTTCTTTGGTAACTACTTCTGTTTCATTTATATCTATCTATCTATCTATCTATCTATCTATCTATCATCCATCATGTATCATACACACACACACACACACACACATTTGATATTTTCTCAGAAAAAATCCATTTATTTAAAAAGAGTCAAGCTCCATCATAGGTTTTCCCAGGCAGTACTTTTTGTCCAGCTTTGTTGAGATAGAATTGACATACAATATTTTGTAAGCTTAAGGTGTTGATCTGACTCATGCCTGTATCACAATATGATCACCATCATAGTGTTAACTATCACCTCCGTCACATCACAAAATTATTTTTTTATGGTGAGAGCATTTAAGATCAATTCTCTCTGCAACTTTCATACATACTACAGTATTAATAACTGTAATTATTATGCTGTACATTATTCCCCTGGAACCTACTTACCTTGTAACGGGAAGTTTATACCTTTAAACAGTATCTCCCCTTCCCCACCACACTCCCCTCCAGTAACTACCATTCCACTCTGTTCCTACGAATTTGACTCTTTTAGATCCACATAAAAATTTGATCATACAGTACTTGTCTTTCTCTGACTTATCTCACTTAACATAATGTACACATAGTTCATCCATCTTGTAAATGGTAAGCTTCCTTCTTTCTCATAGCTGAGTAATATTCCTGTGTGTGTATATGTGTGTGAATATAAAGGAGATGGATATATATCCATCTCCTTTATGCACTCAACCTTTGACTGACATTTGGGTTGTTTCCATATCTTGGATCTTGTGACTAATGCTGCCATGAACAAAAAGGTGTAGATATCTCTTTAAGATTCTGTTTTCTTTCTTTTTAAAAATTTTCTTTTCTTTTCTTTCCTTTTTTTTTTTTTCTTGGATACTCCCAGAAATGAGATTGCTGGATCTTAGGGCCGTTCTATTTCCAATTCTTTGAGGAACCTCCATGCTGTCTTCCAGAGTGGCTGCACCAATTTACATCCCCACCAACAATTCTCAAGGGTTCCCTTTTCTCCGTATCTTGGCCAACACCTGTTATCTCGTCTTTCTGATGACCGCCATTCTAACAGGTATGAGGTGATGTTTCATTGCAGTTTTGATTTGCATCTCCCTGACGATTAGTGATGTTGAGCACATATCATGGACCTGTTGGCCATTTGTATGTCTTCTTTGAAAAAAAAAATGTCTATTCAGTTCCAGTGTCCGTTTGTAAATCACTTTTAAATTGTGTTCCTTTTGTTTTTTGTTTGTTTTTGCCCTTGAGTTGTAGGAGTTCTTTATATATTTTACATATTAAGTCCTTATCAATACACATTTTGTAAATATTTTCTTTCATCCTATATGTTACCTCTTCATTTTGTTGATTGCTTCTAATGCTGTGCAGAAACTTCTTTGTTTGATATAGTCCCACTTGTTTGTTTTCACTTTTATTGCTTTTGTACTTTTGGTGTTACATCCAAAATGTCATTGCTGAAACCAATGTCAAGAATCTTTTTTCCTATATTTGCCTCTAGGAGTGTCACAGTTTCAGATCTTCTACCTATGTCTTTATGTTGAATTAATTTTTGCAAGTGGTGTAAGGTAGGGGTCCAATTTCATTCTGCATGTGGTTGTCCATTTTCCCCAGCACCATTTATTTAAGAGAATACCCTTTCCCCATTGAGTATTGTTGACTCCCTTCCCAAATAATAATTGACCCTTTACAAAGGTTCGTTTCTGGGTTCTCAATTATCTTCCTTTGGTCTACATTTCTATGCCAGGACCAAACTGTTATGATTATTATAGTTTTGAAGTGTAGTTTGAAATCAGGAAGTGGTATCTCCAGCTTTGTTCCATTTTCTCAAGGTTGTCCTCACCATACAGGATCTTTTGTAGTTCCATATGAATTTTAAGATCTTTTTCCACTTCTGTAAAGAAATGTCATTGGAATTTTGATAGGGATTGAAACTATAGATTGCTTTGGGTAGTGCAGACATTTTAACAATATTCATTCTTCCCCCCCTGAACAGTGGATATCTTCCTATTTGTTTGTGTTTCTTCAATTTCTTCCGTCAAAGTCTAGTATTATTTTAACTTGAAGAAAATACTCTGTGCCTTGGGGAACAATTTCTTCTCCTTTTTTACTTTCCTGATAGTATTTATTTTTTTTTCAAGAGGGTATATTTTTTTAAGACCGCTTTTCAATTTAATATGAGTTCAAATATTTCCATTGCAATTATATTTTCTTCCTTCCTCTTTCCTGCCATCTTCCCCTTCTTTGTCTCCTTTTTCTTCTTTTTCTGGTTATCACTCTGTTTGAGCTTCTTTAGTTAATGATAACTAAGTTCACTTACCTTTGTTTAATCTCATTCATAGTGAAAGCATTTAAAGCTGCGAATTTTCCTCTGATTACATACTTGGTTATATGCTTTGCTGTTTTATGTGTTCTATTCTCATTTTGTTATTATATTTGTAGCTTATAACTTTGATTCATTTTATTTTTAACCAATGGTTGTATAGAATATTGTAAAATTTTGAAGTATTCAGAAAAGTTTTATTTTCCAAAACTAATACAGGAAAGTTTTATTTTCCAAAACTAATACTAAAATCTCTCTTTTACTCTGACTCTACTAGGTAATAGGGGAAAATGCAAATGTTTTATTCTCTTTCCACCTTTACTAATACATTCTGAGACTTTCAAAACACATTATTATCATCAAATTATTATTTTCAATCCTATATATATTTTTTGTAAGATTTATTTATTTTTTTGAGAGAGAGTAAGAGCATGCAAGTGAGGGAAAGGGCAGAGGGAGAGGAAGAGATCTCAAGCAGCTCCCCACTGAGCACAGAGTCTGACACGGTGCTGGATCCCACAATCCTGAGATCATGACCTGAGCCAAAATCAAGAGCCAGATGCTTAACCTATTGGACTGAGCCACCTAGGTGCCCCTAGCATACGTTTTCTTTTACACTGCCAGTAGCCCACTTACATTCATTCACTGTAAAATTACTTTATTTTCCACTCTGTCAATGTGGGTTATTACTTTCTCTAGTGTGTGTTTTATTTTTTATTTTTTTAATCATTTTTAAAATTTATTTTCAGCATAACAGTATTCATTGTTTTTGCACCACACCCAGTGCTCCATGCAGTCCGTGCCCTCTCTAATACCCACCACCTGGTTCCCCCAACCTCCCACCCCCCCCACCTCTTCAAACCCTTCAGATTGTTTTTCAGAGTCCATAGTCTCTCATTGTTCACCTCCCCTTCCAATTTCCCCCAACTCCCTTCTCCTAACTCCCCATGTCCTCCATGCTATTTGTTATGCTCCACAAATAAGTGAAACCATATGATAATTGACTCTCTCTGCTTGACTTATTTCACTCAGCATAATCTCTTCCAGTCCCGTCCATGTTGCTACAAAAGTTGGGTATTCATCCTTTCCGATGGAGGCATAATACTCCATACTGTATATGGACCACATCTTCCTTATCCATTCATCCATTGAAGGGCATCTTGGTTCTTTCCACAGTTTGGCGACCATGGCCATTGCTGCTATAAACATTGGGGTACAGATGGCCCTTTTTTCACTACATCTGTATCTTTGGGGTAAATACCCAGTAGTGCAATGGCAGGGTCATAGGGAAGCTCTATTTTTAATTTCTTGAGGAATCTCCACACTGTTCTCCAAAGAGGCTGCACCAACTGGCATTCCCACCAACAGTGTAAGAGGGTTCCCCTTTCTTCACATCCCCTCCAACACACGTTGTTTCCTGTCTTGCTAATTTTGGCCATTCTAACTGGTGTGAGGTGGTATCTCAATGTGGTTTTAATCTGAATCTCCCTGATGGCTAGTGATGATGAACATTTTTTCATGTGTCTGATAGCCATTTGTATGTCTTCATTGGAGAAGTGTCTGTTCCTATCTTCTGCCCATTTTTTGATATGATTGTCTGTTTTGTGTGTGTTGAGTTTCAGGAGTTCTTTATAGATCCTGGATATCAATCTTTTGTCTGTACTGTCATTTGCAAATATCTTCTCCCATTCTGTGGGTTGCCTCTTTGTGTTCTTGACTGTTTCCTTTGCTGTGCAGAAGCCTGGGAAAACTGGACAGCTATATGTAGAAGAATGAAACTTGACCATTCTCTTACACCATACACAAAGATAAACTCAAAATGGATAAAGGAGCTCAACGTGAGACAGGAATCCATCATAATCCTAGAGGAGAACATAGGCAGTAACCTCTTCGATATCAGCCACAGCAACTTCTTTCAAGATATGTCTCCAAAGGCAAAGGAAACAAAAGCCAAAATAAACTTTTGGGACTTCATCAAAATCTAGTGTGTGTTTTAATTGACCTCGCTTAAATTTTTTCCATATAATCTGTCTTCATTTCATCCAGTGTTCCTTTCTGCAAAGCCTTTCTCATCGTGATTCGCTCTTCATTGTTCCTCAGAAGTGACATCTTCTAGCTTCCCACTTGTTTTGCCTGCCTCAAGCTCCATTTCTTGAACCATGCTTCAGAGGTTGTGGTAAATATTTGACTGAGGTATGTCCCCTCCTGCATCTTCAAGATGTTGTTCCTTTTGCTCATCCTGGGGGATTTCTCACAGGTCATGTTGAATATGAGGGTCTTGCTTCTGGTGGTCACGGAGACCTGCTATTTCCCTCAGTTTGAGTTTCTGTACACCAGATGGCCTTACTCACCAGCCCCTTGGTGACACCCATGCAGTTTTGTAGAGACTCAGAAGCAGGTTTTGTTGACCTTGAGAGCTTTAATACCTAGCATCGAGGCTGATCTTGCCCCTGTTCCCCTTCGTTCATGCTGTAGAGGATATGAAAGGTCTTCCAAATTTTCCTTAAGCTTGAATGTATTTCAGCCCAGTTTCACCTGCCGTGGAGTTGCTGCAAACTTCTTCCCAATGCCAGAAACAGAAGTGGAACCCTGTCAAGCCTGGATCTAGTTCACGGGCTTCCATGTTGCCGATTTCTTCATAGCTGTTTAATTAAGAAGGGTTTGGGGCTTTCTAAGGGCTGTGGCAAGGTGACAACGGAAGCAACAACAACAACAATAATGTTACAACTGGTTGTAGTAATAACAACAACAGGAGCAGTCTGTCATCTTAAGAGCTTTCCCACACAGGCGCCCAGGCCTGAATTATGAAAGAGGTTCCCCTAAGTCACACAGTGGGTAGTTGTGGGTGGGGTGTTGCTGGGAATTCCCTGAACCAGCTGAACTCCATAATCAACACTACTAACCATGCACTGAACTAGAAAGGGTTTTCTGTGCTACTTAGTCTATTTCTAGGGCTGAAGAATCAAACTCTGAATGATGTCATGGCATTGGGGCCTTTAATGGTGAACGAGTGAAATAAAATGATGGAACACAGACAAATCAGTGAATTCCAGAGAAAAGTGAGGGAAAAGAGGAAAATTCCTGGAATGACTCCCATGGGGTATTAGCCTGAGTAATCAATGTATGAGAAAGAGTTAAAGAATAATTGTTTTACCAATTTTCTTTTTTTTTTTAAGATTTTATTTATTTACTTGAAAGAGAGAGAGATCACAAGTAGGCAGAGAGGCAGGCAGAGAGAGAGGGGGAAGCAGGCTCCCCGCCGAGCAGAGAGCCCGATGCGGGACTCGATCCCAGGACTCTGGGACCATGACCTGAGCCGAAGGCAGAGGCTTTAACCCACTGAGCCACCCAGGCGCCCCTGTTTTACCAATTTTCAAGTCCGTTTTCATGTACTATCTTCTCTGATGCCTGTATTGTAGTTGACAGGACTTTCTCACCAAACATCAAGACCTACAAAACTGAATTTAAATTGAGTTAATAAAAGAGATAAAAAAATTGAGTTCAAACAATAGAAACCCATTGGAAAGAAATTGCCCTTTTAACATTTTCTTTTTATTGATTCATGGGTGGCAAGGGGAGGCTACCCACTTCAAACACAAGTTGACACCTATGGTAACACCAGCGTATTGGAAGCCAAAATTAAGAAAACCTTTGTTTGATAAGTCAGGTAACACAGACTCATTTCTCCTTCTTTTGCCTTTATTTTGGGGAAACAAATGTTGCTTCCAAGGCCCTGGTTTGTTACCCTTAAGCTAAAGACAAGAAGTCGCTTTGTGTTCTCCTCTTGTTTGATTGGCAACTACTGAAACTTCCTTTGATCTCATCTTAATGTCTTCCATATTATTATGAACTAAAAACTTGTTTGCTTTTGTTTTCTCCAATTGTTATAATTTATCATCGGCTTTCTTGTTGTCAGCAGCTACAAACATCTTGGATGCTACACTTAAAAGGGTCAATTTGGGGATTCATTTGTGTCTTAATTCTGGCCAAGGAACCTAATTAGTTTTAACTCTTCCTTCATGAATTACTAAGAAGCCAGTTCCCTTGTGTAGTAACACTAGACCCGGAATAGCTTTGTTAAAATTGGATGCCTCTCAGGGGAGAAAATATAAAGCTGTAATTTCTTTGAAGATAAACTATAGTTGATTCTTGGAGGTGAGGGTTATTGAGTTATAATGGTGAGTCTAATTCTCGTGGAATGTATTATATCCCAAAGTGTTGTTGAGTGTAGCAACTGGCCATGTTATTTACACCTGCTATATAATGGCTGACACTTTATACAAACCCATCTCTAAATGGACCCATGCATTGGTTAACTGCTGGCTGTGTAATAAAACATTTTTAAACAGGCAGTGTAGTTAGCACACCCGGTTTGGAAACAGAAAGCATCATACCAGAGGTCATGCTATAATTCAGCAAGAAATATAGATAAAGAAGAACGACACGAAATGTACTTGCCTCTTTATGGTGGCTCTCTATTAAAAAAAAGAGTTTTGAGGAAGCTTTTTAAAAAGGCCTATAAAAAGCCACATGTCTTAAGTAGTCACCATACAATTTACTTACCTGATATTTGTGCATGTTTATTTTTCATTTTTCATCATTTCATAGGCTGAGGGCAGACAGCCATCTCTGCATCACCGTAAACCTTCGGGAATGCTTTGTTCATTTCCAGAGATGCATCCACCCATGAAGAATAGTCTTTGAAAGATTTTCCTGGGGAAGGAGTTGGGTGGAGAGAACTGAAGGGGAGGAGAACAGTATGAAGAACTAGGGAGAGAGAAAGAGCTTCTGAATTCAGCAAGAAAAGTCCCCAGAGACAAGAGAAATGAATCCTCCTTTATTATGGGTCTCACAAGTCCTCAGTGAACATCTCTCTTAGTAAATAAATTTTTGAAAAATAAGTGAGAAAATCAGGATGAAGGAAAAAAAAACAAGAGGAAGCCAAGTTGAGGCCTAAAAGCCAGTTCCATGACACTCGGGGAAGGAGAGCACGTCTTGTCATGTAATTCTTGGCATCCACACAACATAAACACTTCTCAAGGGAGACATAGATCTTTTTGATATACAGACCTGAGAAAAGGTTTTCTCATTGTTTCATGAAGACCAGACCCTTTGATGTCAGGAACTATTTGACCCACAAGAGTTTGACCACAAATTCAGCTAGAAACTGAAGGGCACTTTTGTTCGGGATTCCTTACCGGAATTGGATAGCATAAAGTCGCAGAGGTGTTTGGTGTGAGCATCTTAACAGGTGACTAAATTATGTGACTAGGATCTTTAATGGTCTGACTAAATGTAACAATAAAAACTTAATATTTAGAACCACTGGATTTTATAAAATGGACTTCCACTGGGGGAGTTTTCTGTGAACCCTAGGAAATTGTATGCAAAAATGTGAGTGTGTAACTTATCACCGAAAATCTGTAACTCCGAGTGCTGGGTAGGCTCAGTTGGTTGAGTGTCTGGATCAAGTCCTGATCTCATGGGTCATGGGATTGAGCCCTGTGTCTGGCTTCGTGCTTAGCAGGAGTGTGTTTAGATATTTTCTCTCTCTGCCCCTTCCCATGATCATGCTCTCTCTTTGAAATAAATACATAAATCTTAAAAAAAAATTTAAGTAAGAATTAAAAAAAAAAAGAAAATCCACAACTTCATCAGGTTCTCAAAATGTAGGTGACCCCAATTTTTAAGAACCACCAATCTGGAAGAAGGGTAGTGTGAACTCTCAGGCGATACTGTGGAAGTGTTTTCCCTCTGAATTGACCTGTTGCTCACTCTTGGCTGGCAGTAGGTTCCAGGGGCATTCTGACAGGCACCGAGGGTGCAGAACACGCCCTAGACTGGGTAGTGAGGAGGGTGGGTTTTGTTTGCTTTGTATGACTTCTCTTCTATTCCTTCACTATTGTTCTAAATGTCCAGATTAGCAGGTGCAGGTGGTGCTGATGCACCAATGGTAGGCGCCATCTTTGCTGAGCATTTCTCCCAGTGCCCAGTTCAAACCATTTGTGTCCGATACCAAAGCAGCCAGTCCTCAAGCATGAAGCTGCTAACATAGCTAACATGCCAACTTCTCCATTCTTGCCCTGCTTTGCCTTGTTACTACCATGATCTTTACAAAGTGGTGATGCAAGTGGGCTTCTGGTACTGGAGGGAATGAAGACCAGTGGTTCATCCACTGGGCAGGGTCTTTACATTCCCAAATTCCACAGCTGTTGATGTTTCCCCCATCATAAAGATGTGGATGTGAAGCCATCTAGAACCTAGGGGACTCACCCTTCCTTGCAGGAGTGTGGGGAGGTTGGGCATCTATTTGACATGAATGTCTGTCTGTCTTTCCTCTGTCTGCATTTCTCAGCACACACGGGAAATACCTACATCTAACTTACCTATGGTTCTTGTCAAAAATGCAAATCCTGACCTTGTCCCAGATCTGCTTAAGCAGAATCTCTGAGGGATAACTAGGAATCTCTATTTATTTTAATAAGCCCAACAAGCCATTCTTATATTCAATAGACTTCAAGAGTTCCTCTATTTCTGAAAAAAAGAAAGCATATTTTCCTATAACCATATGGGATTTCATTTAACCTGCCCAAGGGATCAATCCACTCTCTGTCCATGCCAAGAATTTTGAAGCTTACTCAAGGTCACTCCATCAGTGGTTTAAAGAGTCCCTAGATTTCTATGGATAGCTAATTAATATCACTTAGCACAATTTCATCCTCTTGTTTTCCCTGGTATAAGATTTTTCTCTTCCTCTACCCAAATGCGAGTAAGTTCAGAGAACATATTATGTCTATACTACCCTGGGTAAAATTGCCTCTTAAAAGAATCAAAATTTAGAGTTATTTTTGGACACACTGTGGGTGATTTCACTGGAATAGAAATCTTAACGAGTGTCACATTGTTGAATATCCTCTAAAAAACTTCATCTGTCATGGTATGTTTCTGGTCATTTTCTTTTTCCTCTGATACTTTGATATCTACTTATCTTCAGGAACTATGGTACCTGTACAGTTTTATCAGCAAATAAGAAATTAAATGGGACACTTTTGTAATTAAAAAAATCACTTAGCATAGTCATCTCAGTATCGAATCAAAAATGATGTCTTTATTCTGCGTTTCTGGCCCTCAAATCTTCTTGGCAAGGAACAATGCCTTATGTGCCACCTTAAGGTCTTGGGTTGCTTTTTTCCTCTCTGCAGGAGTCCATCCTATTGAGTCAATGACTCCAGGGATTTTCTAGTAGCTCCTATTCTTGGACTGGCCCTTGGCACGCGCAGCACCAAATACCCATGAAGTTACCATGGATTCCTATTGATAGGAGGACTCCGCCTTCTATTCATTATCCGCCCCATTCAATTAGAATTACACAAAACAAATACTAATTAAAGATCTACTGCAAGCAGGACATCCCTGTGGGCACTGCAGAGAACTGTTAAAGAGGGTAGGACACAACCTCGGCCTTCTGGAAACTTGACAGAAAGTACACGGAGGAAGCTGGTGACACCGGAAAATCTCTTGTTAGTAGATGAGCATTTCTGTCCTGCTCTGTGCATGGCCCTTGAAGATGCCTGGGGAATAAGGGGCAGGTGCCTTTGACTCTTTGGTGGCCAGAGGGAGTAGAACAACAGGGCATTAAAAGAGAAGGTCTGTGTGGGATCCTTAAATCTTCATCTGAGCACATGGCATGCTTTGCCTGGTCCGTGTTCACCATGACCATCAGTCAGGCTCTCAACCATGGGGCTGCTCGTGGGGCTGACTCACTCACGGGAGGATCACAAGATCAGATCGTACTGTAGACGCCGGCATCACCTAAGTCAGAAACATTTCCCAAGTCAGGTGAAAGCATCGTGTTTCCCTTTTCACTGGTGGCTCTTGTTTTGTCTGGCAATAACCTAGTATAAGTGACAAAATCATGGATAGAATTTTGGGGAAACAGTGGATATTTATGTTTTTAAGGCTCATTTATAGTGATGCACTGTTACGGTAATGTGTTAGCTTTAGAGAGATTATTGACTATGCGAGACTCTATAAATAGGCATACCACATCAAATTCTATTTGTTCTGCGGTTCTTACTTAAAATATATCATATGCGGGCTCCTGGGAGGCTCAGTGGGTTAAGCCTCTGCCATCAGCTCAGGTCATGATTTCAGGGTCCTGGGATCAAGCTCCGAATTGGGCTCTCTGCTCAGCGGGGAGCCTGCTTCCTCCCTCCCTCTGCCTGCCTCTCTGCCTTCTTGTGATCTCTCTCTCTCTGTCAAATAAATAAATAAAATCTTTTAAAAAATTAAATAAATAAATAAATAAATAAAATATACCATATGCTAATGACTCTTAATTAGATCATATCATATATTAGAACATATAGTTGAAATACGTACTAATAATTCAAGCTATCTTTCTGTCATCTATCAAAATAATCACAATTATTAATTTTAATGGCGTATTTTGCATGCGTTTAAAACTCACACAAAAGGTAACCAGATATTTTGGAAATATATAACAATTTATTCTACTTTCAAAGTAATACATGTTACCTTGAAGGGCAATATAGTATAATAACAAATACAGGAAAACACAGAAGCAAATACAGATAATCAACAAGTATTGTTACCAAGGTATAATATTATTAACATTTAGATTCATATTTATAGTACTCAATGTTTTAAAATAAAATTGGAATTATTTGATGCATTCCTCTTTAAATTCTACTTTTAAAATGTTGACATTTTAATTTGTAGATAATTAAGTTCTGAAGATCTAATGCACAGCATAGTGATTACAATTCTGTATTATAAACTTTAAAGTTGCTAAGAGACTAGATCTTAATTGTTCTACCACAAAAGAGCTATCAGTATATTCCATGATAGAGGTGTTATTTAATAGCACATTGGTAATTATATTGCAATAGATAAACGTATCAAATCCACACATTGTACACTTTAAATTTATCTAAGTTATATGTAAATAATAGCTCAATAAAAATAAATTTTAATTTAAAAAGTTAACATTTCACTGAAAGACTTTTTCAATAATATTAAGTTTTTTGAAAGGCAAATTTTATAGCAGCATATATTTTCTATTACATAGATAAAATGTAATTTGCCCATTTCCTCCTATGATTTATTTCTTTTGATTTATTTTTTCCTCCTCAATTTTCTCCTATTTTCTTCTCTCTCTCTCTCTCTGGTAAACAAAGTTACACAGAACATCAGATTAGAGGCCTTGTGTGTGATGAATTATGTGACACAGAAAGTCCCAAGAATTTCTGGGAATTAATGGCCACTAGGAAGGAGTTCTCCGTGGGCCAGACCTCCCATCTGATGACCGAGTCTCTGGGAAATGCCCAGGGATAACATCCTTACTGCTAGATCAACATTTTTTTTTCCTTCCTCAAGAATAATATATTTTTCAAAGTGAGATTTTCCCAGGGGCAACAGCTTTGTCATGTTGATGACATGCTGGTATTCAGGACCATCATCTGCTTTTGAGGGGCTGATAAATAAATCTAGGGATTGAAGAGCTTATAAAATAGATTTATCCAGTTGTTCATTTTTTTGTAAGATTTTATTTATTTATTTGAGAGAGAGAGAGCACAAGCCGGGAGTGGGGATGTGGCAGAGGGACAGAGAGCAGCAGACCCCCCACTCCCCCACTAAGCAGGGACCCCCCCCCGCAAGGCAGCGCTTGACCCCGGGACCCCAGGACCCCAGGACCCCAGGACCATGACCTGAGCCGAAGGCAGATGCTTAACCAACTAAGCCAGCCAGGTGTCCTTCAGTTGTAGTTCAAAAATGGTTTTATCTGCCTAAAGAATTTGCTTACATTACTTAACAATATTTAATTGTGTATATAAAACAACACACTATGCTCTTTGTAAAAATAATTTTTAGAAATAACTAGGTTTCTTCCTTGGCACTGTGGACTGTGGATTATGCTGGACTATGTCATTTTATCAACAGCCATCAGCCCTGGCTGGGTAGTTTCCATAGGCACTACACAAAGTCCTCAAGATCTGTCGTTAATACCTAACAACATCACTAATCTGAGTAGACATTGACACAATTATTAAATATGTAAATAATCACCGTGGGTTGGTGGTTCCACGGTAACTGATATCCAAAGGATGTTTTGTCCAATTTTATTTTTATAAACACGACGGTAAAGAACTCAGACCTTGAGCCGACACCTGGAAAGACGACAGTGACAACAGTCTGCTGAGACAAATGCACAGGGCTGTGTTAGCAGGCAGGAGGGCTGAGGGAGGAAGGGCCCAGCCCTGGGACATCAGGCAGTTTGCATTTGGAGCACAGACTCCGATCAATTAATTGAGGCTGCCCTGAGGTCTGGGTTGAGGAGGTTACATGGAGGTGGAAGCAGAAGATTGCTGTGATCGATTAGTAATGTCTGCCATGGGAAGTAGCTAAAGGCTTATGGTCATGAATGCTAAGCATTTACATCCTATATTGCTAACATGGGTTTCTATCTTAAAGAGCCAGGGGAGACCATCCCTAGATGCTTGCCTGAGCATCCAACAGTTTGCTGGTCTTGTATTTAAAGCCACCTGTGCCTCACTCAGGAGGGCTCTGCTCCCCCTGGGTTCTTATCTCCACCATCAAAACTTCCAAAATTGTGACTTTTCATAAACTATACTCTGTGTGTGTGTTTTAATGCATGTGACCAGTGAGTATCATCACCTTGATTTCTTAGGATAATATACATATGGGTCTTAAGTCATATGTGTTAAATGGATTTCCAAAAGACTTGGAGACTTAAAGAGATTGGTATTCTGTCTAATGAAGGATTATAACGGTATGAGATTTTGTTTTTAAATATCTTATTTATTTGACAGAGAGAGACACAGGGAGAGAGGGAACACAAGCAGGGGAGTGGGAGAGGGAGAAGCAGGTTTCCTGCTGAGCAGGGAGCCCGATGTGAGGCTCGATCCCAGGACCCTGGGATCACGACCTGAGCTGAAGGCAGACCCTTAACAACTGAGCCACCCAGGTGCCCCAACAGTGTGAAATTATTGTATGAGTTATTATGAGTTGTTATTATGTTATATATATTGTACATTGTATATTTCAGTAATACATATTATACTATAACACATACGGCCCAAGGATTTTTGGAGGAAAACAAATTTTGTGCATTCAGTGGTACAGAAAAGGCAAAGAAGTAACACTTCAAATTATGTGGTTTTGAGCCCTTGTACTTTTGTGTTCTTCTACATTAAAGGATGGATCTTTTCAAATTCCTGGTCCCCTCAAAATGCCACTTATTAGTGCTGGTTTCTTAGAGTTCAACCTTATTAAGTGGATTAAAGATGCCATTATATTTCATTTTATGTAATCTCCTAGTCAACAGAGGCAGAGGCACTGGAAAGGGAGCAAGCCTGAAGGGATGAAACAGTGATAGTCCTCATACCCTGCAGTTTGGTGTGTCCCAACTGGGGCTGTAGGCTGAGTTGGGCATTTCTCTGCCACGCCTAACTCACCTGGAAACTATGGGAGGCAGTGCAGATCAGTGAGATCTGAGTGAGTTCAGATCAGCTTTAGTGGAGCAGGTGCGAGGGTGTCATCCTAAAGTAGACAACATTCAGCCCCATCCAGCCCTCTTCAGGATCCAACCACAATGTCAGTCATCTGATCGTCCCCTGAGATTTCAGTTCCTCAAAATAGTAGCTCAAGTATTATATTTCTCTTTTCTCCCTTAGCTCCTAATTGTTTCTTTTTTCCCCTGGGTTTCCTGCAGTAGGTGGGGCTACCTACCATTTCATTAGGGTACCCTACTACCCATGCACCACAGGAGGGAGGGAACAGAGCTGTCTGGGAATTTGGGAGAGGACCCCAGCAAGCTGACAGGGCACCTCTGTATCCACTCTTTTGGGAC
Source organism: Enhydra lutris kenyoni (assembly GCF_002288905.1). Classification (NCBI taxonomy): domain Eukaryota; kingdom Metazoa; phylum Chordata; class Mammalia; order Carnivora; family Mustelidae; genus Enhydra; species Enhydra lutris. Next base: position 7,558,634 of record NW_019154116.1, on the reverse strand, counting down.
TTAGCCTGGAGAGAGTGAGATATAGGTCTGTTCATCCTCCATGACTTAAGTCTTATGAGAGCAGATTCCCACTCCCCAAAGGGAAGTCTGGATAAACTTTTTGTCTGCCTAATTCCAGGCAAGGTACAAAGAAGTTGCTTAGCTGTACAGCAAAGCCATGCTCTCCCAATCAGTTTTATCAGCAATAAATGGGATGTTTTGTATGTCATCTCCCTGACCATTGCCTGCCCCCCAGTTATTCCTACATTTTGGCCAGGAAAATGGAGTGTTAGGTATTAACCTATAAAATTTATATAACGTTCCCTCACAGCCTTTCATTTCATAAGTCCATTCAGTCCTATTTCCATGAATGTCTCAGATACCATGGAAAAAAAGCAAATGAAACATGGCCCCTGTCCTCAGTGACTTCATGAATTGGTGAGGACACAGACAATTAAAACATATCAGAGAACTACAGGCTAAGGGCTTGGGGAGAACTCAATCCTAGTGCCTGAGCATTTCCAAATGTAAGATGGCTACAAATCTACCGGAAATCTGTAAAAAAGCAGATTCTGATTCTGTAGGTTTGGGTGAGTTGAGGGTCTGTATTTCTTTCCTTTTTTTTTTTTTTTAAGATTTACTTATTTGAGAGAGAGACAGTGTGTGTTTGAGCATGGGTGGAGAGGGGCAGAGGGAGAGAGAAGCTCAAGTAGACTCCCGCTGAGTAGGGAGCCTGATGTGGTGCTCCATCCCATGAACCCGAGATCATGACCTGAGCCGAAATGAAGAATTGGACACTTAACCACCCAGACACCCTAAGGTCTGCATTTCCTGTATTTCCAGGTGATGTCTATGCTGTCAGTCCATGGACCACACTGAGTAGCGAGTAGCAAGGCAATACGCTAAACCACACTTACTTGCTGCCATATTGCATGGAAGAGAGGCACCCAGTCAATTTATTTTGGAAAGGCCCGGGAAGACTTCTCTGAGGAGAGGACAACTAAGCTGAATCTTCAAAGATGAGCCATTTGTCAACAAAGATCTGGAGTAATGGAATGTCCAAAGGTGAGGAATTGTGGAAGAACATGGTAGTTGGTTGTAATTGTCTGTGGAGCCATGAGAAGCCCCCACAAGCATGAAGTGGGATGTGAGTTGGAAAGAGGAGAAAATTAGAGCCCATATTCAGTGCTAAGGATGGAGTTTTTCTTTTACCCTGCAAGTAATTGGGACTGTTTAAGAACTTAAAGGGATTTTCAGCATCTAATTTTCATCTTTCATAGACTTTCATTTTTGAACAATAGTTTTAGATTCACAGAAAATTTAAGAAGCTATTACAGAGGATTCCCATTTATCCAACACCCACTTTCCCCTACTACTAACATTTTTAGTAGAGTACATTTGTTATCATTGATGAACCAATATTGATACATCATTATTAATTAAAATCCATACCTTATTCATATTGTCTTCATTTGTTTCTAAAGCCTTTTTTTTTTTTTTCCTGCTCTGGGATACACAAGATTTAGTTGTCATGTTTTCTTTGGTTCCTTCTGGCTCTGGCAGTTTCTGAGACTTGCCTTCTTCTTAATGACCTTGACAATTTTGAGTACTACTCAGATATTTTGCAGAATGTCCTCTATTGGGGATTTTCTGACATTTTTATACCAATAAACCTGGGATTATGGCTTATCCAGAGAAAGACCACAGAGGGAAAGTGCCACTTTCATCATATAATATTAAAGGTACATAATATCAACATGATGGGGGCGGGAGAATGAATGGATGAACTACAGGGGATTTAAGGCAACAAAACTATTCTATATGATACTGTCATGGTGAATACATAACTTTATGAATTTGCCAAAACCTGTAGAATTTTACAGGACAAAGAATGAAGTCTGGTGTATGCAAATTAAAAAAAAATCATTTGGAAGTTTGAGGGGATCCCCATTAGAAAAGCAGATGAGACCAGAGAATCTAAATACATTACAAATGAATGAAATAATCACATTAAAAGGGTGAAGGCCAAGGTGCTGACCTAAGTCACTCTGGAAATGAGCAGAGACTGAGACTAAAAGCAAAAGGAACTGCACAGCAAGCTTGTACTGTAGTTGATAAAGTTGCTTCCCATAGGGTGTGGCTTAACCTGTAAATACATTATCTCACCTGGATAAGGGACTTTGAGATGTGCATTTGGATTACTAATCAGTTGACCTTAAAACAGGGAGATTATTCTGGATTATCTGGGAGGAACCAAAGTCCTCACAGGAGCCCTTAAAAGGAGAAGCAGGAGAGGAAGTCACAGAGATTGAAAGCTCAATGGGTATTCAATGTGCAGTTGCTGGCTTGGAGATGGAGGCGGATGTTGTCAGGGAAACAGGGACCTCAGTCCTACAACGGCCAACAACAAACATGTGTTTGGAGGCAGCTTCTTCCATGCAGCCTTCAGAAAGGAACCCAGCCCAGTCAGTACCTTGAGAGGTCCTAAGCAGAGTAAACAGTCATGCTGTGTGGGACTTCCGACCAAAGAACTGTGGGGTCACAAATGAGGATTTTAAGGTGCCTGGTTTGTGAAACGCAGTTCCGTGGCATCAGCATCCCAATAGAAGGACCTGAGACTAGTTCCTGAACACTGCTAAGTCACTCTCCTCATCCATGGAGAGGAGCTAATGATAGATGTGTTCCTTGAAGATTAAATGAAGTCATTACATAACAGTCTCATGTGATTCATGGAACTTGGTGGAAATTCCATAAATGCAGGAACACTTCACGGATATACAACATTCACTGTGGGAGTGAAGAGTGAAATGGAGAAACTCTGACTAGCAGAGGTGGCCCTTTCACTGAATTTTGAGGAACCAGCAGAATTTTGATAGACAGCTCGAATTAAAATTAAGCCAGTAAAGAATCAGGCAGAGAAAACCCCATGGTTTACACAAATCCATCACATTGCACTGAAATATGAATTTGCATTTTAATAGGCAGAAGAAAATTAACTGATCTCAGGATGTGGCAGCTTCTGGAGGCAACGTTCAATCCCAGAAATAAACAGGAGCCAAAAGAAAAAAGGAAGGAATGAGCTCAGTATAGAATATATACAGTGGTTTATAGCCCGTATGTTCATGGAACTGACAAGCCCAACACCAACACAGGGCTCATTTTGACTTCAATGGTGTACCATCCACTCTGTGTGCGCTGGAATGTTTCCATGTAAAGCACACCAGCGCCCCTAAAGCCTGCAGGGGCCACACCATCACACTCGTGATTAACATCCGATGCGTGGAATAGAATAACTTCCATGTTTCTACAGAACTTGAAGGAAGCCAGACTGAAGTTAAACCACTGAGATTTTAAATAGTGTTAATTCAGAGATGACAGTTCTGCTGGCTTGTTGGGAAATGCCAGTAAGAAAAGAGGGAGGATGGGAGGTGATCTCGGGTAACATGGGAGGGAGTGGATTCGTGTCCTAGAGTTGCCACAACATAATCTCCCAAACTGGCGGGCTTGGGGCAACAGAAATTTCTTCTCTCATGGTTGCAGAAGTGTGAAGTCTGAAATCAAGGTGTTGGCACCAGCTGGTTCGTGCCAGAGGCTCTGCGGGAGAACCGGACCTCGCCACTCTCCCTGCTTCTTGGGGTTTCCGGAAATCCTGGGTTCCTTGGCTTGTAGATACATCACTCCAGTCTCTGCCTCTGTTTTCTCAGGAACTTGTCCTCTTCTCTCTCCTGTCAGGACACTGGCAGTTGGATTTCGCACCCAGCTGGGTAACCCAGGATGATCTCATCACAAAATTCTCAACTTGATTATGTTTGCAAAGACTCTACCCAAATACGGTCACATTCATGGGGCAAGGGGAGTGATGACTTGGAAATATCTTTTCTGGAGTCACCATTCAACTCATTACAGGGACCATTACCTAAAACCTATGGAGAAACAGCATATACCTTTATAAATGTGGAATTATAAGGGAAAATAAGACAGCAAGCCCAGTGTGGCTCATTTCTATAGGTAGCATTTTAAGTTAAAACAAATTATCTAATTTGAATGTCAGGTAACAATTAGCATAATCTTCCACATGAACAGAAAAGCTTATTCTTAGAAGAAAAAACAGAAAAGTTTAAATCTCTGGAGGAAGTTAAGCCATTAGAAGCAATTGGAATTTCTCAACCTCTCCTCATTTTCCATTACAAACTTTAAAAGATTCCACCACGAAAACTAAGAAAGTTTTAGAAAAACATCACAATTTAAAAATATAAGCTATTTTCTACCTTTTTTTCAATTTTTAAAAAAGTACTGCTATTGGTTGGGTCTAAAAATTCCAGCTGGCAGTTGGGGTGATTCACTATTATCTCTTCAGCCTTCTTGCCCTATTTTTTTTTTTAAAGCACAAATGTTTTTAGAATAACCTTTATCTAGCAAAGATTACACGAGAGTAAGGTCATTTCTAATTGAGGTCTTTATAAGTTTGTTATGAATTAATAGAGGTAAGAGTATGCAGCTGCAAAGTGGAATTTCATTGGCTGAAGCAAGTAACCTGACAACACTTCATTTTAAGCAGGTGGGGAGTAGCCAGGGCTCCCAAGGAAAAAGGGCCAGATTATCTGAGAAACAGCCCAAACTACCACGCATTGGCATCCAAAGAAATGGCAATAGATTTTTTTGATTCGGGCTGTGGATCCAGTCCACGTTCTTCCATATCTAACCAAAGCTCATGTGGTCTTGACAAGGAAATTCAATTTAAGTTATTATCTCTGTAACACACAAGAGAGAGTTAGCCCTCCTATTAAAATTTCTTATGGAAGTCACTGAAATACAGCCTACATTGTTCTTTCTCTACTGATGTATATTTAGAGAATATAATTTTCAGAAGTAGTGGCAAATATTTGAGGTGTCAGGGTCTCTCTACAGACCGATGGTGTGTGTGTGTGTGTGTGTGTGTGTGTGTGTGTGTGTGTGTGTGAGTGCACATGTGTGGGGGGATACATATATGTTGTGCTATTTGTTATCGAATATATTTGCTCATATTTGAGGTCCCCTCTCTCTGGGCATATAGTAAGACTTCGCCTCCTACTGCCCCGAAGGCTGGTGTGGTCGTCTAGCTTACTTTGGACAGTGAGCTCGTTGGAAGTAGCGTACGTCACTCTGGACAGAAGCATTTAATCATCTAGAAGACACTGCACTGATACCTTTCACTCAGTTATGGTAGCCAACACAACATGCTCTACAGGGGGAATAAATCCATCAAAGGCCATCCTGCCTTTCCAAATGAGGAATGACATGCAGCTGAGACCTCGCAGACCATGATGGACATGCAGCCTGGGTCAAAATAAACCTTTGAGATTTGGGGTTTTGCTACATTATGAACATAGCATCCATCCCTCCATCACCTTCGCAATGCTTGTGGCTCTCCCCCAGCAAGGGGCCCATTTTCCTCTTCTGCCCTCCTGAAATGGGCTTAATGGGTGGTTTGCTTTGATCAGTCCCCTGAGGGGGGCAAACTGAGAGTGAGGAAGGCCTCCTGCTCTCCCCTCACACCGCCCTCAGCCTGCCTTGGAAGCCAGCATCCATGGGGAAGGACCACATGTGCAAAGCCTGGCTGAGGGCCAGTGTCCACCTCCAGGCATGACTCACGGGCCCGCCTTGGACCCCTCGGCCCCAGATGATAGCACCCCACGAGTGACCCCAGGTGAAACCCAAGGAAGAACTGCTAACTCAGTCCTGTCCAAAAACTGTTGGACTCTTAAGTGAAGAAATTTGCTGTTTGGGGCCACACGGTTTGTGTGGTTTGTACGTAGCAATGGATAACAGATGAGCGTAAACTGTGTTTATCCTGATTAATGCATATCTGTGTGTGTGCCCATAGGTGTGCACAGTTGTGTGTATGTGGGTGATAAGAGATCTGTGTATATGTTACACACATCTACACACACACACAGATATGTCAGACTGATTTTGATCAGCGGGCGGGGGCAAGAATGTGACCCCGTTTTTCTTTTATAAACAGAGAAATTCATATGTTCCCTAGAATTTTCCTTATTTCTGTCAATCTGATTTCAGCAGATGGCTGGATTAAAGTGACCTTACAAAATGGACTTGAGGAAGTCATTCTCTAATATCTGATTCTTCTGGAGACAAATGGTATTAAAACCAGATTGTGGGGTTAGAAGATCAGTATCTCTGTTTTTTCCTCTTTGTCCTGATACATTCCAGAATATTCTATGCGGTCCATTGCCAGACGTGATTGAGGCCACCTTCGGGGTCAGGAAAGATAGCATTCATGCGCCTTTTAGAGGTTAGGATTACATCACTCCTAACTGACACTGTTGTGATTAGTCAAGCTGGAATCATTTGGGCTAAAATTGAGCATGGAAATCCACTGATGGTTTTAATAGAGAAAGTCTTGTATAAAAAGTTATAAAGACTTTTCTAAATTATTTCATCTGAGGAAGAGGGTTGCTTTACAAGAAGGGACCAGAATTCAGGCCGATTAAGTCTGCAGCTAGAAAGAATAGGTTTGGCTGAAGTGGAAAATTTTTAATATTTGCTTGAAAACTAGATATTCTATTGCTGCCATACCAATGACCATTAGCTAAGGTGATAAAAACCACACAAATTCATTACCTTCCAGTTCTCCCCATTCTCAGTCCAGTTTGGTTTTTAGTGGACTGCAATGCGGGTGTCAAAGGATGAGTTCATTTCTGGAGGCCCAGGGACAACCTCATTCAGACACTGATGTAATTCAGGTCATCGTGGTTGTAGAACTGGGACCCCCATTGCCTTGCTGGCCATCCCCTGGGAGTCGTTCTTTCCTCCCAGAATCCTCTCTCCAATGCTCGGATCTTGCCCTTACCTCTTGACACTTTTCTTCCTGCCATCTGATTCGTCACCCTATCGTCTTCTTCCAACTTCACGAACTCATGAAATTAGTGTGGATCCATTCAGATAATACGGGTGATTTTCTCATCCTGGATGTGTTACTTTAATCACGGCTGGAAAGCCCTTTTACCGTGGAAGGTGACATCTTCACGGGTTCCAGGGATTGGAATGTGGACATCTCAAAGAGCCGTCATTCTGTGCCCCCTCTCCCCCACCACACACAACCTACAGAGAGGCAAAGGGTCATTAGAGGTACATGTTTTGAGTATCTCGAGACCACCGGGTCTCACTGTCCGGGTTGGGCGGTTTGGGGCTTGAGCTCAGGGAAGGAGCACGTTAGAGATTCTGTGTACCTTGGTGACCAGTGGGGTGTGCTCTGTGCGAGGACAAATGAGGTTCCTGTTCAGGCTTTATAGTTTGTCCATTTATTTAGAAACACTTCAGACTTTTCCATCATACCTTTTATTTATTCTTGAAAAGTATTTTTATCTACTTCTGACTATTTAGGGACTCCTTTATAGATGACAACTGACTGTTCGTGTCCCAGTCTTGAGAAACTCACTGGCGAATCCGGGGCTCAGGGAATATGTGCAGTTTGGGTGTCCCCCTGCAGAGTGGGACAACCCGAAGGATGTCACCACCCCTTTTTCTGACTCTGTGGGGGAATGGTCCCAAACCGGAGACATTGTCTTCTTTCATGGGGAATGTAGAGGATGAGAGGATGCTCACTGGAAGGGAACTCATTTGGGGCAGTCATATGCATCTCAGTCAGAAGCAAGGTAATATCAAAGGGAACCCAGTGATAAAATGAGGATCTTCTATTGGGTCTACTGGGCCTGACCCATTATGTCCTAACAAAAATGTTCACAACATGTGTTTTCCCCTCTAACAGCTTTGGATGTGGCCCTTGCTAGGAATGTGCCCATGCCCCAATTTCTCATGCATCAGATAGACCTGGTGGGGAATCAGGTCATGTCCTGTGTGGCGTTCATACAGATGGAAGGAAACAACTCCTAAGCTACAGCTCCGAGCTGGTTGTTCCAAGTAGAGGAAGGTTCAGCCCGAGATCTGTTATTAAATGTGGTACTGTCACCCTTCCCAGAGGGCAGCCAGTCTAGGTCTGGAGGGAAGTCACAATTAGGGATGTCAAAGTGGCCTTTCGGAAACCAACCTCTGTTGCTGCCGTCCCCATGTCTTCGGGGAGGGATACTCTCCATTTCTCGGGGCAGGAGTTCTGGGGTTCCTGTGCTCCCAGTGGTTGCCCCCAAGTCTGGTCTCAGCTGTCCCCTTTGAGAGTCCAAGAACTGGTTTGATCAGTTTTCACAGAAGTTATCAAGCCTTGGGGGTCTGATCCATGCAGGAAAATTAATAACAGACAGATTTATTAACTCTGAATGCTGATCTGCTAATTTGCCACAGGGGATAGACTTTGCAGGCATAAGGATACTTGTATCCAAGGCAACCTCTCCTGGAAAAGCACATGTAGAGTGAGAGCAAGGGGAGGGCGAGGTTTTGTGGGGTGCTATATTCATATCGTGTCTTTTGTGACTTCTGAAAACGAGTTCTAGTGATTAGAAACCCAGGTTGTGTTGTTATGGTGGTTTTAGAGTAAATGATACTCCTCGGTTTTCCATTGCCCTGGACTCCCAGCAGGCTTGTCACGGGAACACGTTGCCTCATCCTTGCTGCAATATAGTTGAATAAGTAACAATTTTTAAATTGGATCATCAGCCAACTTTGCTACCAATTATTTCTATATCAATAGCAAGTCATTTGGGGTAAATTAATTTGATCCGCGAGTAACTCATGCATTATTGATTGTTTACTAGATTTAATTCCAGGAACTGGTGCATTTTATTGCAACACTTGGAGAGCGTCTGCCACGCAACTCACCGTGGGGGCCCCAGCACAGAGCGCTCGGCGCCGCGGGGGAGCTTGGCAGACATGCGCAGTAAAGATTACTGAATTAGACTCCCCGAGGACATGGTTTTGAGAAAGGTTTCAGGTGATTTTTCGGTCCGTAGCAGTATGAGAGCCATAGCTGTAATGGTTAAGCATGGATTCTCAGGCCAGATGGCCTGCATTTGGAGTTTGACTAGTCCACTGCAGGCTGGACACCCTCGGGAAAATCTCTTCACCTCTCTGAAACTCAGGCTTCCCATCTGCAAAATGGATCTAATTATGATGCTTGCTTCTCAGGGCTGTTGTGAGGGTTAGCTGACTCAACACGTGTACAGTGTGTTCTGAGTGGCCCCTGGCCTTAGGAGGCACATTCTAAGTGGTCGCTGTTCCTTTGGCCGTCATTTGAGGGGTGGTAGAGAGTGAGGAAAGGTCTGCTCTCTGGGCTCTAATTTCCTGAGTGTTTGGCATCTGAATGGTGGTGGGATGACAGCCCCGGGGAAGAGGGGCCCCTTATCTGTTCCAAGATGAGTGAATTCATCTGACTCTGGCTTCTTCACTACCACAGGCCTGTCGGTTTTTAAGATCACTCTTGCCTTTGAAACTCTGTGCCTAAACATTAGCCCAGTCTCTTGTCCTGCTAGGGCCCCATCAGGAGGAGAAGTGTCAGTCAGTCAGGGCTGAGCCCCATCAGAGCAGGAATATTTGTAGTAGAAGCCAATGGACCCTTTTAAGAAAAGAGTGGGTTTCAGCAAACCGCCTTTGATTGCGATCCAGGATACACTGGAACGTGAAGGTGAGGCCCAGCCAGGGCTTCCAAAGCACATAGTGAATGTTTTCTGTCTTTAAAATTACACAAATGAGTCATGTCAACTGACATAAAAACTAGGAAACACCAGATTAGCAAAAGGGAAAAAAACCACCCATTATTCTGTTGCCCTGAGAAAATAGCAATTAATTTTTTAGATGCATGTTCCTCTGGCTTTTTCTATGTATATATTTTAAATTAAAATTGGATTGTGCTATAATTCTCTCCTTTACTGGCTTTTAAAACCTAACATGTTGTGAATGAGTTTTTAATATCAATAATTGTAGGCTATCTAGATCACTGTTAATGATTGAATTATATTTCATTGTGACTTATGGTTTATTTAATAATTCTTTTAAGTATTTAAAAATACCTTTCCATCTTATACCCAGTATGCAATGAGAGCTCATGTACGAATTTCCAATACTTATCTGCTCCTTTCCATAGAGCACATTCTCAAAGGCCGAATTACTAGATCAGGAGGGTAAGGCATGTTAACAGCTTCTATTAAATGTTGCCAATCACCTTCCAAAAAAGTTTAAACCTGTTTCTGCCTCCACCAGTAGTAGATAAAAATGCCACCATTTAAAACTTTGCCAATGCTGGGTATTTTTCTTCATTTTAATCTTGCCCAATTTCAAAATGCTGTCTCATCCTATCTAAAACATTCATGAAATATTTACTGAGCCCTTGCATGGGCCAGGCACCGTGCAAGGCCCTGGGGCTTGTCCTTACAGAACTCCCATGGCGGCCGTTGGAAGAAGAATGCCTCCTCATGACAGTAGGGGGAGCGCCCTGCTAGGAATCATGGGTGGCACAGCATGACTGAGGCGGGGCTTCCTAATCAGAACCCCAGTCAGGACTAACTCCCAAAGCGGGGGCATCATGGGGCTCCCCCAGACATCAGAGTGGAAAATGGAGCTGGAGAGAGAATGGAAACGCCAGGGCTAGGAGAATGCAGGGTGAGACCACGATGTGGCATGCAGCCATTTTAATTAGTCTCTCCTTGATTTCTAGACAGGTTGAACATTTTGAGTGCTTACTGGTCTTTTTTTTTTTTTTTCTTGTGAAGCTCTTCTCGACGTCCTTTCTCTGTTTAGCTATCCAAGTATTCTATTGATTCTGCTTTTCTAGTTCTAAGAATCCTTCTGTAGCAGAGGTATATTAACCCATGGCCAATCGTGAGGCACATTTAAAGTAGTGTTTGGGGCATATCTACTTCTTTAATAAATTGCCTATTTTATAATCTTTGTTCATTTTCCTTTTGAGATGTGTATTGGGGTTTGTTTTGTTTTGTTTTTTGGTCTTCGGTTTTGAGATTTGTTTCTAAAATAAAGACAGTAACTCAGTCTCTTACACATGATTTCTTTCTGGTCTTTACTCATCTTTTAATTATTGTTGAGGGATTTTTGATTCTGCAGAAATTTAAATTAAGTAGTTACATTTGTCAGCCTCTCCTTTAAATATTAAACCCTTCTCTACCTAATAATTTTATGAGGATATAATTGTCATTTAAGGTTTGTAGTTGGATGAACTTTGGCAAATCCATGCACCATGTAACCACCACTACAATCTAGACATAAAATATTCCCCTCCTCCCAGAAAGTGCCCTCATGTCCTATTCCAGTCAATTCTGTGGTCAATCCTGACCACAGACCACCGCTGTTCTGATTTCTGTCACCACAGACTCATTTTGCTTACTCTAGAGCTTCTTAAAAATGCAATCATGCATTAGGCACTCTGTGTCTAGCTCTTTCCACTCAATGCAATGTTTTTGATATTTATTCATGTTGGTGCATGTAGCAGTATTTGTTCCTCTTAATTCTGAATAATAATTCATTGCATGACCATATTTCCATGTAGTTATCCATTCATCCAAATGTCTTTTGGTGGACATTTGGTTTCTTTTATGTTTTTGGCTACTATGAACAGAACTGCTATGCATATTCTTTGTCTAAGCCTTTTCGTGGACATATGCTTTATTTCTCTTGGGTAACTGGATAGGAATGAAATCGTTGGATCATGGACTACGTGTATGTTTAACTTTACAATAAGCTGACAAACTAGGTCATCAGAGCCATATCATTTTCATTCCCACCAGCCAAATATGAGGGTTCTAGTTGCTCTGCATTTTGACCAACCCTTGTTCCATCTTTAATTAATTTCTCTGTAAATTCTGAGCAAGGAGGAATCTAACTTCATCTCTCCCTGAGTGGTTAGCCATTTAACATTATTCATCAAATGGTCCATAATCTCTCCATTTCTTTAAAGACCAGAATGATTTTATAAACTTTTTTTTCTTTTTATGGACTATCCCTTTATTCCCCTGGTTTTTCTGAGACCAGCATCACTCGGTTTTAGTCATTATTGTTTCCTAATCTATTTCAATATCTGATAGTGAAAGTCATTCCTCTTTACTTTTTTTGTTGCTGTTGTTGTTCCAAAAGATATCTGGCTATTCTTTTTTTTTTAAGATTTTATTTATTTCTTTGACAGAGAGAGAGAGATCACAAGTAGGCAGAGAGGCAGGCAGAGAGAGAGGAGGAAGCAGGCTCCCTGCTGAGTAGAGAGCCCAGTGTGGGGCTTGATTCCAGGACCCTGGGATCATGACCTGAGCCAAAGGCAGAGGCTTTAACCCACTGAGCCACCCAGGCACCCTATCCAGCTATTCTTACACATTTAATTTGTGCTTGAAATTCAGGATTGTTTTCCTAAAAATGTGATTTTTATAAGTCAAGAAATAATGGAGAGATAGAGAATAAAATTGCAATTGTTCCATTCGTCTATAGATTTTTGCCCAAGAAAATAACAACCCAAAGTCTTATTTTAAAAAAGGCATTAGGTATTATTCTTACACAACAAATGCAAGAGGGTTTGGGGTTTTTTTGTTTGTTTGTTTTAAATTCCATACCTAGCTGAAGTTCAAGGGTCCTTTTAATTACAGCTTCAGGCATGGAAATTCTTACGGGAAATAATTTTAAATGTTCTCAACTTCCTACGATCTATTTTTGGAGGGGAATTTATATTTCTTGCTAATCTGCTCCAGATATGGTTACAATGCTCCCAAGACTTGCCACTGAAGTGACCTAGCCAAACTGTCAGACTAGACCAAAGTCTGATGTCCTAAAGTTACCCACTAATGGAGCAAGTTTGTTACCAGAAGATCATTTACTAACCACAAAGCCAACTGCAACCTTACCTTCATGCTCAGAAATCACTATATAACCACGAGCTGGGTTTTAGGAGAGAAAAAGATTATGGTTCCCATCAAGGAAAGAACAGTGGACTTTGAGTAGTTGGGAATTGTTCTGAGTTTGGGACTAATTTTCAGAGCTATTAATTAAAATTTAAGACAGTAATTGATGCAATCCCATTTGGTTTCTCTTCTTGACTTGTGCTAGGGGTTAAGATCCTGGGAAGTTCAAAGAGGAAACAATGGAGCTGAGACTATAGAGAAATTGTAATGCTCATGTTGTGTTGTAGAAATGTAAAATGGTACAGCTGTTATGAAAAACAATAGGACTCATGCAATTCCTCATGCAATTAAAAATGGAATGATCAAATGATCCAGCAGTTGCTTCTGGATATATACCTAAAAGAACTGAAACTAGACTCTCCCCGCAAGAGTCGTCTGTAAACCCATGTCCACAGCGGCATTATTCACAATAGCCAAAAGGTGGAAGCGACCCAAGTATCCATGGACAGATAACCATACAAACAAGATGTGCTCTCCACATACGATGAAATGCCATTCAGACTCAAAAAGGAGGAAAATTCTGACACATGCCATGGCATGGATGAACCTGGAAAACAGGCCAAGTGAAAAACTTGACAGGCCTGACACCCAAGGGAAGACATCTTAGGTCTCTTCCTAAGTCAACATGACTGTGTAGAAACTTTGTGTACGCCAACAGCACGCTTTGTGAATGACTAGCCTAAAAGGAATCCATCTTGTCCTTGAGATATCCATCAGTGCTCCTACTGCCCGCATTCCTTTACAATAAAACTTGTGATTCCTGCCTATAAGCTAATCTATAATCTTTTGAGCTTTTACAAAAGGTGAAATGTATATAACCCTATAAAATCCATTCATTCTCCAGAGTACTTTCTTCCCTGGGAAGAAGGTGTTCCCCAGGCAGCTGTCCTAACTTGGGCTAGAATATAAGTCTCTTTCATATTTTTAGAGATTCTTAAAGTTTTGTTGCTTTTACGTGAACACCAGTCACAAAGACTAAATACTGTATAATTCTACTTGTCCATGGTACTTATAATGAGCAAAACCACAAAGATGGAAACTACAATGATGGTTGCCAGAGACAAGGATGTGGTGGGGATGGGGAGCTATTGTCTAATGGGGGCAGAGTTTCAATTTTGCAAGATGAAAAAAGTTCTGGAGGTGAATGATTGCTCAACACCGTTAATGTACTTACTGCCACTGAACTGTACATTTAAAAATGGCTAAAATAGTAACTTTTGTGTTATGTATATTTTAGTACAATTACAATTCATTCTTAAAAAGTAAATGGAACAAAAAAGATCCTAGGAAATTCAGGTTCTGAAAAACTACATGAAGGGTCATTATGTTCGTCAAGGTACATTAACTGAAACAAGCAGTCCCCACATTTGGCTGTTAGTGCGATACAAGTTCATTTATCACTCATATTTCAGTCCGTTGTAAGTTTGGTGAGGGTAGGTGGGTGGTGTATTTGGCTCATAATTCATTCAAGGAACCACACCCTGCAGTCTTGTGGCCGCAGTCTCCTCTAGCTCCTTGGAGTCCCATTTATTGGAGAGAAGAGGAAGAGGATGAAGACAGCGCTTGGGTAGTTTTTATGGGTCAGGCCTCAGAGTGGCACACATCAGGCCCAGTTACATTCTCCCTGGGGGAACTATGTCTCAGTGACACCCATAATGCAAGGGACACTGGGAAATGTAGTTTAGCTGTGTGTCCATGAGGAAGAAGGGTCTTAGATATTTCTGAAAACTGCAGGGCTCTGTTTCAGGTGACTCCCACTGGAATGGCATATTTAATAACTGTCTTGTGAGAATAAGATCTGCATATTCTTAGGATCTGGTAGGAAAGATATTTCTTACAGGAAGCAAAGAGATACTATGTCTACACAATTGGTCCCAAGTGCTTATGATTATATGTTGTGATGTGAATATATATATATAATTATTTCAATTAATTCACATTTTGATCTGAAGATCTATGGCTTCAACAACAGACCTCCAAATTTTCTTCTGAAATTCAGGCAAAGAGTGATTCTCATGGAGACAGTCATTACTAAGATCAAGTTCAGAGATGGGATGGTAAGGAAAGCTGATTGGCACCACAGCTCAGATGGGAATATAGAAACCCCCAGCCACTAAGGGCTCATTGCAAGGTTCTAGATGACTCTTTTCTTCTAGATGCTCTGGTACTGAAGTGAGTGGGAGTGGATGGAGGGGCTCAGGCAGGCCACAGAGCCCAGCCACAACTTCAGTGAGTCATAAGTTGTCTTCTGGCCTCTGGAGTGCTCCATCCTCAAACCTTCCCCTGGGCTCCTTCAGAAAGACCTATAGAGGCATACCTCATTTTATTGCCCTTTATTGAACTTCACAGATATTCTGTTTGGTACAAATCAAAGTTTTGTGGCACTCTGCATTCAGCAATAATACCCGTGCCAATTTTCTAACATTTGTTCACTTCATGTCTGCGTGTAACATGTTGATATTTCTTACAATATTTCTGAGGGTTTCATCATTATTGTATTTGTTAAGATGATCTTTGATCAGGGATTAGGACTCACTGTTAGCGTGTTTTAGTAATAAAGTATTTTTAAATGAAGGTAGGCACATCGTCTTTTCTAGATATGATGTCTTTGTGAATCTAACACCTGTGTCCATATGGAGCTGGGACGGCACTCACTGATATGGAGTGAGCTACAAATATTGACATTATATGTGTGTTCATAAAACTTTGGGTTTTGTTATAATCTTTTAAAAATGAGGCCTTTAAGCACCTGCATAGCTCAGGCGGTTAAACGTTGGACTCTTGATTTTGGCTCAGGTCAAGGTCTCCGGGATTATGAGATCAACCCCTGTTTTGGGCTCCTTGCTGGATGTGGACCCTGATTAAGATTCTCTCTCCCTCTCCCTCTGCCCTTCCCCCTTCTCCCTCCACTGAAAAAAATACTAATAATTAAAAAAAAAAAACAAACCAGGACCTTAGAATTTGTTACAGATTTCTCTATTAAATGTGCCTACATTAACTTGAAAAATCTTCATGATATGTGAATCACTTTCCAGTTTATCTTGTTTGCCAGATCAGAATGTAGCATATTTGGTGATTTTTAAGTAACATGCATGCTATTAAATTATTTCACATTTTTCTGCTGGAAGTTCTTTCCTTGCCAATTTCTGGCTGGGCTATCCTTCCCCAGCCCAAGCCTTCCACACCAGCACCTAGCTGAATAGTGACTGGCTCCACTGTTTACAACAGAAGTCTCCGCCCGGATTCATCTTAATGCGATTCAATCACTACATTGAGGATCAATTCAATGATGCATTTAGGAAACTGCTAACGTTGTCCCTCCTCAGGCTGCCCAGCTGACCTTCCTGAGAACATCAGTCTGATGGGGTCTGGTGACAGAATATATTCAGTCTTCCTGTTTGGGATTTCTCCACACCACAGCCGGACACAGACTTTGACGCTTTTCACACTGTGAGTCTGTCAGAAGCACATAGAAGTCTTGATATTTCCTAAGTGTTCCAAACAATAGCCATTACAGGAATTGTTTCCAAGCCAATCTGCAAGCTGTACTCCCTACTGGACCTTTCCACAATGTCACTGATGAACAGATGAATTTTTATTTTAGTCACTTAATTATGCAGTCACTCAATAAAGATTATCGAGTCCCTACACGTACCAAGCACCATCTAGATCCTGGGGCTACATGGATGGACGAAAATTATCTCTGTTCTAATGGAATTTCAGATGCCAGGAAGAGGAACGGGTAATAAAATTAATATGTCCAGTAGTGATGAGGTGTTAGGGAAAAGAAAAAAGGAGAGAGAGAAAAAGAGAGAGAGAGAGAGAGAGAGAGAGAGAGACGATGCAGGGGAAGGAGGTAGATAGTGATGGTGGCATGGGTGGAAGACTTAGATATGGTCACACTTGATCTGAATTAGGACAGGGAATGGATCTTGGGGCCATAGGAGAGTGCTCCAAGCAGGCAAGACCTTAGGCTCCACAGAGGGTAACCTGTGCACATCACAAGGTCCATTCTGGTATTGCACTGGTCCCAGCGAAACCCGATGTGAAGCCAGGGGCATAAAGTCACATACTCACCAGTGTAACAGATTGGAGTTCCACGGAGGATCTAGACAATGTAGTAGAAATGCTAGAAATGCCAATGTGCGGGGCATCTGGGTGGCTCAGTCGGTTAAGCGCCTGCCTTCAGATCAGGTCAGGATCCCAGGATCCTAGGATTGAGCCTCGCATCGGGCTCCTTGCTCAGTGAGGAGTCTCCTTCTCCCTCTGCCTGCTGCTTCCCGTGCTTGTGCTCTCTCTCTCTGACAAATAAATAAATAAAATTTTTAAAATAAAAAAAGAAAAAGAAATGCAAGTGTGGATTCATTCACCCTACATGGCCAGAAGTGCAAAGAAAAGACATCGCACACGTGCAATTTTTATTTTGCTTTCTTTCATACCATTTTCTGCTCAGTGTTTTCCAGGGTGAACATAGAGGCTGAATTAGCAAAAACCCAACTTCTTTAACTTGGGAAAAAAGTTTTCTTTGGTGAAGGCAGCCACAAATTTGTTTAGCATGTATATAATAAGATTATAATTCTTAAACTATGTTGAACAGATTTTCTTTCTATTATCTAACTTAGAAAATGCAAATTTCCCTATAGCTATGCGCTTTATTTGTGTATCTTGGGTAAGAATTGGCTGTCTCTAAAACTCATTCTTGAAAATCACTAAATGTCTTTTATTATTCTTCTATTACTAACTTTATTTTTCATATAAAAATTTCCAGGACCAATTGCAGACTGTATAACTATTTCCATTTAGGCTGTAAACTGCTTATAATTAAGTTTACTTTTTAATTGCATATTTATGTGGAGGCCATTATACCTGGTCCAAAATGCACATTTGGTAAGTATTCTCAGTTTTAGATAAGAAATAGATGCCTACTACTTTAAAAATGCAGCCTTCCTCTCCTCCCCGCCCTCCCCCAATGAGGGATATTAGCTCTACTGGTCATGAATCTAACTTTAATAAAATTTTCTTTTGCTCAAAGGTATTGACAAAAGTGGATGCAGTTTGCATATTTTGACCTCTTAAATAACAAATGCAAAACAAATGTAAATGCGGCTCCACTTTTAATACACTTTTGCATCAGGCAGAAGGACTCGTGGGAACATGGGCGTGCATATCCGCATTTCATTAAAACTCATATTGGAGATAGAGCTCGCCCTAGGACATGTTACTGCTGACTTCTGACTGAATTATAGGAAACGGAGAAAATAGAAACTGGTAAAGTTATATTCCAGAGAGGTGATAGAGAAGCCATTACCTTGGAGTATTTTGGAAAGATAAGACGGAGCTAGAGTCTGAGATTGAGGTCATAAAATTAAGAGTCAGCAAATTTCTGTCCAAGTTCTTTGCAAATACTTCCGACTCCTGCTGTTATATTCTCCATATAATATTTGCCATATAATGGCAAAACAACAACAACAACAACAACAAAACAAAACAAAGCAAAACCACAACCGTGGAAGATAACTTGTTTCAAGTGCACTTGTGACCGGCTCCTTGAGTAGGATGAACTTGCTTAACACCTGGTTGCTTCCGAACTTCGCTAACGAGGCGCAGGAGTAAGCACGGGGCGTGGCGGGTGCCCACTCGGTGTTTTTTCAGCGGACAAATAAACAAGGGCAATGCCGAAGATCCGGGGCTGCCAACATACTCGGTACATCTGTGAAATGAAGCAGTAGAACTCGAAGACTGCTTTGCATTGTAAAAAATGCTCCTGCACGGCTGCCCCGGGCAGGTGCACTGGTGATGATGAGACTCAGGACGAAGGGAGTGGTCCTAGCTCTCTCGCATCAGCTGGAAGTTGAACCTCACCTCCGACACTACCAGGAATGCAAGGCGGAGGAGTTTTAAATCACTCAGGAGTGAGCTGGCCCTAAGGGGGCTTTCGGGAGGAGAAAAGCCGGAGAGATCCTTCAGGGATGCCTGGGTTCTGGTTCTCATCGCTCGTTCTGCATGAGCATGTGGGCCTTGCTGGGGCTGAATTTGGCTTGAGATCCAAAGGTGGGCCAGATGTCCCGGGGCTTAGATTGTGAGTCTAGATTCTTCCTAAATGGTGCAGGAGTGCTCTAAGAAATTGAGGTTTTCATTTTGGAAGGACCCTGTCTTGCCAACAATGGGTCATTCCTCCCTGCTGAACCCTGCCCCCAGTAGAGCGAGTATGGGGCCAATGGAAACTTGGCTGAGGTAAGTGCTTCAGCTCGAGGTAGCCCTCTCGGATCCCACAAGGCCCAGTGCCCTGGGCACTTCATCTCACCTTCCAGAGAGCGTGATTCTGGCCTCTTCCTGTCCAACTTCCGTCCAACCCAAATCATGCAAGGACAAAGCAGATCCACCGTGTTGTTGATCCAACAGACTATTAGGGAGAAAAAAAGGCATGAACATTGTTTTCATAAACCAGTTTTTAAGGTGATTGGAAGCCAAAATGAGGCCTAAATGTCTGGACCCAGCAATCTGGGTCAACGGGAGAAACTTGAGTTGTACTAATTATCAGTCCATACAATTAAGATCATGTTTTTTTTGACCGGTTGGTGGGTGGGTTCCCTCTCCTTCCTCCACTTCACACCCACACGTTTCCATGGAAATATGGACTTTCTCTGTTTTAGATCAAAGCATGATGCACTGTGAATATGTTTGATAACTACTACTTTTGGAATACATTTGATCTCGTCTTGTTTTTGTAGCCAAAATTGCTTATTTCATGATTATGTGAATTCTAAGGAGGAAGTAAATTTTGTAAATCACTGTGTTAAGTCACCACCAGAAAAATGAGAGTCCACTGAGCCCAGGGAAGACCCTCTTCCTGATTGCTTAATTGTTAACATTATCCAAATCTGTGCTGTGATAGGGTCTGTGATTATCAAATTGTGTTTCGTAGCAGGCAGAAAGAATAGATTTTTAAAATTGGTATTACCTGCTTAATCGTAGCAAGACCACACTCAGATTAGTGGATAATTGAGGAAGGATATTATTTCACAAAGCAAAACTTCTATATTATCATTTAATCTGTGCAGAGGGAGCCTTAAGTGTACAGAGATAAGTATTAATGATGACAGGAAATGGGAATTTAAGGTTTCCCTTATGTTTCCTTTTCTAAATTGATTTTGGTTGCAATTTAAAATATGTTGGAGGGCAAAAAAATATACATTGGACCAATTTCACTCTATAAGAATACCTGCAAAGCCTCAGGTTCCATTGCTGGATATTCTTTCCTTTTCTCACACTTTGAGGAAGGACTGCAGATTCCTGTGTGTATCCTTTGTGATCAACAGCAGTGGGATACAGATACACAGATGTGGGGTTTGCCTAGCTTCTCCCAAAAGCATCATCATTAAACATGTCTTGGGAGGACCCATGGTCATCATTATCCCATCAATCAACTGTATTTAATCGTTCTCCCAAGGAGGCTGCACTAGTCACACCCAGAGCAGCAAATCCAGTCTTCCTTGTTCTAGAATTTTCTAGAATACCCAACGTTTGGATATTCCTTGCAACAAGGCACAGGGAATTATGCATCTTTTCTGAAATTCTATTCTCTCTTCTTTCATCCAATAAAGAGCCACCATAAATAATCCCTAATATCCTTTGCAGATCTGACATGATGTGGTTCAGTATTAAATTTACTGTATTGAATTTAAAAAGTCAAGTTCATGTGTTTTTCACACATTCTGAATTAGTGAGAATCCCTTTATTTCCTGGTCACAGACCTTATTCTTCATCTTATCCGTTTATCCCACAAATGTCCACAAAAGGATATTAGTTGATGGTGGGTAAATGGAATAATATTTTCTGCTGTAGGAAAGACATTATGAAGTTTATGTAATACTCAATTCCGAATAACAATATCTTTCTAAAGATGAGAAGCTTCATTCATTTTCCTCATTGCTATTCATGCAGCAATGCTTGTAGAATATCCCCATATATATCGACACACAAATATCCATTCCTGGGTGCAGGGAATGGGGCCAATGTCCCAAAACCACATGGAGTGAGAGACCATGAAGCCTGGTCCCAGCAGCTGGGGAAACAAGGCAAAGAAAAATAATCTGCGCCTTCTAGGAATTGATAAAATTATGTCTGCAGAAAGTCAGCTCAAGGAAGAGAAAGAGAAACCAGGTGCTGGCCAGCCTTGTTTCAGGAAAGCCTGGAATGCTCAGTCTTAGCCAAAGAGATCTGGCTCCTAGGATGAGAGAGAGAACTATTCAAAATCGGATCAGGGCGGAAATGATGCTAAGGTCTTTGTTTTTGTTTTTTAATATTTCACTTATTCATTTGCAAGAGAGAGAAAGAGAGTGAGAGCAAGAGCCCACAAGCAGGAGGAGGGACAGAGCAACAGGGAGAAGCAGACTCCCCGCAGAGCAGGGAGCCTGACACGGGGCTCGAGGATCAGGACCTGAGCCAAAGGCAGACACTTCACTGACTGAGCCACCAGGCTCGCCTGACACTGTAGGTTTCAAGACCACATATTCACCTTCTTCATTCATGTCTCTAACCCAGCAGTTGCAACCAGCATATATGCAGACGCATAGATATGGCCCAGTAGACCCATAGATCCATAGATCTCCCAGACCACACGTCCTCTGGGCGGAGGATAGCCAGTCAGCCTACCCGGGGTATTCTGTGCAGTTTGGAATGAATGAAACTTCTCATGCCGGTATGGCAGCCTGATGCTACGTAAACTCTTCTCATAGCACAA
The DNA here is from genome assembly GCF_002288905.1 of Enhydra lutris kenyoni. Taxonomy (NCBI): domain Eukaryota; kingdom Metazoa; phylum Chordata; class Mammalia; order Carnivora; family Mustelidae; genus Enhydra; species Enhydra lutris. The sequence goes on along the minus strand of NW_019154116.1, from coordinate 7,537,073 downwards.
TAAAACTCTGAGCTGTCAGAGTGAGTATGTGAGAGGGAAGGAATAATCAAATGTATAAGGGAGAACCCAGAAAAGTAATCCGTGTTTTTTTCTAAAAAGTTCTTCTACGAGAATGTTTAAGAAAACTGTGAGTCAGTGAATGCAGCAGTCAGCTCTAGTTTAGAGATCCCTGGTTTGGGCCCTAGGTACATCGTTCAGTGCCTGGTTTTCAGCAAATCTCTCCTCAGGCTCCAGTTCCTAGATGTGAAAAGTGGAAGCACATCCTTGCCTTTCTCTATCACCTGCAGCTGTTATACTCTAATACACCTAAAGTGACAAAAGCCCGCTTCAAGCTCGCTTTCACAAAAGCTGGAAATGTATGGGCTCGTTTAAATGTCAAGGCCAATGGGAAGGGAAAGCTGGCTCTGAGCCCGGGTCTGGCTGTCTCTTCTCTGAGCCCTGCTGCTCTCAGGCAGGTTCAGGTCTTCTCTCATGGTGGCAAAAAACGGCTGCCAGCCGCACCAGACAAACATCCCATCTCGGGCAGAAAGGGACGTTTGCCCAGCCTGCTCCAGCAAAAGTTCTGGGATTACTTCTGACTTGCCAAATTTGGGGGTCATGCTCATTTCTGAACGGATCGCCCCTGGTCAGGTGAATGGAAATGTTAGTGGTCACACCTGGGTCTCGTGTTCATTTCTGCATTTATCGATGCGGAGTCCCAAATAAGACCCCGAAATAAAGATGGAGGAGAGGAGGCGGTTCCTCCAAAGGAAGTCAGGGTAAAGGTGGGGAGTAATGAATGCTGAGCAGGCAAAAAACAGAAGTTGTACAAGCCTCATGTTAAACCATGGAAAGGAATCTGCACTCTCACTGAGTGTTAACACGGAAGGCTGTGGTCCTGAATGGTTAAGGACACACATAGGATTCGAAGTCAGACTGCGGCCCACATCTTGGAAATGCTACTTTTTACTTGCATGACAGAGGGTAGTTTCCAATCCTCTGTGTACCTCAACTTCATTATTTCTAAAGTGGAGATAATATTGATTTTGTAGACTTGTTAAGAAGCAAAAGAGACTATGTCTGTCAACTGTTTAGCATTTTAAGTGCTAAACACATGGCAAAGATTCTGCCCCTTCCCAAAAGCCGCTGGCCTCAGATTCTTTCACTGTGAACTCTTTCCATTCCCTAAGAAACAGATAATCCCCATGCTATTTAAATTGTTCCGGTGCATAGAAAATAAGAAAAGCTGACAATTTCTAGATAAATCCAGCATAACATGTATAATCAAATTTATCACATAGAGCACCAGAAAAATCTACAGACCAATCTGTCTTATAAATAAAGAAGTAAAATTTCTAAATGAAATAGCAAATAGAATCAGCCACGTATAAAGAGATTAGGGTACCATGACTAGTAGGGTTGACTTCAGGGAAGCAAGCATTAGCTCACGTATTCTGCTTCATCAGGTTTCCTTCCACAAAGAGATGGCATCAGATGGGACAGGCAGGGTGACATGAATGCACAAAATATTCTGTTTCTTATTTATAGTGCTTGGACACTCCTTTCGACAACCTCTTTCCTACATAATCTTATCCAGTCTCATGACTTTAAATATCATCTGTATGCAAGTAAATTCCAAATGTGCATTTCCAGCTTTGGTGGCTTCCCAAATTCCAAATTTCTCACTCATGGCTTCATAACACCTCAGAAAATATCCACACCAGAGCTTTTGACGTGAAACTTCCACCAACCTCCTCCTGGAAACGTGGCGCTGTCATCCGCAGTGGTCAAGGCGATGACCCAAGAGTCATCCTTATTTCTCCCTTCTCTCATTAGAGCATCTGAAATTCCTGTTGGTTCTATCTTCAAAATACCTTACAAGTCCTGATACTTCTTTCCACCCTGTACCACCAATCTAATTTAGGCCAACAATACCCTTTGCCTGGTCTACTGCAGTAGCCTTCAGACTGGTTTTCCTGCCTCCGCGCTTGCCCTTTCCTGACCCCCAAGTCTGTCATCCAGAGTAAATGTCGTTGCTTTTGGTTTAACAACAGCCAGAGTAAATGTTTTAGACATAGATCTGATTACACACACACGTACACAGACCTTACGAGGGTTTCCTGTCACACAAAGGATGCGGTCTCGTTCTTACTGTGACCCAAAGCTCTCGGTGATCTGGCCCTTTCTGCCCTCCGTTCTCCTCTCCTTGGGTTCTTTGCCTTGCTCATGCTGCTCCAGCAACCGCAAAGTGTGACCCTCTGCTGTTCTGGAGCACCTCGAGCTCTTTTTTTTGACTTAAGAGGGCATTGCCATCTGCTGCCCTCTCCGCTTGGAATGTTCATCCCCTGGATATGAAGAGATGATTCCTTCTCGCCTAGTTCGCTTTTCAATTATCACCTCCTCTTGGGCGAAATCTGCCTTCCTGGGCTGTGCTCTCTAGGATAACATCCCTCTCCATATTACCTGGAAGTATTTACTTCTCTGCTTGTTTAATTCTCATCTCCCCCACCAAACTGCCAAAATGTAATTTCCCAGATGACAGAGACTCTGTCTCATTCATTACTATGTCCTCATGCTTGAATAGTGCTTAGTCCATAAGACATACAGTCCATATGTGATGACATGTGGGTAAAAGGAGGAAGGGAGAAGGAGAAAGAGAGAAAGGTAGGGAGACGACGGGGGAAGGAGGAGGGAGGGTGGGATTCGCAGTTCCGTAGCTGGAGACCAAATCACGAGGACTAGAGATTTTTCATGGGAAGCAGGTGCAGCCTCTCTGGCTGACCTTTCCACACTGTCACTAACAAGGGATTCTTGTTTGTAAAGCGTGCTGAATTCTTCACGTGTAGGACTTGAATTCAGTGTAGCATCCCATTACACCCTGATTCTGTTTGCTGCCATGCACATAAATTCCAGCATATCGAGAAGAGTCAGGAAAAGCCCAGGAATATGTTACTGGGTTGCACGGAGGGAGGGAAGGGACAAGTAAATGGGGGTCACCCAAACAGCAAAGACAAAACTCGTTGTCCAAAAGAGCTACTGCACATTCGAGTGGGGAGAAACAAATGAACGGATTAAAGAATGATCAGTCCGAAAGAGTCTGCAGCGTTTTAACCAAAAGAGTCTGGAGGCAATAAATTCCTCCTAGGCTTCCCCAGGGCTGAACTCCGTTTCAGGGAAGGTTTGGCAAGGGCGTCTCCACGGGTCTGCTCGGGTTTCTCTCTTATTCGGACGATCTTATTATATATACAGTAATGTTAATACACGCACATTCTCCTTACAGCGGGAATTTTTCCTACATAACCAAGTGGGAAGAGCCACTTGGGGAAGGTATTAAAACTCTCACTCAGTGGCATGATGGCTCTAAGCTCAAAGTAAATGTCCCGGCGCCCCGGGAAAGCAGAAAGCAGAAAGATGATCATTGCGGCCTTCTACCTGGTGAAAGGCTCGCCACTGCCAATCCAATTGCTCGGGAAAACCTCGCATTTCTTCGAGGAGCTGAATGATTTGAATATAAATAAGCAGCTCTTTCCGCCTGTCAGTTACCTCCAGAATATTTAGTGTTGTCTCCTTTAATGATCGCTCATTACAGAGGAGTGCGAGCGAGCGGATCTAATCAGGGTAATACAGGGTAATCATCATGTGAATTTCTCCACATCAGGACTAGCTCCATCTGTCCCAAGCCATTTGTCCATGTGAAACTGTCACCATTCCGTACCGGTGACTGACAGGCGAGGCCAGACGTGCACGTTTCTCAGCTCAGACCCAGAAACTCTCTGACGTGTCCCTCTCACCGAAACAAACGGCTTAAAAGATGCAAAGGGGTTCTGTTTTGGGGACCTTTTTCTCTTTCGTTGGTCTGATGGGTGGCTCATTACAAACACTTAGCTCACCCTGGCTTAGCACAAGAGCATGGCCGAAGCCGTGGGTATCCTGATTGATGCGGTGGGATGTGGGGGGAAGGCCGGGGAGCACCACCTCGCGGTGCTCCACATCACCACCGGCTCGCAGCACCCTCTCCCCGCCCCCGGCATAGCGGCCACACAAACGCCATGCTCCCAGGAACAGACATTTTTTATTCTGCCTTCCTCCCGTGTCAGAAGGGCGGTGTGGTGGCCCTTGTCAGCAGCCTCTGTGTGTACTCACAGAAGAGACTGGTGGTGGAAATTATTTAATGAAAAAAGAAATGTAACTTAAACCTCATGAATTTTTGTTTTCCTCCATGGATGTCCGCGTCAGAAGACCTCCGTGAACAAAAGCTCTCTGTGAAGGGTGGCTTCTACTCCCCAGGCTAGTTCTAACAAACATGATCACGGAATGTTTGAGAACCACCCAGCCCCACAAGTTGCTCTACTCTAGAAGACAAAAAGCCGTCAATAAACACGAGGAGACATATTTATGTCCTTTAAGGCTCTGCACTCCCGCGCGTTACCTCTGCTCGTTTACTGTCCATGCTGAAAGACTGGACTGTGGTTTTAGACTCAGAATGGAATTCTTTCCACATTGCCCCTTCCGTCACCAAGACTTGTTTGCAATAGCAAAGTGCCCAGACCACGCTGAAGGGCTCAGTCCGTGAGGGTCGTGACCGTGTTGGGCAACAGGGAGGAGCTAGATGGTGGGCCTGAGGCCTGATGTCTCCAGGAACAGTCACCCTTTCAAGGTGACTTTGTAACATTTATTTCTCTTTGCCTCTGTGATGAAAAGCCTTATGTAACCGGCTTTGGTTCTGCTTCACAGAAGTACCATATGCCAAACACCAAAGGAATGAATGGGGCCGGGGATGAGGAGAAATCCGGGATAGGCCCTCGAGGAGCTGCACACCAGAGGCCCCAGGGGAGGGGCGCAGGCACGGGGCTCGGTTGGAGAACCCTGGCGGTAGTAGAGGGATCCCGGCTTCATCATCCTGTAGGTTGGGGTCCTTCTGCGTTGCTTTTCCAGCCTGCGGAATGCAAAACCCGAAGCACTTTTTAAGTACTTTTTTCCTTTGCACCTGAGGGAGAGGAACAAGACTGACCCTGATTCTCATGCTTGAATCTGGATCTTTTTTGAGAGAAACCGCTCAGGAGTGCCTCCCTCGGTGTCTCTTTCATGACGGTCCAGCTCGTCCCCTTCATCTCACTGAAGCTGAGACAAGAACAAAGTAGAGTCCCACAAAGACAGACATGACCCGTTCAGGGAAGAATGAAAAAGTAACCTAGAGATTTACGCTCACCACTAGCGTTTTCGTATGGTTTCTTTTCCAGTTTTCTAAAAGGGAGTTTCATTCTACGTATCCTTCATGACACCATTGGACAAAATGAAATGTTTCCATAAGGACCCGTCTCATTAAGACGGTGGGGTGTCTGCTGGGAACATATGGTCAGGTGCTAACCTGGAAAAGCTTCAATTCCCCCCCCCCAATATGAAATAGATTGTTGCCCACTTTGTGCCCTTGTCGTGAACTGTCCAAAACCTAATGAGGTTTTAGGTCACACTGTACCCGTGGCTGGCCCTTAAGTCTCTGAGCACCTTGAGAAAAAAGACCATGTTCCATTCACCGTTATCCTCCCAGGATCTAGAACCGTGGTATTCAACTGGGACGAATTTTGCCACTCAGGGAGTTTGGCAACGTCTGGGAGCACGGCTGGTTGGCACACCGGAAGAGTGGGCTGAGCTACCCCCATCTAGTGGGTAGAGGCCAGGGAAGATGGGCATCTCACGTCACACAGGACACCCCCCCCACAAAGAATTACCCAACCCAAAATGTCAACAGTGTGGAGACTGAGAAAACCAGGTTTAGTTTAACACACGGCACAGTCTACATGTTAATAAATTCCAATGTGGGCGCCTGGGTGGCTCAGTGGGTTAAAGCCTTTGCCTTCAGCTCGGGTCATGATCTCAGGGTCCTGGGATCGAGCCCCACATCGGGCTCTCTGCTCAGCAGGGAGTCTGCTTCTCCCTTTCTCTCTCTGTCTGCCTCTCTGCCTACTGTGATCTCTGTCTGTCAAATAAATAAATAAAATCTTTAAAGAAAATAAATTCCAGTGTAATTTTCCCAAAAATAGTCTGTTAGACAAGTATAACAACAAACGGAATCAGGTACTTGTTCTCTTACTACTTTTTCCCTGAAACAACCAGCTCATGCCATAAAAATCTCATGTATTGAGAAAAGAACAAGAAAAAGGTTTCAAAGCCAGTGTCGTCCCACAGATGGTTGCAGGTGTGTATGGTGCTAAGTGAGTCTCTCACTGGCTTTTGCTTCCTTTAGACTGTGGACCGACTGTATCCACATAAATTTCAGCCTAATTAATTCCTTTGTCTCTGTCTTTTGTGACCCTTTCTGTTCATTACATATATTTTATCACATAACTGCTTTAAAGTTTTCGGCGGTCCTGAATCACTGAATTATTGTGGACTGGACAACTACGACTCGGCAGTCCTGTGTCGCAGACCATTCTATGCAGTTAGAGCACAAGGGATCATTTTGCAGACATGTCTTTTCAAAGGATGCCCCACTAACATGAAGCAGAATTACACCTGTGGGCAGGGAGCTCAGTCGTCGTGGGGGAGATGAGGGATTGCGAAGCGTCCACTGGTCATGCAGTGAAGGTGCCCTTCTCCCAGCCCTGAAAGTGTCTGGTTCCACCATTTGCTTATGATGACGTTGGACGCTAAGTAGACCTGGAAAATGCAAAAGCTGTCACCAAGAAGCAAGTCATCGCTGGGGTATCTCTCTCTTATTTGACTGCCTTGGAACCAAATTGACAATTCGCTGATATAAACAAACAGACATCACCTTCTGGCTTGACCGCCTTTATCGTCAGGGTCCTGCTCCCCTCAGAACTTCTAGTCTAGTTGAAGAAAAATAGAAAGCTCGAATAATCCAAACTGCCCCCAAATCTATAAATACATCCATTTTTAAAGTAACTGATAATTTTTCTTCCCAAAATGCTAGAGTTTTACCTTATTATCCCTTCCCTTTTTTCGACGATACAATTTCTCATCGGGGTTTTAGCAAACGGCCTCATCCTGGTTGTGAACCGCACCGAGTTGATCAAGGAGAGAAAGACGGTTCCGTTGGTTCTCCTTCTTTCCTGCCTGGCGATTGCCTGGATTTGTCTGCAATCGGTCATCTTCTACATCAACCTGGCTCTCCTCCTCTGGATCGAAGTCCCTCTACTTATTGAGAATTTTTTAATCTTCATGTTTGTAAACGAATTGGGACTGTGGTTTGCCTCGTGGCTCGGAGTTTTCTATTGTGCCAAGATCGCCCCCATAGCTCACCTACTCTTCTTCTGGTTGAAGATGAGGATATCGAAGCTGGTGCCGTGGCTGATCCTAGGGTCCCTGCTCTACGCATCTGCCCCCTCTGTCTTCTACAACAAACATACATGGTTTTTTTCCCAACAAGTTTTTTGGGGTTTTTTCTCCCCAAACACAACAACCCAAATCAAAGAGAAGTCTGCCTTACAGATCGCCTTTCTTGTGAGGTTATCATTGACGCTATTCATCTTCCTCGTGTCTGCCCTGCTCTTGATATTTTCCCTGGGGAGACACACCTGGCAGATGAGAAACACGGCCATGGGCACCAGGGTCCCTAGCACGGGGGTCCACGTGAGGTCACTGCTGTCCATTCTGTCCTTCCTGGTCCTCTGCGTCTCCCACTACATGACAGCTGCTTTGCTCTCTTCTCAGATTTTTAAGCTCCAGAGTCTCATGTTTTTGTTCTGTGTCTGGGTGTTTGGGTCCTTTCCCTCTGGACACTCTATGATCTTAATTTTAGGAAGTCCTAAACTGAAACAAAATGCAAAGAAGCTCCTCCTCCACGGGAAATGCCGTGAGTGAGACAGAACTTGGATCCATGTGAAGAAGACGCAGTTCCCCACGGTAACGCTGCCCGCCATCCCTCCGTCGCTCAAACAAAGCCACCTGCGCATGAACACACAAAACATCACCTAAACATCACGTTTGTCCAACGTGAGGCATTTTTATAGATTCACTCCTTTTTCAAAGGGTTAAATTGATTTCCGAAGTGCGACACACATGGGTGGGTTCCGTCAGTGTTGATAACCTGGTTGTGATATTATACTCTCGCTTGGAAGCGGTTTCCTCTCTGGGAAAGAGTGGGTGAGTGGTACTGGGGTCTATCTGTGTTATTTCTCACAACTGCCTGTGAATCAACAATAATCTCAAAATAAAAAGTTTAAAGTAAAAGGAAAGGGTGTTTGAACTCGTAATGGCCAAAGGATGCAGGAATCCGTGGGGTCCCTGGGCTTCTGACACCTCATCTTAGATGATCTAACCTGAAAGGACTGGCTGCCACTTTCTTGTCTACTTGCAGATTATTTTTGCTCTGTTTGTTAGAGTCACGGACAATGGAACCATTCTTCCTCATCAGATCTGAGAGGAAGCTGAGGACAAGCCGGCTTTCTCTGTCCGTGTGATTTTGCTCACCGACCCCACACAGCTGAGATGCCAGATGCCAGGCTGTCATGTCCCAGCGACTGCTAAAAAATTTTTTTAAATTAAAAAATTTTTTAAAAAGCAGATGGAAGAGGAATCCAGGGCTGGATTTTCTATTGCTCCTAACTGGACACACGGACCAGAAAATAGCTTGCAAAGATGCTTCATTTTTGCATTTGTGTGCTGGGCTTTGGGACCTTTTCAACCGACAGTAACAAATTAGGACTCCTACCACACTGCCTGTCTTCCCAGTGAAGCAATGTCTGTAGGTGGGTGGGCTGGGGGTGTTTCCATCTGCTTCAAGTCACAGATGCATTTTCTGTTTGTGTGATGATTTTAGATGCTAAGATGTGGTGTGTGTGTGTGTGTGTGTGTGTGTGTGTGTGTGTGTGTGTGTGTGTATTTCTAAAACAGCTTCAGAACCCCTAGCTTCCGGTGAAGTGAAGATGTTCCTCTGTTTGGCTAGAACTTGATGGTCACGTGTGATGATGGAAAGCCTCTTTGGGTTTGGGTTTGCCAATTGCTGGCAATGTAGCTTCCAATACTAGCCCAAGACGTGCTGGCTTGGTTGCACCAAACTAACAGAGGTCTTTGCTTCAGAAGACGCAGGAAAGCGTTTATCTTCTTGGGTGTGGGGACTGAGCTCTGAGGCTACTCTTCCTCTGTCCATGCATCTCATCCTTCATTCCCTGGAGCAAATTACCAGCCTCCATTCTTCCCCCTATTTCATTTTCCTTCGTCCCAGCAGGTGGGAAGGTGCATAACCAGTCATACCCATAGACATTCGGCTCTGGGAACAGCCATTGTGTCCTGCAGGTGATGATTGTCCCCGCTTTGAGAAGGGACAGTGAAGAGTTACTTTTACTTTCTGTGCATCTCCGGTTCAGATGCTGGATCTTTGAATCATAGTGTGTGTACCAGCAGGAGGATAGAGAGAGAGTGGGAGTGATTTCAAACATTTGGGAAGAAATTCGTAAATACACAACTCTTGTGTGATTTTTTTCCCCCTCAGATACCAAATTCTGATTCCATTTCATGCAACTTCTGCTTTAATAATGTTAGTTAATGAGATGAATATTAAGGTACAACTGTTTGTATACCTAAAATTTACCAAGCAGTTCTAAAGAAGAGAAGGCAGGCTAAAGAAAACTATTCTAGAAACATTTTTACAGTCGGCTTTCCTTGAAATATTTCTTCCAGAAATGTTGTCTAGCTATCACTTTGGTGGATATTGTGTAGGATGGTAATTGCTCCATTGGAGAAGCAAAACAGACTCAGCCTTTGGTCTGTCCCTAGCAGCTCTTGTCTGGACTCCTTAGCCTGGACAGATGCCCTTTGTCCTGCCCAACTAGCCTGGGGTAGAATGGGGTTAGCCTATGGAGAGACACAGATTCTTCCTCTATACTAGGCCTGTGTCTGTAGGGATGGACTGGCCATTGTGGCCCCTGGAAGACTTGACCGGGGTTCACATACCCATGGGTTGGGCCAGAGAGCTGCAAACCACAGAACACAGTGCTATGCATGCTTAATCCCCTGTGGTCTCCCATTTGGAGGAGATCAGGCATCCCTGCTCAGTCAAGGACAAAGGAGTATGGGTCACCAGGCAGGGTCTTACTGAGAAGGGAGCCAGCGTAGCACCTCATTCCATTTCAGACAGGGGCTCCGTAAGCAGCCCCAGACCAGAATGTCAGGCTTGCTACATCACATCCCATTGCCCTTTCTGACATGGACTCCTTCGGACCCCACGCTACAGGGATTCTCTGTGGCTTCCGATGACTAAACATGGTGGCCAACTGAGAAGGCTAAATCTGGGCACTTCTATTAACACATCTTTTAAAGTATAAAAGCTATAGCAATTTGAATAATCAAAAAACAAACCCAACAGTTTGGAAAGTCTCACAAACTACAAACGCCTTTTAAATCCTCAGTCACTCACTCATTCAAATATAATAACTGCTTGAAGATAGAATAATCTGGACCTGAAAGCGCTGGGAGCATGTTAGCATTTAAAGTCTGCCGGTATCCAGGCTGATGATGATCACCCATTCCAGAAAGATCTTATACCATGTCATATGCTGGAGGATAGTGATACTTGTCAGATGATAAATATTCTCATCCTAGGCTTGGGGACTATGGTTGCCATAACTTTTGTCCACAGGGACCTACATCTCTATGGGTAACAAGAGGGACAGGTAGTCAAAAATATCCAGGAGAAAAGGAAACCAGGAAGATCATCCAAATAGACTTTGGCAATCAACGGACTAACAGATGTTACAAACAGATGGCACCCATACTGGAGAGAGCTCCCAATGACAGGGGCAGGGAGCCCCCACATGTTTGAGAAAGTGTCTAGCTAAGGTATGAGCTCAGAAATCAGAGTAGAGATGGTGTTAACACAAACTTAGAATCAACGGTATGTTCTTATTTTAAAAATCATTATCTTGCCACCCAATAATTGCAGACTGTCTTCTAAAATCTTAATGCTGGGAAAAGGGTAGGTGCTGGGGAATCTGTCTCAATGAGCTGAAAATATTAAGCTTTGGGGGAGGGCCCACATAAATTCAGATGGCTGGTGGACCCCTCCCTTCACCATCTTTCCCTATTGAGCCTGCATCTCCCTCTTTCCTTGATACACTAAAGTACTTGATCTATCACTCCATACCTTCACAGGATTAAATACGGATTGTTTTTAAGATGTGATGTGAACATTTGGTTTCATATCTGTGACATCTGGATCTACTTCATCATTTTGGCTGGGGTTCAAGAGTTGGTGATTTTAGCCTATAATTTAAAACATATTCAAATCAATGAAGTGTAGGTTTCCTTTCTTTCTCTCTCTCTCTCTCTCTCTCTCTCTCTTTTTTTTTTTTTTTTGGTGTTTTATTAGTTTCTGTTCTAAACAGTTCTCCACAAGATCATCAACATAACATAATATTAAATAAAATATCCCCTTAGATGTCTGAAAATATGCCCATTTTTAAAATGATGACCGTGAATTCATTTTGCGTCAACCTCAACATTCTTGAGAAAAGAAATACATTGCGACTCTATTTCTGAAGCTGGAATGCAGTTCCTAAATGAAATCTTCACCTTCTCGTAACTAAACTCTCTCTTCTCAGAGATTTCGTAAGTAATGCATGTAAGTACGGGCTGATGTGTAACTGGGTAGAATTTGAATTGGAGAGTATCTGAGGTCTTGTAACTAAACTGGGCTCAGCACTTGGTGGACATGCTTTGGATGACCTAAATTCTAGAGCCACTGGGGAAACCAGATTCTTTTGAAAATAGGCAGGTGGAAGAGGATTTTGAAAATAAAGAAGTGGCTAACAGTGGGACAGGCTATCACATTACTGAATATACGGATTGTCCTCTGGCTGTAAACCCAGTCATTTAGAGAGCAGATGTTGTACTTGTGATTGCAAATTAATGTTTTACTCCACTTCAAACCTAGGCGATTGGCTTCCAGAGAACACTGACCAGATATGGCCAGGAAGCTCAGCTTTATGATAAACATTCGCCAGCACATTCACCGCTGCTTGTCTGTTCTCATGCGTGGAACTCTTGAAATAAGGACTTGTGCCTTTGATCATGGAGCCATGATGTTCTTAACGGCACTGGTTGATGATAGATCCGGAAGACAGGCTCTATGGAAGGAGAGAGGAAACCTTGAGCATAATATTTAGATTCAGAAACCTAAGTGGATTTGTATAATACCTATAAAGATAGGGAATTTGTCCAGACACAAGCCAGACCATTGCATTTTGAGGCTGATAACCTGGCTTTCCCTGTTCTCACTAAAACCGCACCTGCTATTTTGGTCATTTCAGCAACTCCGTGCAATGCAGGAAACATAGAAATGAGCTGATCCTCTCTTCCTTGACCTGTGAGATGGGGCTAAAAAGGATGGATACCACATACTTAACAAAGTTCTAGGTACTTAACTGTGAGCTCTAACGATGTGACTCCCAAGCCCTTGGGGACTGAGGTCTGTACTCGCACGAGGAATACCCAAGAGCACTCTGGGAGAGGAAGAGAGCACCCTGGGAAGGAACATGTTGAACAACAGAGGGTCACAAGTGAAGCTTGATGTGGAATCTAGATCCACTGCCAATGAGCTGGGGGGGGGGGCTTAAAAAAACCTATACAGCTTGTTTCCCCATCTTTGGAGTGGGGGTGTGAGTAATTCAAGCTTTATGAGAGGAGTTGGTGAGCAAGTAGAATCAATGCCTTGTTGCTACTAGTGTTTTCAGTTGTTAAACTGTATACACCTGCTGACACGTGACCATTTTGGACCTGCAGTGAGGGCAGTTTCACGTATTTCCTGCTAATCATCCATCAAACAATCAATCAGAGGGCTTGGAGGGGAGCTAATTGCAGCCAAAGGAAAGAGCATGCATAGAGCTACGTGGGCAAGAAAGGACATGCTTGTTCTTGAGGCAGAGGGCAAGGAACAAAGCCTGGGGAGCCACACTGTGGTTCTAAAGTTCTGCCATATCCTTTCCCATGCCCAAGGGGCCCATTCCCATAGAAAGAGGGGAGAGACAGGACATCCCCTTAGAAAGGGCAGCAACTATCTGGGAAAAAGACCAATTCTACCCAACTTCTGGATAATTGTGACTCTTCTGTGCCAAACTGCTTGGTGTGTCCTCAGAAAGTTAAACATAGAATAATCACATGACCCAGCAATTCCGCTCCAGGGTGTAAACCCAAAAGATGGAACACAGAGACTTGAGCAGACATCTGTATAGCGATATTCAGAGCGTTATTCACAATAGCTAAAGAGTGGAAATCACCCAAATGTCAAGCAATAGAGGAACAGGTGTATGAAATGTGATATGTCCAGAAATGGCCTGTTATTCACATATAAAAAGGAATAAAGTCCTGACACATGCTACATCATGGGTGAACCCTGAAAATATCATAAGTGAAAGACGACAGACACAAAAGGATCAATACTGTAGGAGTCTGATTACATGAGGCACCTGGAGAAGGCAAGTTTATAGAGACAGAAAGTAGAACAGAGGATACCAGGGGCTGGGGGTTCATAGGGATGGAATTTCTGCTTGGGATGATTATAAAGTTCTGGAAACAGATAACAGTGATGGTTATACAACATTGTGAAGGTACTTAGTGTCACTTAATTTTACACTTAAGATGGTAAAAATGGTAATGTTATGTGTATTACCATAATGAAAAGGAAAGAGAAAGAGGCACCTGGGTGGTTCAGTCGGTGAAGCGTCTGCCTTTGGCTCAGGTCATGATCTCGCGGTCGGGGATCAAGCCTGCAGCAGGCTCCCTGCTCTGCCTGTCCCTCTGCCCCTCCTTCCCCACTCGTGCACTCTCTTTCTTGCTCTCTCTCTCTCTAATGATTAAAATCTTTCTTTTTTAAAAAAGAAAAGGCTATGTCCTTTTTTTAAAAAGGAAAGGCTATGACCTCTATGTCCTGGTACCATTCATGGGCAAACACAGGTGCCCATCTCCACTGGGAATTCACTCACTAGTGGATCCTCAGTCAGGTTTCCCGACTAGAATCAGCTCGCACTCAGGCTCACAGATACCTTTAGAATCTAAATAGATCTTTAGAATCTAGATAGATCACTACTGTTCAAGCATGGGCTCCTCCTCCCTTCAGAGTCCCCAAGCACGTTATAGGCCACCGGACCCAGGCATTTGCAGTGGTTGTTGGGATAGAGCCCGGAGAACCCAAGTCCTTTGATGTCCTCCTTACAAAGAGGTTAGTCTGTAAAATTTAAGAAACAGAACCTAAGGGAAGGGAAGGAGAGATGAAATAAGATGAAATCAGAGAAGGAGACAAACCATAAGAAACTCTTTAACTCTAGGAAACAAACTGGGGGGGCGCCTGGGTGGCTCAGTGGGTTAAGCCGCTGCCTTCGGCTCAGGTCATGATCTCAGGGTCCTGGGATCGAGCCCCGCATCAGGCTCTCTGCTCAGCAGGGAGCCTGCTTCCTCCTCTCTCTCTGCCTGCCTCTCTGCCTGCTTGTGATCTCTCTGTGTCAAATAAATAAATAAAATCTTTAAAAAAAAAAAAAAAAGGAAACAAACTGGGTTGCTGGAGGGAGGTGGGGGGAGGGGAGAGGGGATAACTGGGGGATGGGCATTAAGGAGGGCACGTGATGTGAGGAGCCCTGGGGGTTCTATGCAACTGATGAAGCACTAAACTCTGAAACTCATACTACTCTATAGGGTAATTAATTGATTTTGAATAAGTAAAAGAAGAGGTTAGTTTGATATTCATCTCAAAGTTCAAACACAAATAAACCTAAAGGGTAGATTTCACTCAGTCTTCCTTTCTCTCTTTCTTTAATGGGTGCTGACCGGGTGCTTGGGGATAATCATCAGGGAATAGAAATTCTAACCCCTAGGGGCATCGAAGTTGGGCTTGATTGCCTGGAGTCAAGAATTCTGAAGACCAATCAATCATTGGTAGCTAATTCAGAGGGAGCAAACTGATTCCGAGTGGTATGCTTCTAGAATGTTAAAAATATAAACACCTCTCTGGACGGGACCAGGTCCTATAGAGGTGAAGGCCCTCAGGGAGCAGGCTGCAGGCGCAGCTTTGGGGGACAGCCGTCCCTCCCAGGTGTGAGTGTGACCCGAGCTGAGTTCAGTGGGCTCAGCTGGGCAATTGCACTGAAAGCCAGCAACTCTTTGGTTTTGTCCATGCTCTGTGTTTCCGTACGCTCCCGGGCTCCAGCCCTGCCACTCCCAGCGACTTTGTCCTGCTGCATACCCAGATCTCCCAGACGTGGTCTGAGGGCTGCTTCTCGGCGGTAGGCTGAGCATGACACCTCCCAAAGACTTCCCAGGGGGCCCTATTTTTCCAGGAAGACAACGAATGAGCCTCTTGTGATGTAATTCCCCAACGAGTTCTCTTTGGGGTTTCAAATCATTGCTAAAGAGAGCAAAAATTTAAAAAAGCAGAACAGAGCAGCAAAGCCAACAGGGACCTCCTGCGGAAGGAACCTCCAGCCGACAGGGCTAAGCGCTCCGAAGGCCAAGGTCAAAGGAGACCCGGGCATTTTCGGCCCCCCCAAGTGCAGAGTATTCTGATGGGAGTGTGAGCTACTGAGAAGTCCAGTGACACTCTCGCTGGATTTTTCCATTTCTAATTGGATTTCGTACTTATTGCACATGACACAGAATTGAAAAACAAACGATGAAGAAGAAAATCATCCAAAATTCTTCATCTTAATAAATCAGCAATTCTGATTTGACCATGTTCCCACTCAAATGCTGTAAATAAAAATATTTAATTTTATAAGATTATAATCATGATAAAGCTATATTGTTATAAATTTCATTTCCCTTATATTAAGCATTTTCTCATTGATCATTGTAATAGCTACAGACTATTTTGTTGAGCTGGTATATAGCACAGTACCCAGAAACAGAGGCATTTAGTAAATATTTGTTGAAAAGATGAATTAATGCATTTTACTTATCTATTCCCTTATTTGGGGAGCATTGGATGTGATTTCAATCTACTATTATGAATAATGTTTAATGATTATTGTTTTTCCTACCTTTTGGATAATTTCGTAGGGAAAGTTCTCAGAAATAGGATTCCCAGGCCGGTAGCTACAAGACGCATGGGCAAATTCCTTTTTAAAGAGATTGTGTGAATGAATTTGCTGCATGGCCAGTTAGCAAGGCATGAGTCTGCTGGTTTTTTCACATCTTGACCAGCACTGCTATTTAAGATTTTATTTTACATTTTCTAATTTAATAGGGGCAGAAAGGCTTCGATTTGAAAATCTCTCTCTAAAAAAGAACGATGGAGTAACTTTTGCTTTTCATCTTCATTTGATAAGACTTTTCCTGTGACCTGACACAGACCCTAATCAGCTTTCAGTGTTTCTCAATAAACCTAATTTCACTGAATTAGATACCTTCCAAGGGAGCCTGTGGGGCATCCGGCAGCTGTTCTGTTCTGAAGAGGACAAGTTTAAGTCACTGGACTCTCTTGAACCATCCTGTGCACGGAGCCTGTCATTACATGGTGAGCAGGGAAGGTGCAGGGAAGGTGCACGGTGACAGAAACGCTCTGAGAGAGGGAGCAGAGGCCAAAGGCTTGGGCAGCTTGGGCCTGGCAGGGAAGGCTCTCATGTTGGGGGGGGTGCACTGAGACCTCGAGGTTGTTACTCACGACCCCCACTGGAGACTTGGTAAGTGTGGCCGTGTACCCCATCCTTCCTCTGCACCGGGCTCTCTCCTCCACATGTCCCAAAGGTTAATTTATTAAGTCACCCCAGAGTGTGAAAGCCAGCCGTATTTTCATCCTAAGTTTTGAGAGAGGGGAACGGGGTCCTGGGAAACATAATTTGCCCACAGTGCCTCAGCTGTCAGGACCTGGGCTCAGGAGATAAGATTCCACAGTCCCTGCTCCCAGGGACTATGGCCCCCTCCGTAGGTGCTGAGGTACAGGGAGCGCAGAGGCTAAGGTGTGAGTCCTTCCAAATCTTAACTCCAATAAGGTTTGCACAGATGGAAGGTAAACATGTATTCAGTGATTTCACCCTGTCTTCCTATTTGTTTTTTAAGAAATTAAGATTAAAATGCCCGTAAGGGTGATGACGACATGCACTTGCCTGGCTTGATCCTAATATATGAAAAACAGACCTAAGGCCGGTATTATTGATCCCATCACCAATGAGGAAACGGAAACTCAGAGACTGAGAGATCCGCCTAGTGGCAGAGCTTCTAAGTCACGGGTCCGAGGCCCTGGACAGCGGGGCTGACTCCTGGGGTGCTGAGGGCCAAGTGCAGGGCGAGGCCAGATTCTCCGAGATGATGGAGGAGAGGCGAGCAGAACCTGCCTGTGCAAGGCCAGGGAAATGGAGGTCAGGTCCTGGGAACGTTTGCTTCACAGAAGACCAGCGAGAGGATGGCGAGGAGGAGCGGTGGTCAAGAACGGGTTAGACGAACCCCACGAGTGGTGCTGGGCCCTTCTAGAATAAGAACACAAGGAACTGAGGGTCCAGGGCTGGCTGGAGTTCACCTTGGCCAGAGAAGGAGCTGAGGAAGGAGGTGGAGAGGCACCTGCGGGGCCCGCTGTTCCGGTGGGGCAGGGAGCCGAGGGCGGAGATGGAGCCGGGACACAAGGTGGGGGTCTACGCGACAGCAGCCCGGGAGCTGCTGGGGACCCCGGCCCTCAGACAGGCTGGAACGTCCCCTGTGGCATCAGCGTGGACACTAGAGTCACATTATGTAGGTGACAAGACCCAGGACGAGGGGCCAGGTAGGTCCTCTAAACGGAGCTGATTCCCCAGGACCCCCCGCCCTGCCACAATCAGTTCATCGATGGCCCCGCCCCCCGCACACACAGTTTTCCTTCACCACTCGGGGCTTCTCGGTTTTGGGTCAACATTTTCCATCTTGGATTAAACTGGGAGAACATCTGGAAGGGGACGTGGAGAAGGCCTATTCCTTACTGTGCTGGACGGGGTATCTCCACTTCGACTCTATGCACATGTGCTGGGTGACCTTGAGGGCGGTGGGGGCTGTCCTGGGTGCTGTGGGACGGAAACGGGGTCTCCGGCCTCACCCACTAGAGGCCAGCAGCGCCTCCCCTCTCCGCGATGACAAGCAGCTAAGTCTGCAGACACGACCCAGTGTCCTGGGGGGCTAATCCCCCCGGGTGACAACTGTCCCAGAGGGGGCCTGCTCATTGCCTCTCTAAAGGGAAACGGGCACATACAGATGGAGACTAACAATTTCATCACTCAAGAGTCCTCGGTGACTCCTGTTCTGCTTCTATGATTAAATGACAGAGCATCGGCTGCGTTTCTGCGACTACCACCTTCCAGATGAAACTGTCAATTGTGTCATTCAAAACAGATACAAACTCAGTCCGTTTTGGTCTTTCTCCCCCCAGATTTCCCCAGGACGCCTCCTCTCTGGCTTCCTCCTCCAAATCATCATTTTTCATCTCTAAACAACAGCTCCTGGACCCCCCAAAGTGAGAGCATCTCAGTGGTTCCGGGGTACATCCCTGCATCTGGGGGTGTTGTAGGGTTTAATAAATCGGTGAGTAGAGGAAATAAATAAGTAAGTGGGTACAAAACTCAGTGCTGTTGGGACGAATGGCAAGAGAAGGACAACTTGGCGCGCGGGTTAAGAAGGCCACGCATGAACAGCCTCGGCCTTTCATCTGCAGCTCCACTGGGGGAGGACGCCGTCCTCAGACCCCAGGCCGCGCTGTCGGATGATCCGCGTGGGCTTTAGGGGCCATGGTCCAAATGGGGCCGACTGCGGAGCGGAGGACTAGATTCCTAGCTCCTCTTCTGTGCCTGCTTCTGGGTTCACTGAGGGTGCGGTGGAGCTCTCTCCACGTGTTAAGGGCCACTCCCGCCCGGTCACCCATCGTCGCTTTCGACACGTGGAGGAAAATGGCAAACCAGGCAGCGGGGCTGTTCTCCATCTCCTCGCTGAGAAGCCAGCCGTGGCCACCCAGACTTGGGGACAGCCCTGTCTCCGGAGGAGGGCGCACAGCAAAGGAGCTCAGGGACGGAGCCTCAGCTGATGGGAGCCGGGGAGCCTCACGACGAATGTTCTGGAGACTTGGACCCCATGAGGAGGGTGAGTGTGCCAGGAATGATCCTGTGACGAGGACGGCGAGCGAGGAAAGGGACTACATTTTACATATTTTTTCACACCAGAATAGCCCTGGCACTAAGACACCCAGCTGGGTAAAATGAAAATAGATGGAAAGAGAGGTCCTTCACTGACAGAAGATAAACTGCATATGGCTGGACTTCGGGGTGGGGGAGGTCTTTCCCAGCAGAGCACTGAAGTCAAAAGATCCGCAGAGCCGAGGACCTGAGCGTTTACGATACCTCTGCAGAGAAAACAGCTCCGTGATGATCATCCGGATATTAGGAAACTACCCCAACGTATGTAACAGAATTAATATTAACAAGCTGAGAACTCCCAAAAGCAGCAAGAAAAAGTCGCGCCTGCGCAACAGAGTAGGCAAAAGATACGGAATAGGGGCCTCCAACAGAGGCAGAAACCGCACAAAAACGTCATCACCAGCATGTGAGCTGGAGCAGCAGAGAGGCGGCACGTGGCTTAGCTGGCAGGTGAGCCAAAGCGCAAGAGCTGGGGCGGGAGGGGGGACAGGTGCTGGCGAGCCCCGCACGGAAGGGACGGACGAGGGACCGACGGCAGCCCAGGAGCTGCTGGCCACGGCGCCTAGAGAGTTCACCACGTGGCTTCTCGGCCCCTGCAGCCCCGCGGCTCAGCACTTAGCAGCAGGAAGTAAGGAGATCAGCACCCCAGATGAAAATCGAGAAAGCCTCATTTCCTTGGCTTTCGGAGCTGGGTGGCTCACCCTTCCGGGGCGCTGGAGGCTATCCCAGTACACGCTAACCGTGTGACAGGGTTTTTAGTGAAAGTGAAAATGTGGAAGATCCTAAATCACCGGGAGGGTGTGTACATAAACCACAGCTGAACCGAGCAATGCCGTACTCCCGCGTCAATTAAAAATATTTACGTTGGCCGACGCGAGGATGTTTGTAAAACATTAAATGCAAAAAAATAGATAGTCCAGTAATAAATGTGATGTTATTTATTTATTTATGGCTCTCTTTCTGCCTTCTGACCTTCTGCCTTACATCAAAGCTGGGCTTGGTCTGAATTCCCCTGACTCTCACGGGGCTCTCTCTCTCTATTTTTCTCTCGCACACAGCCTGTGTTCACTCCTGCCCAGCTGTGCCCTGTGGGATCCTGCTCCTTCAGGCTTTTGGTACAGCCCCAAAACAAGTTCCCTGAAGCCAACTTGAAAGCAGAAGAGGCCTATCACATACCAGCAGCTGTTCTAAAATGTGTAAATCTGGTTTCTCCCTCTCCTGTTCCAATCCCTCCATTGTCTTGCTTTCATATTCAGATTGAAAACACTATTTTCTGTGTAGCTCATAAGATCCCATGAAATGTGAGCCCTCTCTGAATTCTTCCTGATTTCTTTCCCTCTGTCTCTTTTCCTAACTTGGTCTACATTGAGTACATCAGCCTCCATTCTGTCCCTACTTAACATACCAAGGCTATGTCTGCCCCAGGGCCTTTGCACTCGCTTCCCTTTGCTCAGAAAATGCAGCCTGGCTCTCTCCCTCGTTTGTTCAGGTCTCTGATCAAATGTCACCTCCTTGGAGAAGCCATCTGGATCATCCCATATAAAACAGAACCTTCCCCTGTCCTCTGTGTCCTCAACTCAGCCTTATTTTCCTCCAAGCACCTGATAATTACTTATGCATTCAGTTATTCTTGTGTTTATTACCTTTTCCCAGCCAAAACAAAAGCTCCATGGGGGTGGGGGGAGGCTTTGGCTTGTTTTTTTTTTTTTTTGCTGCACCCATGATTCCGAAAAGAACATTTGGTCCATATTTATTGTCACACGAATGTGCACGCTAAAAGCTGACAAATGTTACAAACCCCGTAAAATCCGGAAAAATAACATGAAATCGTTATTTGTAGTAGTAACGGTAGTGGACGGCATGACGCCCTCTGCTATGCTCATTTCTCGGGGTTTTTTCTCAGCACACTCTTTTATTGCCTCCTCCTATAAAAATAATTTTGTAATATCACTTTCTGGTAGAGAGAATAGAAAATTAATTCCCACCTTTCCTCTAGCAGGGTTGACAGAAATTTGCTTTTTATCGTTGATAGTTTAGAAAAGCTTCTTTAGGCGACGCCTCTGATAAGGGGTGAGGCTGCAAAGGGTGACTTTCCCTATGGTTTCCTGCTCTGTGGGTCCTCCTAGAGGGACCAGGGAGGTGTGCAGAGTCAAGGGAAGCTCTCAGGCGCCCTGGGTCTTTCTGGGGACTGGGGTGAGTGCAGGGTCAGGCCAAGCCCTTGGAGCTTTTGTCCCCCAACCTCTCTGGATAGGACCCCCCACCGCCACTCTCTGGCTTGCACGTCCAGCTCCCTACCCTCAGACCTAGTTCCTCCACCAGAAGGGGTCAAGGTCACTGCTGGGCTGCAGCTCCTGAATCCTCCCTGCATCGCTGGGGCAGGACACAGCCCCATGGGAGCCTCATTCTCCTCGGGGCCGAGTCCTGAGTGGAAGCAACCTTGGAGCCGGAAGGAGCAGCTCAGGGCCTCGTGTGAGGGACAAATGGGGCTGCCCACCGGTGCGGGCTTTACTGCCACGGTCTGCTTCGAGATGTTCTTCCAGGCGTGCCCTTCCCCGATGCTTCCTCACTGCAGCTGGAGTCCCAGTGGTGGCCCTCCGTCGTCTGCGTCAATCCCTTCTCCTGCCTTGTACCAGGGAAACAAACGTTCACTTTGTTTTTACATCTGCCATTTTCCTGTTTATGTCTGATGTCTTTTGTCATTCCTCTGTTCCTCTGCGACAGCCTTCTTTCATGTTAAGGATACATACTCGAGGAGCCCATTACCATTCTCCTTCCATTTTATCCACATGTGTGTGTTTTATTTACTTCTATTGTGGTTGTTCCAGGATTACAATTTACATTTTAACACATAGCAAGCTAGCTTGGATTAATACCAATTTTATTTCCATAGTACAGAAAGACATTGTTCTTGTGCAGTGACTCTCCCTCCCTCTCCTTTGTGGCGTTATCATCATAAATTACATCTGTGAACAGGCACACCTCCGAGAAATCGTGGGTTTGGTTCCAGACCACCGCAATAAAACACGAATTGCAATAAAGTGAGTCAAATGAATTTTTTTGGTTTCCCAGCACATCTAAAATTTATGTTTACATTATACTTATAGTCTATTAAGTGTCCAGTGGCATTATGTCTTTAAAAAAAAGTACAGACCTTAATTAAAAATTCCTTTATTGCTAAAAAAATACTAACCATCATCCGAGCTTTCAGTGAGTTGTAATCACTGATCACAGATCAGCACAACAAAGATGGCAGTAATGAAGAACTTGGAAGTGTCATGAGGATTACCAGAATGGGACAGACATGAAATGAGCAAATACAATTGGAAAAATGGCATGATAGGGGCACCTGGATGGCTCAGTGGGTTAAGCCTCTGCCTTTAGCTCAGGTCATGATCTCAGAGTCCTGGAATTGAGCCCTGAGTTGGTCTATCTGCTTAGCAGGGAGCCTCCTTCCCCCTCTCTCTGTGCCTGCTCTCTGCCTACTTGTGATCTCTCTCTCTCTGTCAAATAAATAAATAAGATCTTTAAAAAAAAAAGAAAAAGAAAAAGGGCATGATAAAATTTGCTCACCTCAGGGTTGCTGCAAACTTTCAATTTATAAAAAACAATAAGAGCTGGGAAAAGTGCAATAAAACAATGTATGCCTGTATACTTCATGTCCATCAACACACATTTGTCATGTTTTTTTTTAAAGATTTAATTTTATTTATTTGACAGACAGAGATCACAAGTAGGCAGAGAGGCAGGTGGTGGGGGGGGGGTAGGGGTGGGAAGCAGGCTCCCTGCTGGGCAGAAAGCCAGATGTGGGGCTCGATCCCAGGACCCTGGGATCATGACCTGAGCCAAAGGCAGAGGCTTAACCCACTGAGCCACCCAAGCACCCCTCATTATTTCTTTATGCGCTGTCATTTAAATTAGATCGGAGAAAAATTTATAAGCAAAACATACACTTACACTGTCTTATATTTATGTATGTTTTTACTTTTATTGGTGCCTTTATTTCTTTCATAGATTCACCTTTCTGCCTAGTGGTCCTACATTTTGGTCTGAAGAACTCTGTTTAGTATTTTTTGTGGGTTAGGTCTGTTAGAGACAAATTATCTTTGATTTTTAAAATATGGGTGACAGTCAGTTAAGTGTCCGACTCTTGGTTTCAGCTCAGGTCATGATCTCGGGATTGTGAGATTGAGACCTGTGTTGGGCTCTGCCCTCAGCAGGTAATCTGTTTGAGATTCTCTGTCTCCCTCTGCCCTTCCTGTTCATGCTCTCTCTCTCTGTAAGATAAAAAATCTTACAGAAGTAAAATAAAATATAAGAATATATTAGTTTCTCCTTATTTTCTGAAGGGTAGTTTTGCCAGATATAGAATTCATTATTGACAGTTTTTTTTCCCCTCAGGTCTTTGAATATGTCATATCATTGGCTTCTGCCATTCGTGGTTTCTGGTGAGGAATCAGCCATCAATGTGAATGAGGATCACTTGTACAAAATCAGTCACTTCTCTCTGGTTGCTGTCAAAATTCTCTATTGGTCTGTGGTTTTCGACAGTTTGATGATGATGTGTATGTGTGGCTCCCTTGAATTTATCCTAGTTGGAACGCACTGAGCTACTTGGGTGTATAGATTTCAGGAGTTTTGCGCCATTACTACTTCAACTGTCTTTTCTGTCCCTTCCTCTCTGTCTACTCCCTTGGAGAGTCCCATTATTCATATGTTGAGAATCTTGACTGCATTCCACAGGCGTCAGAGACTCTGTTCTTTTGTCTTCATTTTTTCCTCCTCCTCTGTCTCTCAGACTGGATAATCTCAATTAATTCTCTTCAAGTTCATTTATTCTTTCTTCTGTTTGCTCAGATCTACCATTGAGCTCTCTAGTGAATTTTTCAGATCGGTTATTATACTTTCGAATTGCAGCATTTCTATTTGATTTTTAAAAATTATTTCTACTTCTTTATTGATATTCTTTATTTGGTGAGACATCTTACTTTCTTTTGGTTCTTAACACACCATCTTCTATAGCTCTTTGAACTTATTTAAATAACTTAAAGTCTTTGACCATTAAGTCTGATGTCTGATCGCCCTTAGAGACAATGTCTATAGATTGCTTTTTCTCCGCTGTGTATGGACAACACTTTCTTGTTTCTTTGCAGGGCCCATAATCTTTTCTGTTGAAAATCAGACATTTAGCGCACCTGGGTGGCTCAGTGGATTAAAACTTCCACCTTCAGCTCAGGTCATGATCTCAGGGTCCTGGGATCGAGCCCCACACTGGGCTCTTTGCTTGGCGGGGAGCCTGCTTCCCCCTCTCTCTCTGCCTGCCTCTTTGCCCACTTGTGATCTCTCTCTGTCAAATAAATAAATAAAATCGTTTTTTTAAAAAGTAAATCAGACATTTAAAATAATATCATGCTTCAGTTCTGAAAATCAGATCTTTCTCTGCCGTCATCCTGTTGTTTTGTCATTGCTACTGGTTGCAGTAGTTATTGTTTGTTTAATGACTTCTCTGTGCTAATTCCACCCCCAAAAACTTGTGTTCTTTTTCCTGTGTGGCTACTGAAATCTCTACTCGGCTCGGTGGTTGGCTAAGGGTTGGATGGAGATTTCCTCAAATACCTGGAACCGATAAGCCCCCAGCTTTTGCCAGAGGCTCTGCACATGTTTGGGGCCAGTCCTTCAACACGCAGTCAGACAGCTGACAATATTGCCTTTGCCTTTTGCACAAGCCTTTGCTTGTGCAAAGCTTCAGGGTCAGCTCAGGACCTACTCAGGTTTTTCCCTAGCATGCACACTACCAGGACATGCGCACAGCTCTATCACACACATGGCCTTCTAAATTCCCAGGAACACTTAAGAGATTTTCTAAGCACCTATGAAATCATTTCCTGGTTTTTCCTCTCAGCTTTGGTCAGCCTGTGGTTTAGGCCCACTGTACCCACCACCTCAGGCAATTAAAAGTTAAACGTGTCCCACTAATGGTTTCCAACAAATATCCCTGTGGGAGAAGGCTCTTCACGCTGGGCAAGCTCTAAGTCAGGTCAGACACGGAGAGCTTTGCAAGTACGAGCTTTCACGGAACCACGGGAGGGGCAGGTAATGATAGTTCTTTGGAACTGGGGCTTTGCAAAAGCTTCAGCTGTGTTGTCACCTCCAGTGGCTGCCAGGTTCAGTAGAACACAGCTTCGGTTTCATGTGGTTATTTTTGATCTGTAGAGCAGAGGATGAGAGTGGGCAAGTCAAATCCACGGAGCTCACTGATCTGAGATTCAGCTGGTTATTGTCCAATACACCCCTCAGATCGCTCCCCACCTACGGTTAATTTTGAGAGTTCTGAAAAAGCCGATTCTGACCATTTTAGCCATTTTTCTCATTGATTTTCTGGAGAATAGAATTTCTGGCAAAGAGAATTTTCTGCCTTTCTCGTTGATATCATTTAACTTTCTCTTGATACATGAACAATCTTAATCATGCCATCTTTATGTAGCCTCAGCCTGACCTGATGACTCTGTTTCTGCAGGGGGTTCGCCCTGAATCTTGGTACTTATCTACTTATCTCTAGATCTAAGTCTTCACTGCTCTATAACATGAGTGTGCCCCTAAAATAAGTGGGAGTACAGTGTGTGCTTATGGAGGCACCCAACCCAGGATCTAGATTAGCATCATTTTTGTTCACATACGGAAGTTTCACAGTGAAGGATTGTTCTGAGGCTGCACCGACAACATCAGCATCACCTGGGAATTTGTTAGAGATGCACATTCTCAGGCTCTAACGCATGTAATAAGCCAGAAACTAGGGGGCCTGAGTAACTGTTTTAACAAGACCTTCAGGTAACTTTTATGCTCATTAAAATTTAACAACCACTGGAAAAAAGAAAAGCGTATAATTTACACCACTTAAAGCATTCTGGTCACCTGAGTAGCACTTTATTCTCTGCCTGCATGGAATTGAGTGAAATGGGATGAATTACTTATTCTCACTTATAAGCTTTACATCCAAATCTGTAAAGTGATGGGGTTAATGTATAATCAAAGAGACCATAGGGTTGTTTTCTTTTCTTTTCTGTATGGCATCGGAATTATCAACCTTATTTGGGAGTACCTTCCCCACTCAACGGTTAAAAAACGAAAGCATCGCTCCTATGTCTTATTATGTCATTAAATGGATTTTATCTTTCATCTAAATCTTTTTTTTAAAGATTTTATTTATTTATTTGACAGACAGAGATCACAAGTAGGCAGAGAGGCAGGCAGAGAGAGAGGAGGCTCCCCACGGAGCAGAGAGCCCGATGCGGGGCTCAATACCAGGACCCTGGGATCATGACCAGAGCCGAAGGCAGAGGCTTTAACCCACTGAGCCACCCAGGCGCCCTCATCTAAATCTTTAATCCATCTTCAAATCATTTAAAATTCTTCATAAATGCAAATATATACTTTAAAAAATTGTTTAAATTTTTAAGCTCTGTGTCCAAATATCATTTATCATATATCAAAAACTCAAAAATTTTTTGTTTGGTTTCTGGATTCTATGTTCTGTTTTGCTCAGTTTGTCTATTCTCATGCCATAATGTTTTGGTTAGAGTAGCTTTAACATACATTTAAGTATCTGGAAAATAAACTCCCTACAATGCTCTTTTCCAAAACACTCTCAGAAATGATCAAGTTTATTCTTCCATATAAAACATATAATCAATTTGTCTAATTCCAAAAGCAAGGTCAGAACCATAAACAACCATTAGAATTCTGATTGGAGCTGCACAAAATTTACAAACTGATATGAGAAGCATTTACAACATTCAGTCTTCCCATTCAGGGATATGACCTGTCTTCATTTACCAAAGCCTTTTATGTCTTCTGTAAAAATATTAATATTTTTCTATATACATATTCTAGTATCCTATGTATTCTAGTCTTACATATTCTAGTATTATTCCAATCTTATGACATCCTTGATAAATTTATTTTTGGTCATCTTATAGTCCTAGTAACTGTCATGAAAGGAACCTTTTGCCATTTCATTGTGAATTGGTTGTTAACTAATATCTAAGAAAGTTGTTAAGTTTTTCAAATATTTATCTCATATAGTGACATCTTCACATGGTTGGGGGTTTTTTTGTTTTGTTTTGTTTGTTTGTTTGTTTTTAGTTTAAAGATGTTTTCTTTTTAGTTGAGTCTCCTGAGTTTTCTAGGTATAAGATCATATTGTCTGCAGAAAGTGGTACTGTTTTCACCTCTTTTCTAAAATTTAGACGATTCACTTGATTCTGTCTTATTGCATTAGCTAAAATCTCCCAAACAAGATTGAATTTTAGGGGGAGGTACCCCGTGCCTTGTCCTGTTTCGCACTGCTGTAAGAAAGGATTTAGGATTTTGAAATTTCCTATCGTGTTTTATAATGATCTGTGGTATCATTTAAAAGTCATTTTAGGGAGTTTTTATTTTATTAGAAGTACTTAATCAGTAATTTTATTTTACTTAAAGTCTTTAACCATACAATTTCCTTCTCAATTAGATCAAATTTTTTTCAGGATCTAATAATAATTCTTTACTCAAATTATTTATTAATATAATGAACAATGTTGCTGGATTCCCTAATGTTGAACCATTCCAGCAAGTGTGGATTAAAACTTTTGTGTAATGGATGTCATGGGAGATATTATAAATTACATTAAATGAGAAATGAGAGGCTCAGAGAAAATATTTACAATACAATGTATACAAATTGCATACTGTGTGGCATATATGTTATATATAGATATACACACTAAAGACTATCAGGTGATCTTTACTAATTAATAAAAAGGTAAAAAATAGACAAAGGGTGTGAATATTCAAAACACAGAGGAAAAACAATGAATTCTAGGACACTGAAAAGAAATTTTAAAAATAAATAAAATTTAAGAAAAAGAAATGACCAGTAAATATGTGAAAATAGACTCAATCTCACTAATAATTTTTAAAATATAAATTAAAATGAGATGCAGTTCAGCTTTTCAAAATGCCAACACCTAAAAAGACGATTCTCATTATCATTCTCCCTTGCCCTCTGCCGCTGCCCCCGCTCGCATGCTCCCGCCCTCATGCATTTTCTCTTCCTCCTTCTCTCTCTCAAATAAATAAATAAATATTTAAAAAGATCATTCACATTAAGTGCTAGAGAGAATGGGAAAAACTGGTGTCTTCGTGCATATGTAGTGGGAGTACGAGTTAGTATAACCTTTTAAAATATAATTTCGTTTCCCATATTAAAATTTTTAATATGTATGTATGATAATCCAGCAATTTTCCTGCTAGTAACCTACACAAAAACCGTGATGTGAGCTCGTAAAGATAAATGGTCTGGGTTTTCACTGCTACCTGATACAAGAGTTAGAATAGGAAAATCTCTTCATGTAAGTTGTCAGGGGGGCTTGGTCAGCAAATTATGGTGGAGGATACAAAGCCATGGAAGCTTACGGAGCGGTTAATGGGAAAGTGTGGCTCTAAGCTGTCTAGTCCATTCCTTCCATTTGTTTGAGCTCCATTCTTAAATATAAAAGTACATCATTGTTTTTATGTATACAGACCCTGGGGACATGTATCATTAAGGATAGGAGAGCCAGGATCAGACCAGGCGATTAGCTGCAAGGAACAGTAGTTGATGAGATAGATTTAGCAGGAAAGAGTAGACTGAGAGACATCTGGAGAACTAAGCTCACTGCTTCTAGAAACTGTGCTGTGCACCATGCACAACCACGGATGGCCAGGCAGGGGGACCTTTGCTGTCCTCCAGCTGGGAGCATTACCATTTGCACTGCTGCCAGGCTTTACCATAGCTGTTGCTGCCCCGGGTTCCCTGTCCCTTCTGTTCCCGGGACTACCTGGGCAAGTACTGCAGCTCCAGGAGCTAGATACCTCAACCGAAAGTGGATTTCCCAGCAGCCTCCTTCTTTAGGCTGCTTCTTCCCAAAGCAGAGCCTGCGTGTGTGAAGACCAGCTTGGGGGAGCCTGGAAACATTGGGGATTCCACTGCCAAGAGCTGGGAACTCCAGTCCTCTCGGTTCTGCCTTGGGGAAGTGGGACTCACAGAAAACTCTACCTCCGTCCTCCCCCTACCAATTCTCTAGCCCCTCACCTACTCTCCTACCAGAATGTTAGCTTTACAAGGAAAGGGACTACTATAGTCTGAATGTATGTGTCTACCCAGAATCCATATGTTGGCATCCTAGTCCCCCAGAATGGTAGTATTTGGAAGTGGGGCCTTTGGATGCACTTAGATCAATCATGCTGGTGGAGCCCTTATGAAAGGGGTTAGTGCCCTTGTAAAAGAGTCTCCACAGAGATCCCTCATCCCTTCCGTCCTGTGAGGACCCAGAAGAACTGTTTTCAGATATTGAGTGTGTATGAACTGGGAGGATGTTCATATGCAGCTTTCAATTGGTTTTAAAAAATGAATGAATTTAGGACATTTCTCTGTGGTTGATCTGAGGACTCTCCATCTGGGAGTGGATTACACTGAAAAAGGTAGAGTAAAGAGCCGAACCCATTTAGGCATCATGCAGAGCTATTGGAAGAATGCAGGTGAATAACGTGACCCCAAGTAGGCAGATATAGAGTTTTGAGCCACCGACGATGTTGTGCAGAGATGCCCAGAGGCACCTATGATGGGTCTGTGTGTTGGTTGTCCTAAGCAGGTTCATTAGTGGAGTGAGGCCATGGAGGACTGGGAGCTCAGTGCAAGAGACAAGTTTGGAGAAAAGGGCCACAGGACCAACAATGCAATCGGCTTCCTTGCATGTACGGGTGATAGGAGTTCAACAGGAAGTGCATCCCACGGGAAAGGAGCATGCCAAGAAATGCAGGGGAAGCAAATCTATTCCTGATTGCAATCCAGCTGGTGGTATCACAACCTAATGCCAGGGATCAGCCCTTGAATTCCCGTTTACTGAAGAGCTGCCATGTGCAATGATGGGGTTGATGCTTCCAACTGTTCATGGAAGACATGGCAAAGTCATACAGCGTTCTTGCAGAGAAATTGCTTATGAGTGTGCAGACCTCTTTGTGACCACATCAAGACTCTTTACTCAAAAAACACTCTGAACTTTTCCAGCTTTGATCGAAACAAAAATTCTCAACGCTTGTATTTCTTTGTCAGGCGTCTTAACGCAGCTGAAAACATTAAGCTGCTTTAAAAACATACCCTGAGTCACTGTTGGTTTCTACCACTGTGTCAATATTAGTTCAAAAGTTGGCATTCCGTCTTGTTCCAGCCACCTCTTTGATTACTAAATCGAATGTCTTATTGTCCCTTCACCTTTTGATGTGAATTGCTACAAGCCACTACAGTTCTATCAAGCATGGAAAATAAAGGTGAGCATTGTTTCCATTATTCATTCTGTGTTTGACACGGGGTGGAACATCACAGGAGAAATGAAAAATAAGAATCTTTGCTACAAAGAATGTGTGGTCAGGGAAATCGTGAGAATGGCTGGATGACGTGGTTTGTACCAGAGCACTGAAGGAAAACACGTTCATGGGACGGATCTCTAAAGGAAGAGGACACCTTCTTTGTTACCCCTACCAGGGACAGGAGCACCAGGGTGGAAAATAGAAAACTCTAGATCGTAATGCATCTGGCAGGGAGTGAGGAACAGGACAGTGACTGCCACCAGGATTTGAGAGGATTAAGGTACAAAGGAAATGTGATAGTTCATAACTAGACAGCTTCTGCTCTCACAAGGGTCTAGGTAGAGGGGGAAGGAAACATGACCTATTTCTCCATGTTGTTTTAGGAATTCCATGACTTTTCCAGGCGACACATTGGGCGGATGAAAGAATGAAAACCCAGAGACCCCAGAGGAAAGCCCGTTGTCCACCATGACAAAGCCATGCGGATGTGGGGGTTTCTCTAAGGCAAAGATATTCTGCCTACAACGATGTTTCAAGGTCGAACTTCAGAAGTTCCCTGTAGCACAGCAAGTCTGTGTCCTAGTTCAGGGCAGTGACAAGCTCTCACTCTATGTGACCGTCCAGCATCCGTACTCCCCTTCTAGAACCGGAACGTGCCTTCTGTGGTAGATGTTGTTTTGGTGGCTAGTCCAGATGCCTTCCTTGGACCAGAACTTTGGGCCATGGGCAGGGTGAGCTCTGGCTGCTAATGATTCATGGCTGCTCCCACTTTCCACATCTTCTAAAGCTTGGAGTTTGCATTGGCTCCTAGAGCCACAGATCAATGACTCAAATGATGGAAGTTTATTTCCTTACAGCTCTAGAGGCCAAGATCAAGGGGTCGGCAGAGTTGGTTTCCTGAAGCCTTGGTTTTCTCCTTTCTGGCTTGCAAATATCCATCTCCCCACTGTATCTTTAAACCGTCTTCCTCTGTACCTGTCTGTGACCTAATCTCCCCATCTTGTAGGAACACCAGTCATACTGAATGAGGGCCCACCTACAAAACTTCCTTTGATTTTAATCACCTCTTTAAAGGCCCAGCTTCAAATACAGTCACATTTCCCAGTCCTGGGGAGTTCAGATTTTAACATGTGAAAGGAGGGAACACAATTTGGCCTATAACACATCAGAAGTGGTTTTGTTTTTAAAGGAAACTTTCTTTCTTTCTTTCTTTTTTTAAAAGATTTTTATTTATTTATTTGACAGAGAGATAGGGAGAGAACCCAAGAAAGCAGAGCAGCAGCAGAGGGAGAGAGAGAAGCAGGTTCTCTGCTGAGCAGGGAGCCTGATGCAGGGCTCGATCCCAGGACCCCAGAATCATGACTTGAGCCAAAGGCACCCACTTAGTCAACTGAGCCACCCAGACGCCCCTAAAGGAAACTTTCTAGGGCTATTTGGAGTCTGGTTACTAATATCCTCTGAGTATCTGCCGCCTCCCCAGGCAATTTCCGGTCCCTAAAAATGCAACCAAAAGAACTGTACTTCTTTTTTTTTTTTTTAAGGTTTTATTTACTTATTTGAGAGCGAGAGTACTAGAGACACCAACCACAAGTGGGGGTCAACGGGAGAGAGAATAGCAGGCTCCTGCTGAGCACGGAGCCCCATCCGGGGCTTGATCCCAGGACCCTGAGATCATGACCTGAACTGAAGGCCGACACTTAACTGACTGAGCCACCCAGGTGTCCCAAGAGCTGCACTTCTAAAACTATACCCACTCCCCTTCCCCAGGAGGGTCACCAAAGACATGGCCAGGGAGGACAGGACATGGCCAAGGAAACCCCTCCCTAGGACCAGAACGGGAGTCAGGGAGAGAGAGGACAAGGCTGACCCTCCAAGTTTGCACAACAGACTTGTCCAAGAGCTCCCTTTGCCACCAGGGGGTGCTGCTCTGGCCCAGCAAGAGGCCGTGACAGGCGCCGCCAACCCATAACCACCTGTGCCGTCTCAACCCACCCCTTTCCTGATTCTGAGTTGAAGATGAATAAGAAGGAGAGACTAGAGGGGCCAGAACAGTCCCATTTCCTGGAGCTCCCGTGGCTTTTCAGCAATTTCTTACGGAGTTGAAGGTGGTGTCAAAGCCTCGGGCTGCTGCATGGGGGTCGGGCTGATTATGGGGTCCAAAGAAGCCCACGTCCTGCTCTCGGACACCCGTGAGTGTGTTCCTTCACAGGGTGAAAGGGATTTTGCCAATGGGACTAAGTTAAAAAATTCGAAACGGGGACATTACTCCGGGATATCTGGGTGGGTGCTATGGAACCCTAGGATCCTGAGATGGGGGGACGCAAGGGGTGGTGGAGGCGGTCAGAGTTGATGATGCTGTGACAGAGCATCATGAGTCGAGAAAATGTTGTCCTGTTGGCTGGGAAGACGAGAAAAGGAGCCCCAAGCCAAGAAAAGTTGGTGGATTCTTGGTGAGGCTCGGATTCTGCCTCCAGAGAAACGCAGCCCCACCAGCCCACTGACCTGCGCCCCATGAGATGGATCTGGGGGCTTCCGACTGGTGAGATGAACATTGCCTGTTGTTTTAAGACCCTGACTTTGTGGTAATTAGTGACGGCCACCATGGGAAACTGAAGCTGCGTGTAGCATTTCTAAATCTGTGTTCTGCAGCTTTGGTCCAAGCACCATCACACTCTCTTCCAAAACATGCACCGTATTAGAAATGTAATATGGCATCTGGTATTTAAATGTGGAGCTAACTGGGCAGGAACCAGCCTGATGGGGAAATGGGCGATGTTGTCATTACTGTCCCTCCCTCGTGCTGGGATCCAGTCAGTACCCCGGGGCCTGAGTGATCCAGAGAATTCACACAGGCTCTCCTCGCTTCAGGCAGTGCTGGGAAAGGCGACACACCTGTTGTCCAAGCCTGCAGCTAGGGGGTCGGCTGGCTTTCTTCTGCTTAACAAACTGTAGGTACTTTTCTGTTTACGTGACTGCTCAGACACTATCAGCCGATCCTTCTGTGGCCTTAAAAAGTCACAAGTTACAGAACCTCACAGATGACCATGCAGATAAACATCTAACTCGCAAGTCATGTAATCGAGAGCAACAATCTGGGTTCTCGTGGCCGGAGCTGGGAGGCGACGTGACCAGCTTTCCTTCATAATGGTCCACTAATCAGGTGCACTCCTGTGGAATGCCCCACTCACGCCGTCCTTGACCTTTTCCTGCTCCTCCTTGCTCCTCCGCAGGTCGTCTGTCTGGTTTTAGGAATCCACACAGTCGTTGGTCTGGTGAGGACGACAGCTGTAGACGTGAACAGAGCTGGGCTTAATAGGCTTATTCTGAGGAGACAAAGGGACCAACCTGGGTGTGAGCCACCTGCCTTTCCTTAGCATCAAAACAAAACAAAAATAAGCTCTTTGGGGCTTAGAAAAGTACATCTATTCTTTGGCTTGCCAGTTCATGCTAAGCTGATAGCTAATTTTTAGCATTGGGACAAATGTTTCCAATCGCTGCATATAGGTTTCATGATAATAAAGAAAATGTTTAATGGGTTCATCTTGAACAAAATGGCGCACTTAATGACAATTTTAAGAATATTTTTATTCAACAAAGATTTTATTCGAAAGAAATAAACTTATACCTTCAAAAGAAAATTTTTAGCAAAGGTGGTAGAAATGGCAAAGTATGCTATTTTCTTCCCCTTTTGTTCTCTTGCTATTCAACCTTCCCTCATCCACCTACACTTACTGGAGAAGAGCCCTTGCCTAACGACACGCTAGCTTATCTTCCCTGGTAAGAGCTTAGGAATCAGCAGGAGGGAAACAAAGGCATCTGGAAATCACGTGTAGGCTTATCATCCAATCATACTTCTTGAGCATCCAGAAGGGGAAAAACAGAATGCCAACGAACGTGTGAGCTGACTGAGTGGGAAAACAGCAGAGACGCACAAAGGAGGCAAATTAATCTGTTGACCAAGAAAACAAATGAACAGTTGCTGCTTCTACAAATTTTAAAAAGAAAACAGTACAAATGTCTGTGATATTAGCAGAAAACATTTTTTCTCATATTTTATCTAAGATTCTGCCTCAATTAGCTTATCTGGAGAACTTGAAAACTCAAATATTTGAAAGTAGGAATGTTGGGGGAAATCGGAGGGGGAGATGAACCATGAGAGATGGTGGACTCTGAGAAACAAACTGAGGGTTTTGGGGGGGGATGGGTGAGTCTGGTGGTGGGTATTAAGGAGGGCACGTATTGCATGGAGCACTGGGTGTGGTGCATAAACAATGAATTCTGGAACACCGAAAAGAAATTAAAAATAACAAAAATTTGGGGCACCTGGGTGGTTCAGTGGGTTAAAGCCTCTGCCTTCGGCTCCGGTCATGATCCCAGGGTCCTGGGATCAAGCCCCACATCAGGCTCTCTGCTCAGTGGGGAGCCTGCCTCCCTTCCTCTCTCTCTGCCTGCCTATCTGCCTACTTGTGATCTCTGTCTGTCAAATAAATAAATAAAACCTTTAAAAAAATAAAAATAAAAATAAATTTCTTTTGAATTAATTAAATAAATAAGAAAGTAGGAATGATGGGCAGTCTATTCTTTTCCAGTTCTCTATCATTATTCAGTTTTTCTTTAAATGAGCTCAGAACAGGACAGTATGACAGAGCCGTGCTGACTTTGTTGATTAACTTTTGTCAGTTACTCAAATTAAGGAGGAAGATAAACATTGCTTATCCCATAGAAACACCGGGAATAAGTCTCACACTAATTTTTGTTAATTTGGGAAATAAATCGTAAGATTTCTCCTCATCTAGTAATCTGGGAATTGCACTCTGCCCAACGCATTGGTACCCTTAGTTTAACATACATTGTATCAACAGTAACTGCACAGAAAATCAGAACGGGAACAGCAGAGCCTGGGGAACAGTATTCGTTCCTCACAAGGCACCTACCTGGTGTCCTACGGAAAGTCAGGCACCACCTGGGAATCCTTTGTTTCTCTTCATGCAGTAGGAGCTGCGGGCGGCAGGGCAATTTACTTCCATTACTGGGAACTGGCCAACTTTTTGCTGTTGCTGCTCAGGTGGCGGAGAGAGACTGCCAGGCCACTGCGGGCTGCAGAAGCAGTGGGACGTCCCCGAGAGCCTGCCAGGCACTCCTTGCCTTCTCAAGAGCCACTGGTCATCACTGAGAACTTTTATCCTTTTTTTGCCCCACACACAAGTAAAAAAAGGTCTGTTCTTTGTCGCAGTGCAAACGCCTGTGTGATTTCAACGCTCCGTGAGAAAAATTAAAGACTGGGGGATTGATACTTAATAAATCGTAATACCAGAGGAGAAGAGGCAAAATGTACAGTGAGAGGAAGAGGAAGAGAAAGCTCCAAGGGGACAAGGACGAGTTAAATAGAAGGAGGAGAAGAAAAGGCCTGTCTCGGTCGGTTCAGCTGGGCGAACTGGGCAGCTGTAACTACGACATCCACTTCTCATAGTTTGGAAGCTCAAAGCCCAAGGTCAGAGTGTTGGCAGATTCCGTGTCTGGTGAGCACCCGATTCCTGGTTCATGGATGGTCGTCTTCTCGCTGTGTCCCCACTATGGCAGATGGGACAAGGGAGCTGTCTGGGGTCACTTCCATAAGGGCATGGACCCCATTCCTGAGGGCCCCACCCTCATGACCTAAATCACATCCCGGGAGGCCCCACCTGCGGACACCATTGCATTGGGCGTTCGGTTTAACAAATGAGTTCTGGAGGGACACAATCATTCGGTCTGGAGAAAGGCTCAGAGGAAGGGTGAGAGGGTGGAAGAGAGTCTAAAGGTGGAGAAGCCAGTGGTAGTGAGGGGAGGAGGGTCAGGAGAAGGGGAGAGTGAGTGTAAGATAAGACAGACGCGTTGGTGAGAACTACCCTTGAGGTCCCCCTGTTCCCCATCTTCGGAGTAAGGTATACCACGTTTTCATTAACAACTACCCCACTGACTTCCGCAGAGAAGTTCTGTGAGAACTGGCTTTGGCATCCTGGTTTATTAACTGTCAGTATTATTCCTCCAGCAAATACTGATGTGGTCCTAGTCTTCCCAGGGCAGTCCTGGAGGGGCCGGAGCATATCATTAAGACTCATGGGTGGGTGCGAAGCTAGAAATGCTGCTTTCTTCACTGGGAAGCGCAACGTGGTTTTACCAGAAAATTCTAGAGTTTGCATTTTATTTTACTTATTTTATTTTTTTATTATGTTCAGTTAGCCACCACGTGGCCAGTCATTGCTTTTTGACGCAGTGTTCAACGAGTCATCAGTGGCACGGAACACCCAGCGCTCATCACAACACGTGTCCTCCTCAACACCCATCCCCCAATGATGTTCGTATTTTAATTATTATTAGGGATTATTTTACCCACACAGGTTTCTTTAGCTTTCATATCCATAAGGATGATGAAGGGTTCAAGGTTGTCATTGAGAACACTACAGAAGTCTAGCGTTCTGGTAGAGATGAAAAGCTCTTCCTTTCTGCTCGAAAGCAGCCGGATGGGTTTATGATTTGATTAGGGGTTTTCCGGGAGTGGAGGGATGGGAGACTAGGACCAAATCATTTCAGGACCTTAAAGGTTACATTTGGAAAAACTGCTCCTTCCATCATGTTGGCCTTTTTTCTCTGCAGTCAAACCCAGATGTCTTCTGAGCCCCGTCGGGTGTCAGAAAGAAGAGCTCTTGGCACTATCTGGCAGGATTTTAGGAAAAGCTTCAGGTGAAATAAAGGAGAGAAACTCAGTTCTTACCTTTCCCAACTGCTCTTACCCAAATCTTAGGCCTCTGGGCAGTGCAGGAGAGGGGACACCAGGCTATACCACTGCATCCTTGTGACAGATGGGGTGGCAGGTGGTGTCCCTGGACAGGGACCCCCCCCCCCACACACACACACGGCCAATTAATGTAGGTCTGTCTTTTAGGTCTAACTCTGTGCCCCCCGGGGGGGACGTTCTGGGCTGTCCCTCTGGGGCTGGCTTAGGGCCAAGGTGGGAAACAGGATGTAACTATCCCAGAGATGCTCTCAATGGAGTGTACAGTGGGAACTTGGGTGGCCAGTGGGATTTCCAAAGGAAAACCCCCATGATTTCCTGTCCTGATGCTCTGGGAGTTATTTCGAGTTAGGGGGAAAAAAATACCATTTGATAAAATCATTTGGCAACCAACATTCGTTTTCCCTAGAAAGTGAGATTTCTTTGAACCATCAGAAGCATCCAATTTTAGTCAGTAAGATTCAGGAACTAAACAGCAGTGCTGGTTGGCACACCATGGTGAATGAATGTCCTTAACACTACTGTATTGTACACTTAAAAAGGGTTAAAATGGTCAATTTTATATTATCTTTAATTTACCCCAATAAAAAAGTCGAGTTGGTCAATTTTATCAGGAAACAAGTTGCAGCAATAATTAAGCATCAGTATAATAATATCTGGGTTTTAAATCAATGGGGGGAATGAAGTCAAATTTCCCCAAATTTGAAACCATCTGCTCCCAAGCCCGTATTTAGTGTGATTTGCTAATAAAGACAATGAGTTCACAATGGAAACTAATTCCTTGGCAGAACCAGAGCTGCCGAGTTCTTCAGATGCGAGAGTATGAAAATTGGGATGAAAACAGAGACAAAAATTGCCAAGAAAAGTCCCAGAGCGGATCACGGTATCAGGAACGCAGAAGCAAGCAACTGGGCTCCCACGAGATAAATTGCACCATTTCGCATATAATCACTTTGTTTGGGAAACAGTACATTCAGGGCGAATGGTATCTGCTCAGGGAAAACATCCTTTTAATCTTATCGGAAACAGCTCTGCACCTGGAGTTCGGAGCCAGTGTCCTGGCCCCTCATTAGGAGCTCAGCTTCACAGTGAGGAGCTCCGCTGGAAGAGAAGCAAAGCTACTTACAACCTTTTTCTCTCCCTTTGCAGACTGAGGCTGTGTGAGTATCGAGAAGCAGCCCTAGCAGATTCCCCAGGCAAAATGAGGGTTTCTCGAAAATGCAAAAACTTACTTTTATGGGAAAACAATTCACCCGATAAAATTAACAGCTTATATTGAGCCACTGTCTGTGGAGAAAAAATTCATTTTTATTTTGTTTTCTTTTAAACTTTATAGCTCCGCAGAGACCAAGCACATGCTCAGTGGACTGCTCTGAAGAGGAGGTTGCTGTTACGTAAGGAGCAAAGCCGCACTGCGTGTTCCCGAGACTGCCGGTGGTGGGCTGGGGAGAATCCTGAGATTAATCCAAGGACACTCCGTTTACCAGGATCTTAACACCTACAGCCTCCTTAGGCAATGAAAGGCGACGTCAGCCCTTTCTAACGTTTACCCGAAGGTGGCTCTGCTACTAAAGAAATGATTTCTTTTTGTCTCCTCTCCAGGAAGAACGAGGAAGACTATTTACATATTATCAACTCACCTACTTCATGGCTGTTGACTGTTTCTTATCTTTAAGCTAATAAATCCACAACCCCTCGCATCTCCAGAAAGAGATGGTCCCCCAACATCTGGAATAGGTAATTCTTCTGTAGGTGTTCCTGAAGGGACCCCACTGGACAGACAGAACAGAACGGAACTAAGTTACTGCTGATCACGCAGAAGCCCCTTTGAACTTGCAGAGTTCATTCAAATACAATTGTCTGGGTGGACTATTATTACCAGTGTGACAACAGTCACCCATGGAGGACCGGAGTTGAGGCCACTGACCTGGCTGACTGGGTGGGCCTCCTGCCCCTCATCGCTGAAGCTGGTCCTCTTCTCAGAACGACACCTGCGGAAAACAGGTATGTGATGGCTGTCACCCTCTGACGCTCCTATTCCCTCTGGAAGCCGGGGTCCCTGAGTAACGGACGTGAGCAGAGCCTGTAATGGACAGTGTGAACAAGAAAAAAACTTTGTCGCTTAGCCCCGAGATTTTTCTGGTTGTTTCTCTAGCAGTACCCAATCGAGCCTGTCTGCTACCTCCCCAGTCACCATGGGAAATATTGGTGAGTTTTTCTCTTCGGATTCCCATGGAAGAGTAATGATATCAGCAACTTTCAAGTTCAACTGGTATCTGTAACTATTTGTGACCTACTGATTCCATTGAATGAGGAGTTGCAGCATCTGGGATCGGCTCAGAGGGCAGCCTTCCACAGGTCAGCAGTTTGGTAGTCCTCTTGTGTGACCGGAGAGTAAAGAAATTGCAAGTGTAAAGTAGGGTAGGGACGAGGGCATCCAAAATGGGGTCTCATGCAGGGTAACAGTCAGATGGCTGCAAGAAGTTCTAGGGCAGGATTGCTATTCTAGAACTCATGAAAATTTAATGTGAGAACGTATTAGTCAGGGTTCTCCAGAGAAGCAGAGCCAATGGTTGACAAAAATGAAATAGATAAAAATATAGATTTATTATAAGGAATTAGCTCGTGTGATTTCAGAAGTCCTGCCGTCTGCAGGCTGGTGACTTGGGAGAGCCAGTCTGAGTCTGAAGGCTGATGATTTAAGTGCCAGTCTGAGAGCAGGAGAACACTGTGTCCCAGCCCAAGACACCAGGTTCTAGCGAGTTCTCTCTTCATTTGCCTTGTTGTTGTTCTATGTAGGCCCTCGAAGGGTTGGTTGATGCCCACTCACATCTACCAAATGAAATGCTAATCTAATGCAGAAACGCCCTCTCAGAAACATCCAGAAATAATGTTTAACCAAATAGCTGGGCGCCCTGTGACCAGCCAAGTTGACATCTAAAATTAACCATCAGGGGACATTAAGACTATTTCCCAAGTCTGGTATTAATGAAATCGGGTGTGTACACATGCACATATGTTTCCAGACATACTGCTGTTGGGGGGCTAAACTTTTTAATGAGGCACACCACACACCCAGAAAGACACACACATCCTAAGGATTCCAATCAGCGAATTTTTGCAAAGTGAACACACCAGGTAAGCAATACTCTGAAGAAACAGTATCAGCACCAGAGGATCCTCTCTCGTCTCCTTCCTTTGCTCAAGAGTAGCTACTTTCCTGACTTTTAAAGCAGAAACCTTTACCTGCCGTGACTTCTTGTCCATGTCGTGTTTGTGACGCTCATGTGCGCGTCACTGTCCATCAGTAGGCTCCCTGGCCTGGCATCATGTACACATATACTGCAATTCATTTCTTCTTTCCGTCGTTGAGGCACTTGAGTAGTTTCTAGTCAGGGCCGTTGCAGACAGCACAGCCAGGAACATGGTTGTACATGACCTGATGAGCGAGCAAGCCCAGTCCTCTGCGGGGTGTGGCCTCCCGGGGCAGTTGCTGGATCTCAGAGTATATGGTAGGTCCACTTCCAATATCATTGCCAAGCCGCTTTCCAAAGGAGTTATGCTCCCACTGGTGGAATTTGCAAGGGTCTCACTTGTCCCATATCCTTTCTAACCCTTGCTGTTTTTGTCCTCTTGAATTTGAGGTCTGAGATCCTGACTCAGGATTTGGGTGATACCTTATTTTGAGCTTAAAGCGCATTTCCCTGTTGCTCCTTGATCGTCTTTTCATATGTTTATTTGCCCTTGGGACTATCTTTTTAAAGTGCCTACTTAAGTCTTTTGCCCATTTGCTCTTTGGGTTGTGTGCTTGTTTTCTTGATGATTTGTAGAAGTTCTTTATTTATGCTGGATACAAGTCCTCTTTCTGACACGTGTTTATAAAATGCTCTGTCATTTCAAGGGTTTCCCTTGCAATCCATTCGTGGTGTCTGGATAGACAAACATTGTCGATCTTAACATAGTTCCAATTTATCATTTCTTTAATGATTAACATATTGCGTGTCTTTAAAAATCTAAGCCTACACCACAGTCATGACTATGTTTTCCTATAGTGTCTTCTGAAAGATTTATTATTTTATTATTCACATTTCTATCTGTACTCCATCTGTAATTGATTTTTGTGTTCAGTGTGATGTAAGGCTGAAGAATCATTTTTTCCAGATAGATATCCAGTTGGCTCAGTGCCAGCAATCAAAAAGGTCCTCTCTCCCTCCTGTCCAGCAGTGTCACTTTTGGTCACATGCCAGTTGACTGCACAAGTGTGGGTCTTGTGTCTAGACTTTATATTCTGATGCATTGATTTATTCATCTAACCATGCACTGCGTTAACTGTCATAATTTTATAATCAGGATACATACTGCATTTTTAGACTATTTTCTTCACACAAATTCACAGGAAAGGATGCACTGGTTCAAATGACATGGAACCTAGTTTGGAAGCTGTTAGCATGTAGAGTCAAATGCTCTCAAAGGGTTACATATCCCCTAATAACATTGCTTTTATTGTTATATTAGTATAGTTACTGTTTTACTTGATTTGCCCTCAATTTTGTTCACCTCAGTTCCCATATTTAAAAACAATCGCACCAAACGCACCCTCTACCAGTGACATTGACAAACACCGTTTAGTTG
This sequence comes from Enhydra lutris kenyoni, assembly GCF_002288905.1. Lineage (NCBI taxonomy): Eukaryota > Metazoa > Chordata > Mammalia > Carnivora > Mustelidae > Enhydra > Enhydra lutris. Next base: position 7,495,217 of record NW_019154116.1, on the reverse strand, counting down.
TCAAACGTACCTGTCGTACCAGGTACTATGATAGCGGTTCTTCCAACGGGCCTGCGAGCTTGGTTTTTTATGTTCCCCACTTTCCATATGAAGAAACCAAGGTTCGGGGCACTTCGGTGGCTCAGTGGATTAAAGCCTCTGCCTTCGAGGGGCGCCTGGGTGGCTCAGTGGGTTAAGCCTCTGCCTTTGGCTCCAGGGTCCTGGAATCGAGCCCCGCATCGGGCTCTCTGCTCAGCGGGGATCCTGCTCCCCGCTCTCTCTCTCTGCCTGCCTCTCTGCCTACTTGTGGTTTCTGTCTATCGAATAAACACATAAAATCTTAAAAAAAAAAAAAAGAAAAGAAACCAAGGTTCTAGATAGTTCCATGACTCATCCACAGCTGCCCAGGTAGAAAACATCACAGAGGCACTATCCGCTTCTCTCCAGAGCACTTTTCCCCACTGCATTATTGTATTAATTTGCAATTTGTTAATTTGAGGTAGATGGAGCTGCTTTCTCTTATGGGTGTAAATGCTCTATTCCTTCCTATTCTGTCTTGGATCCTTATACCTTTCTTGGGAGGAATGACAATTCATAGTCTTACAGACGAGGGGAGCCTTGCATATTTTATCCCCCAGCCCACCTCCAACCGGGAAAGAATAATTGTAAAGATACCTTTTGCATGGATATGCATTCCATGGGGTCTAGTGGTCTAAGAGAACTGCATAAGCACAGATTAAGAAAATGCATTGGCCTTCCCACGTGTCGGAAAAGAGAAAGACGTGTGGGTAGCCAGTTTGCAGGGGAAGTTGAGAACACGTAGAGTGACGGCTATTCAAATAGCTGGGCATGGGAGTTGCAAAGGCTTCTAGGGGAAATGGGCTTGAGGTTGGCTGGTTGACCCCAGACGGAATTCTCAACAGACAACATTCAAATAGGGAGGGCCAGCAAGGCACCCGGCAAGTTGAGGGTCGTTGCCCACCCTGGAAGCAGGCTCCAAAGGAGCACAAGGGCTCGTTCTTCATCTCACATACATATTTTCTTCCTCTCACACACATGTACCCACAAATCTCTCCCCGTCACTCCCCTACACACTGACATTTGAGATCTTTGCCAGTATTCTAAAAGGAATTTTGGCAAAAGAAGGCTCCAGCTCCTTCCACAGCCTCTGACATATGTGCCTTGTTCTGAGCTGAGCTGTGCGAAGGCAGGAGGATGGACGTGGGTAGAAGATCAGCAGAGGCGTGTCCCCTCTTTCCAGCTGCCTCAAGACGTAATTGCCATGCATCTGTGTATTTTCCCAAGCGAAATTAATGTCATTTTTAGAAGAAGGGTGTGCTGTGTAGCTAAAAAATATGGAAAGCATCGTTCCTGGATTTGGGAAGAACGATATCTGGAAATCAATCCCTATTCTTGGAGCAGATGTTAAGGGGCTCTCATGTTTAAACCGGGTGGTGGAGCTCTCAGAGCCATGTTTGTTAACCTAAATCCTGGAGCTCCTCCAGCATGTCAAGCAATGGGGAAAGAAAGCAGCTAAAGGGCTCTCTCACCGTCACCAGGAGAGCTCAGCTTCTAGCCTCCTTAGATCTGACGCTGGCATCGGGGAGTGAGCAAGCACGGAAGCTGCAGATTGCTTGGGGGACAGGACGTCCAGGAACCTTCTGGGTCCTGCATGGTGTCCTGAAGCTCCTAGACCAGAGGGATCATTTTCATGATTTTATCAAGATGGCAGAACTAACCCACCAGTGCATCTGGAATCTTCTCTCCTTCTCTCACAGAGTCCTGTGTCCTCAGCACCAGCCATGGTGGCCTTACATTTTCTTTAAATGTCCACGACATAAGGACAGTCCTCCAAAGAAGCGAAAGAGAAAATGAAGGGCAAGACCGTGTCTGGGCTCAGCCTGAGTTTGACGAGGTTTGGCGCTGATTAGAGAACTGGGGCTTTTATTTCACTTTTTATGTGTTTTACAGAAATTGGGAGGAGGGAGTCAGAGTTGTTCAGGTAAGAGCATAAAATCGTGCCACCTGCCCAGAATGTGCCTCCTGCTTCCGCCAAATCAACTTCTGAACACAAAGGAAATAACCTTTTGGAGAATTTATAATGTTCAAGCCTTGGTGCTTTTTTTATCCACTAAGTCCTTAACCCTCACAACCCTGGAAGGTTGACATTACTTCCATTTTGAAGATGAGGAAACAGGCTTAGAGAGGTTTTTCTTCCTTCCTTCCTTTTTTCCTTTCCTTTTCTTTCTTCTTCTTTCTTTCTTTCATTCTTTCTTCCTTTCTTTCCCTCTCCCTTCCTCCCCCCCTTTTCCTTTCCTTTCCTTTCGCTGACAATCACACAAATAGTAATGGTGAGGGTAAGATTCATTCTAGGTCTCGCTTTAAAATCCATGTACAGTGATGTCAGTTCTGGTCGCAAGTGTCCTCAGGACTTAGATCCCCATTAACCCTGGGCACAGTGTTCCACACGCAGCTGTAGGCTCTCAGCAGGTTGGTTATCATGCTGGCCTTCCATAGAGTCCCATTTTTTACAGAACTTTTAAAATATTTTAAAGGATTGGTTTTCCAATCGTGGAAATATAGACAGTCTCAAAATTTCTGGGAGAGCGAAAATGTTCTTAGCGGGCTGGTTCATTTTGGCATGAGCAGTTTTATCTCTGAACTTCATGACAATAGAGCAAGTGACAGTCCCACGGAGTGTTTAAATGTGGCAGCAGGTCCATTCTGAATGAGAAGGAGAAACTCAGGTTGCACATCTGTGTGGTGGAGGAGGATGGCCGCCTGGGGCCAGCCGTGGGTAATCCCAGGTGTTCCTCCTTCATATCTCCCCCCAGATCTGAGATTTGGAATTAAACTTCCCAGAGCTCTGGCTGAACTCCCTCAGTCTTGCCTAATTCCACGCAAAGCATCCCAAGAAATCTGCCTCCCTTGGCTTTGGCTGCAAAAGGGTCAAAACGGGTTTCTTAAAATTGGGGTATATCTGAATCCAAATAATTCCTTGAAGTTCTAAGCTGCCCTGTCTGCAGTTCCTCAGGTGCCTGGACCTAGGAAGGCGTGCCAGGAAAGAACATCCCAATGTACTTGCTACATGGACTCTACCTGGTTGAGTGACGTCCAGGAATCCCCCACAGAGGAAAATGGGGACGGTCGGCATTGAGAACGTGAGGACCTCAAGGGCTTTTCATAATGAATTCTCTGATACCTACCATCTACGAGGAGCAGATAATCACATGGAAGTAGCTGAGCTTTGTAGGAAGCAGATATAAAACCAAACACTTTAAGTAACCAGCCTGTAGCCACACAAATCAATGCCGGAAGCTGAGAATAGAAACCATCTTCTGACTCCTAGACTGAGACTCTATCCATCACCACTGTCTCCCTGGGGCTAAAATACACGCTTCCCTTTAAAACAAATGGAACCTGCATGACCCAATGAAATGGAGGCCTGTTGTGACCATTGTCATAGCGACCAGATTTAGAATTCAAAATATAGACTTTTATCTTGCGTGTGCTTGGGGTGGGTGTGGGGGGCACTGGAGAAAGAGTCTAGAGACCGAAGGTTTCATTCTTCTATGACATGATTCTTAAAGCAATCATAAAAATTATGCTTTCATGATTTGAGTTTTAGAACTTCTAGATGGGTAAATAGAATTTTCTCTTATAGATTTTTTTTGCTATTTTTCTAACAAAATAAATTTCAGTAATGAGAAGTATCTCCACATAGCTTAGTGAGAATCTTAATTTAATTCTACAGTTATCTTTATAGTAGTCAAGGTTCTTTATAAGTTTGATGATTCAATATATAATTAGTACATTTTATAGGATTTCAAATACTTTCTAGCCAAGATGTAATTCTATATATCATCATAATGAATAGGCCAGTGTTCTTCATTTATTTTGTTTCTAGGGTTATATGACATGATTGCTTTCAAAAAGAAAATTGTTCTCCAAAAGCAGTCCCTAATGCAAGTATTTTATGAGGGAAGAGAATAAAATTATATGCAGCAGAAATTCTCAGTGTCCACTCCCCCATTTTTCTAGTAAGAAGAACCCTAATTTTTTTTTATTTTTTGTTTTTTTTTAAGATTTTTATTTATTTATTTATCTGACAGAGAGAGAGAGATCACAAGTGGGCAGAGAGGCAGGCAGAGAGAGAGGGGGAAGCAGGCTCCGTGCCAGGCAGAGCACCCAATACAGGGATCTACCTTGAGACCATGACCCAAGCTGAAGGCAGAAGCCCAACCCACTGAGCCACTCAGGTGCCCCTAAAACCCCAATTTTTTCTTCATCTCTTCACCACCAAGCCAAATGACTACTTGGCCACATCCAGCAAAACTAGATGTGGCTGTGCATTTTGATGAAAGAAATGTAAGTCAGAGTGTTTGGGCAATTTCCAGAAAGTTTCTCTAAATGGAGGAAGGTAACCTTCCTTCTTGGACGATGGCTGTGATGGTTGGAGCTCTGGCATTCAGCCAGGATGCTGAGGTTATGGGACATATTCTCAGGATAGCAAAAGTGTTGGCCAGACAAATCCTGTGTCTTAAAGACTAAGGAGAGCAGGCCCAGGTGTGCCCTCACTGCCCATCTCAGAACTCCTTTATAGATGAGACAAGTAACATTTCTATTTTGTGTAAACCACTGCCAGTTTGGGCGTTCTGCCACATGCGGTGGGACCTAATCCTACTGGATACAACATGTAAAATGATATTCTCATTACTGATTGGATTATTCTGTTAAAAATCTAAACTCCCAGGGTTAGAAATACTCCATCTCGTCTTTTTTCCACCACACTCCTCTCCATCCACATCACAAACGGCCCCTGGAATCCACCTGATGTTCCACTCAAGGCTCTCTGGGGTCATCGACTCAGGGAACAGGTAAGAGGAGTTTGCAAACCCCTCTGCAGAAAGCCAATGGCCTCTGATGACAAAGACGTGTGCCTAATTAACTAGCTGTCCACGAAGTGTGAGAGCAGCTAGCAGCTTCATCAAGGGGCCGTTTCCAGCCTGTGACGCCATCTTGTCTTTTGTCCCCTGGCAGCTCCATACAATTAATGTATGATCACTGCTGGGCTCAGTTCAGAACAACCACAGAGAGGGCCACCTAATGCCAGGGGGTGGGGGGGTGGGGGTCCCATCCTGTGAGCACAGGCCCAGCGCGCTTCTTGTCCGCTCAGCATGGCCACTGAGGTCCGGCCTGCATCCCCAGTGCTTGAGGAGGGCCAGGGCTGGTGAACTAGTCATGTGGACTAGTTATGGTCCCTTTCCTTTAGGAGTTGACTATTTTCAAGAAATGCATTACTTATATTTGATGAGAAGTTACAAACAGACCTGAATTTTCCGAGCAACCTTATCAGGGAGATGGTCTCACGCTTCATGTAGGAAAGCAGGTGGGAGAAAGGGAGGCCCAGCTATGACCTGACTTCTGGGCAGAGGTGGAACTGACCATCCAGAAGCGAAAGTTATTATTTGCCTCTCCAGGTGCTCTCTGAATCCAGGCCTCGTACGGGCCATTGGTGGCATGGACACAGGCATGCCACCATCCGCCAGGCACAGAAATGGTGAGCCACAACAAATCAGGGGATGATTTTACCATCAACACAATTCACCTTTAAGATGAGACCATCGAGAGACAGGTAACCCTTCAGGTGTTCTTTAGTATGATAAAATTCAGCAGCAAACTGGCATTTTTTTTTTAATGTGAAAACTTCTCTTATTTCAGAAACAGTCTTTTAAGGCCAAAAAATCTTTTATCAACAGTACTACTTAAATATATGACCTAAATATGCATTATACACCACGCCCCCAATGTTAACTGTTTAAGTAGCAGAACGTGCTCTCATGTTGAAGCTACATCACAAATACAAGTATTAGCCTCATTTCTTCCTATGAACTTTATTTACGTACAACCATATGCTGAAAATCTCAACCTTTAACAACTTCTCTTTCAATAAGAAGGGAATGTTGTTCCAATTCAATGCTCAAGCTGCCTGGCGTTTACATCTGAGTGATTATTACTAAATCATCCAAATGCGTCACAATCATGGTTTAAGGGTTTTAGGGGAAGAGAGTAATATAGTTTCCTTGAAATCCTCAAGTGATATTTTAATTGAGCCTTCTTTCCTCTTTCACCTTGTTTTACATGATTTAGCAAGTGGAATGCAGGCTCTGTTTGAAAGTGTTTGCTCCCAAAATAAGGAGCCTGCTTGATGTTGGTACAAAATCTACTGACTTTGGAAATGTTGCTGAATTGTGCATCCTTCCTATGTGATATAGGATGTCCTTCCTATGTGATATGTCATAATATCAGTGCATTGCAAATTGATTATGCTTGTTCAGATGCAACTCCTGGAAGCCCACTGGCACATTATTTTAAATGTGTTTGGTTGTTTTTGCTGGTTTACAAATACCCAGAAGAGAAAGAACCTGGATTCTGTAGCAGACTGGGATCTAAAACGGAAAGCTTCTCACCAGGAGGGAAGATTTCTGAACCGGTGAGTTTTGCAGAAGAGGAAAAGGGGTGAAATACCAGTTCAGGTTGAATAGTTGATGGTGCAAACACATGACCAGCAGAAAGTATTAAGAGGAGCAGGAGAAACCTTAGAATGAATTTGGCCTTGAAAGGGGTTTAGAACTGGGAGCAAGAGGAGCATTGAGATGGTCTGTAGTGTCCTGGAAACGAGGAAACATAATAGCCACGGATGAAAAAATGTACTTTGGGGGACGTCAGGGTGGCTCAGTTGGTTAAGCATCTCCTTCAGCTCGCATCATGATCCCAGGGTCCTGGGATCGAGGCCAGAAGTGCGCTCCTTGCTCGGCAGGAAGGCTGCTTCTCCCTCTGCCTGCTGCTCCCTCTGTCTGTGCTCTCTCTCAATGTGTGACAAATCGATAAATAAAATCTTAAAATATATATATATATATATATATATATATATATATATATATATGGAAAACATCTGATAAGCATAATTTGGGCATACTTTGATTGATATTAAAGTTTATATTTCTTTTATCTTGTGCTTTCATTGGACTGTCCCGCTTTCACAAGAGCGGGTACTTTAATGAATACGTGTTTTATTTTCTTAATAAAGGGAATTGCGAGCTCCTTAAGAGACGAGCCAGGGAAATCGAACTGGTAGTTTGTTCATTCCATAATTCAACAAAATTAATTGAGCAATACGTATTTTTACATCTGTGTGTTTGACTTCTGAGGGATTTTCACGAATACTCAGTCGTCTTTGTATCACCTTGAGTGACGAACGCAGTATTTTGCTCTTTATAAAGGTTTGTGAAATGTATCGAATTTTGTAGAGAAAAAAGCAAGTTCGTATATAATTGCTTCTCCCTTGAGAAATGACTACTGGTTAGGTTAGGCATCTCCGACGATGGTTATTCAACATGCTGGCCGGGGGGGACCTGGCTGGCTCAGTTGGAAGAGCATGCGGCCCTTGATCTCAGGGTCATGAGTTTGAGCCCCACACTGGGTGTAGAGGTTACCAAATAAGTAAATAAATAAATTAATTAAAAAATTTTAAAAATGCAAATCACATTTTTAGTCCTGCGAAGCTCACCCGTCTGGGTTTAAAGCCAGGCCGTGGGATCCGTTGGTTCTGCGACTTCAGGAAACTTACACAGTCTTTCTGGGCCTCCGTTTCTTCATCTACAAGCAGAGGATAATTGTAGATGTGTATAATGTGGCAAAGATGAGACCCTGGAATCATCGGGAATGACAAGTTTCTACCTGGTAGTTGTGTTTGGGTGCAAAGCCCAATATTTGGGATTTACTGAAGACAGAGAAGAATATCTCCTTGCCTTGAGGGAGCTTCTGATCTAGTGTGGCAACAGCGGAAAGTGCAGAGGGGCACCTGGATGGCTCAGTTCGTTAAGCATCCGATGTTTGGTTTCTGTTTTGTTTTTTTTTTAAGATTTTATTTATTTATTTGACAGAGGTCACAAGCAGGCAGAGAGGCAGGCAGAGAGAGAGAGAGGAGGAAGCAGGCTCCCCATTGAGCAGAGAGCCCAACTCGGGGCTCAGTCCCAGGACCCTGAGATCATGACCTGAGCCAAAGGCAGAGGCTTCACCCACTGAGCCACCCAGGCGCCCCTCGACTTTTGGTTTTGGCTTGAGTCTCTCTCTCCCTCCCCCTCTGCCCTTATCCCATTCACAAGTGTTCTTGTGCTCTCTTTCTTTCTCTCTCCCTCTCTCTCTCTCCAATAAATAAATCTTTTTTTTTTTTAAAGAAAAGGTACAAAAGTTATAAGAAATGTGCCTGCGTGTGCAAGGATGAGTATGAGGCTTCAGGGAAAGTGTGAGAGGTGGTTCAGCAATAGCTTTCTGGAGAACAGAGCATGTCAGCTGGGTCTTAAACTAAGATTCATATTTAAATTTAAATTCACCATGTGAGTTGTACATATCCATAATTCTAAAGTTCAAAATTCTCCAAAAACCATTCTATTCATAACTCATGTGGCTAACAAAAAGAAGACGAAGAGGAGGAGGGGGAAGAGGAGGAGAAAGAAAGAGAGAGAGAGAAAGGAAGGAAGGGAGGAAAAGAAAAGAAAAAGAAATTGCATTGAGAGGCGCCTGGGTGGCTCAGTCAGTTAAGTGCCTGCCTTGGGCTCAGGTCATGATCCCAGGGCCTAGAACTGAGCCTCGCCTTGGGCTCCCTGCTCAGCGGGGAGTCGGCTTCTCCCTTTGCTTGCAGCTCCCCTGCTCATGCTCTCGCTCTCTGTCAAATAAATAAATAAAATCTTTTTTAAAAAGTGACCCAATGCACTTTTAAGGGAACAGTTGACATGAACTGATGTGAGTCTATTTACCATCTCTGTGATTCCACATTGTGACTATTTCTGATTTTTCTGCAGAAATATTCGTGTGTTTGGTTACAGGGTGCTGCCCTAGACCCCACTGGGAACACAGACCAGTTAGTTCTTGCTGTGCAATGAGCGAATCCTACAGGGGCTTAAAGCAACCACCACTGTTCACGGTCTCTGTCTCCTCAGGAGATCGAGGGTTGATGGGCACAGCTGGGTGATGGGCACAGCTGGGTCGTTCTTCTGTCCCACGTGGAATCCTCTAGGAGTTGTGGGCATCTGGAGGCTCACCTGAGCTGGGTCTCCTCAGATGGCTCACTCACATGGCTGGCGGGCAAGTCTGAGCTGGGTCCCGACTGACACGAATCAGGTCCCCACCAGAACTTTCTCCATGTGACTCGCTGGGGCTCCTTCCGCATGACAGTGGGGTTTTGAGAGGGTGGACTCCAAGAAGATTGAAGGAAAGCTGCAGCTTTCCTAGGGCACAGGCTCAAAGTTTACAGTGTCATTTACATTGCTTTCCAGTGGCCCAAAAAAGTCACGCGCTAGTCCAGACTGAGGGACAAGGGAAACCTACTCCCTCCCAGCTAGAGAAGTAGCAAAGAGTTGAGATGTTATGAAACAACCCCAGGATATTATGTACTATGGAGAAGGTACCATCTGACCTTTGTAACTTATGATACTTCTCCAGCCTCAGGAGCTTTGAGTAAGAGCTAGAACATCTGTATGTCCTCCCACTGTGTGCTGTTCGTCCAATCTGCTGCACGTGAACTTGGAAATACACCACCACCATGGCCGGCACCTTCAAATATGTTTCCTGAAAGAATGATGAAGGTATGAATGTTTCTCTTCGCATATGTTAAAGTTAATATCCAAATGTCTTATCACAAATTTAACTAATTGCAAGGCTATAGTTTCAAAGGTCCTGTATGTTTTGGAAGCTCAAAGTAAAGCCTTAATATTTTCTCTTTTAAATAGATCCAGTGGAATCTAAACTCCAAAGTGATTTGATATCCATTGACTATTTTTAACATAGATGAACAAAGTCTTCTCTTACAGGAAAAGTTTTACATCATTTCTTTTGCTCATTAAATTTGCATTTCCATTATACTTCTCTACAATATAAATATGGGTATGTATTTAAATTTAATTTTCTAAAATACCATGTGATATTTTAAATACCCTGCTCTACCATTTGAATAATTACTTCTGGATTTAGTTATCATTACAATAATTACCATTGCATAATGGAACAAAAATGAAAATGTCTCACATATTTTGATAATTATAAGAAAGAACATAACATTTTATTGAAAAATGCATCTTTAGTGGGATGGGCACTCTTTTCTTCTTTTTCTTTTTCTTCCTTTTTTTTTTTTTTTTTAGTTTATATGTCTCTGGATAGAAATCACTTGTTGCTAAAACATAAAAAGAATTCAGTATCAATTCCATTCCTATTTTTCAGTTTTATAAGTTCAAGTGCTTCGAGAATTCATCCACATAAATAGATGGAAATGGAAGCAAATTGCGGTAACAATGTCACTCAATTCTTTGAACTCTTCAAAGCTACCCTCCAGAAATTGTACTATCATCTATCATCTAAAATTACTTTTAATGCTCTATCAGCTGACAATTTAATTAAGTTCTTCTGCAATCTGGCTGAAAACAAAAAAGATGGAAATCTATCTGACTTATTACAAAGTCATTAGTACGGATTTCTTTCTCCATTTCTCAAAGTGTGCTCTCTGAGCTGGACACATGCGAAGTGGAAGGAATGGGCAGAGGAAGTCTTTTGTTCACTAACATGGCTTTTCCTCCCCTCAAGGGCTGAAGAACCGAATCTGCTGGGTGAGCGGAAGTCACAAGGAGTCAGAAGGAGGGAGGTGAGGAGTGTGGTCTCTGAGTCTGTGAGTCCCTGCCCCATACCCGGAAAATCAGCTTAATGTTTACACTTTATTAAATACAGCATTTCCGGGAGAACAGTTTCCTCGTTAACCAATAAGACCTGAGCATTTGGAGGGAAAACAAAACAAAAACAAAAACAAATAGTTTCAGTGTATTGGAGGGAGGGCTACAGACTCAGTTTATGCAATTGGTTTCCCTTTCCCTTTCTTAACAAATTTACATCAAAAGTTGAGGGTAATGAAATTAAATATTTTACACTAGCAGAAATGTGAAATGAGTCTTCATGCCTGGCATCTAGTAGGAGAATAATAAATGTGAGTGAATGAATGAATAGTATAATTGGAAATTATCTGGATTCTTTCTGGGCAAATATGTTTCTGCAGTCATTGGATTTAATATTTGTGTGATATCTGAAAGGAGTGTGTGATTTGCATGATACTGTTTGCCATCAACCCCAAATCATAAGAATAGACTGAAACTCTCCAGGTGGGCCCAGTGATATTAGGAGAATTTTAATTACCAAGTGTTACACAACAATGCTTTGAGGACTGTAATAAAAACTCTGTGTGTAGAAAGACGGAGTCAGATTGTTGATAATTCAATGCTTTGGTAGATGTTGACCCTTGAATTTTGAAATAGAACTGACATAATAACATTGATATAAAAAGACCAATGTGTTTAAATATATGAGAAAAAAAACTTCTGAAACTTATTATCCAACAAGGTGATTATAGCAGTAAAAGCTAGCTATGAACCCAAAATGGTGCTCTGTCTTCCACAATTTGGACATGTTCTTTGTAGATGGTTCCCCAACTTAGACCATTTTCCGTATCAACTGTATACCTAGGTCTGGCCATAAACCAGTTCTTTCCAATGAAGTATGAGTGGAAGTGATCTGTGTGACTTCTTAGCTGGGATGTTTTGAGGCAGCCGAGCCCTCTCTACTGTCCTCTTACCCTTGTGCTGGTTAGAAAGAAGAATACTTTGAGGTATCATAGCACCAGGTATGGTGGCCCCACGTGATGCAAGGTGTTAAGGTCTTTGAATGACAAGTTAGGAAAAAACTTCCTTCTGACCAGGAATCCTGCATTGGACTGTTATATGAACAAGGAAAAAAAAATTCCATGATATTAAGCAACCAAAATGTTGGGTTTATTCGTTATAGCAGCTAGCATTGCCCAATAAAACAAATGTGTAGATTGACTATATATATACTTAACTGTATATCCAGTTAAGTAAATTAATGCATGGTAGGTGTATATTTTCTATTTAAGAGAATATAAAGTGTTTTTATTTAAGAAAACATAAGGTATCTGTGTGCTTAAATTTTTCCTATCGACTTTCAGGAATTCAATTATGCCCATTTACTCTCAGGACTCCAAACACGCTAACTTTCCAAACGCCTGCGATTAAAAATGTTGAAACTTGCAAAAGGAAGCTATGGATCCGATCACATTATGAAGAAGTATTTGGAAAATGTCATTCCAGCATGTCTCCCGGAAAAAGTGACAAGCAGCGGCATGTTGCATTACTAGAATGATTAAGAGTTAGCCGCGAAGTCAGAGCGATGGTGTTGAATGAGATGAGGGCCGAGCTTCCGGCTGTGGCATCTGTTAATTGCCCTGTGTGGCGTTCCCGCAGGTGAATGCATCAGCATCTACGATTGGCAGTGGAAGAGCCTGACTGGCCAGAGCCCACCGCCCATCCGTCTTCATTCAGCCTCCCTTCCCAAAGGCCAAGGTTATTGATGCTCTAACAAGCACACTGACAGGCTTTATCAAACTTCTGTTTAGAGTCCACTGATCAGAGGAGGGCAGCAGCTCTCCCTGCAATTTATACAAATGACTTTGAATATGGTAGTTTTATTGCTGATTTAAAAAAAAAAGAAGAAGAAGAAGGGAAGAACCTGTTGAAGTCTTCATATTTTTATTTGGGGCAAAAAGAGAAGAACAGCACAAAGAAAATCAGTCTGTCCAATTCTTTCGAAAACTAACTTGTACTAAACAGGACAGAAATCAAATAGCACTTGAATCGGTTATGCGTAGACCCTCCCTTCTAACCCGACAGATACTCAGCTAACAAAACTGCTAAGGTCGCATCACCTTTGAAGACGTCAGTTTTGATCACTCCCCGAGAAAATCACACGCAGCACACATTCGAGTTACGTGGCGTGCAAGTGAGTTCTAATGACTCAGATACCCCTGAATTCAAAGCCATTAGGAATCCTTACAACGTCTGGTTCCAGTCACACATCGGGAGGGCAGGCAACATCGTCAGTTCGGCCCAAATCTTGGTCTGTAATCCAGATGTTCTGTTTACATGCCGCCGAACTTTCATCTTTCTGGTTTTTTAAACTTTAATTGGTGTAAGTCTCTGACCATGTTGACCTGACGCTTCCCAGGCTTCGCCATCCTTGTGTGAATCATCAACTACACAAAGAGTTGGATGATCACAGAATCTCAACATCAGTTTTCACTATATGTTGCTGCAAGTTTCTGGTTTATTTCTCGCTCGTTGTCAATGTCATTAGTGGGTCAGCTTCACGTATCCTCATTCCAGGACCAAAGCCCGAGGCGTGGCACCTCCCCTTGGGACAGAATGTGGTCCAGGCCGGAGGAAAATAAGGGAGTCGAAGCAAACATCCAGTGGCCCTTAAAAGCTTAAAGCTTCTGCTCGGATGTAGCCTGAATCCCTCAACTCGCACAGTCCGGCGGGGGAGGACTCTTGGTGCGGAGGAGCCAGTAGCTGGTAGTATCTCAGCCCTCAACTCTCTCGGTCACCTGTGTTCATTACCCCCTTGGCACCAAACAGACGTCATCCTCTTGTGGAAGAAAATACTCCCCAGGTCCCCTTCACTCTGAGTCTGGGATTTCATGTGATCTCTCCATCAGCTCTGCGTCTGACTCCCCTTGATCTGGCTACCTATGAACTACAACAACAACAAACAACGGAAGTTCTCTTTGGGAAGTGCCTGGGTGGCTCAGTGGGTTAAGCATCTGTCTTTGGCTCAGGTCATGATCCCAGGGTCCTGGGATCGAGCCCCGCATCGGGCTCCCTGCTTAGAGGAGAGCCTGCTTCAGCCCCTCTCCCTTGCTCGCTCTCTCTCTCTCTTTCTCTCTCTCTGTCTTAAATAAGTAATCTTAAAAGAAAGAAAGAAAGAAAGAAAGAAAGAAAGAAAGAAAGAAAGAACGAAAGAAAGGAAAAGGGCACAGTAATCAACCTCATCTATAAAGGTAAAGTACTACTGTTCAGTACCCCAGCAAAATTTGCTCTCTGCCCACCCTGGGGTGGGCTATTGTGTTTCCTTCACACTTGACAAGAGTCACTATATTTACACTATATTGGAATTTTATTATTTCTCTTTCCAGTGCTGTCAAAATTCGGATGAGTCCTTTAGCAAGTGTTACCCCCATGATTTACAGCTCCTTGGTCTGACTTTGGGACCTTTCCCCAGTCGCTGCTGGGTAAGGTTTGCTTCTCTTCTCCTCTCTTGCCCCTGTTCCGATGATATGGAAGCCTGGCCTATCCCACAAGGCACCCCGTCTCATTATGTAACCGTAAATGTCTAAGGGGAAGATTTGTGACCATTTCCAGGCAATGATTAATGATTTTTGGTTTTCATTTTACTATGTTTCAGTCTCAAAGGTAGAAACGGTAACTCCCAGCAGGGCCCCTCTTTCCACTTTATATCAAGAATGAAATACAGCTTTGCCCCTCATCCATAGGGAAAGGAAAGGAATCCAGAGTGGAAAATGAAAGACGGAGACATTTCTCGCAGTCGAGGGGATGTCAAGGCCCAGAATCAGGATGGTCAAGTCCATGACTGACTTGTATTTGGAGCTGGACAAGTGTAGAGTTGGATCAGATGAACTTACATTATTTTCTCTTTTCCGTTTCCCAGCTATTTACTCTTTTATCTTCTCCGGACAGGCGGAGGTGGGAAGACCCTTAAGTCAGACAAAAACTTGGTGTAGATTTCAAAAAATGAGGAAACATGGTGTGTTCACTTCCATGAGAGTGTTGGTGGAACCTGCTCTGGGAGATCATAAAGGTCCCAGAGACCCCAGGAGCCGGGTATCCGGAAAGGCGCTCTTCATGTGCCTTTTCTCCTATTTCTGAAGCTTGATAAACGTAGGCACCAGAAGAAAGATGAATAACCAGAAGACAGATTTTATCCATAAACCCTGAAGCCAGATCCAAAGTCCGTGCTTCCTGATCAGACTCTGGTGATCGGGCCAGGTGCCCAGGAGCCTGGGGGACGTGAAGAGATCTGCTCAGAGGCCTCTCTTCTATTGGAGCCCGGGGCACAGCGGGGGCAAGAGGACCTGTCTCTGGGGTCCCAAACAGACCAGGTTTGGGCACTAGCTGCCCGCAAAATCCAAAGACAGAGAAACAAACAGTGGTAAAACAAGAGAGAAATTTATTTCAGAGAGGCCAACACCTGGACGATTGGACTAGCATCTCAAAGACTGTCTCCCACGTGCTGAACATCCCTGTGGGCTTATCTGGGGCAAAGACTGGGCGGGGCGGGGGTACGTGCATGTCGGCCGGGAAGGTCAATTCCATCATTATCTTGGAGTCAATCACGGGTGGAATCTTGCTGGCTCTGGGCAGTCCCTGTTGCTTGAGGGATAGTCTCCTTGCCAATCAGGGATGCTGTGCCCTCGGGGTCTTCTACCTGAGCTGAGGCACCAGCTGGAAAGCAGAGCCCAACTAGGAAGTCCAAGGTCAAAATGGAGGCAGCCGAAATCCTTTTGCCTTAGCTCCTCCATTCTGGTCCCACGCATTTTCCTCCTAATGCTAGTCTTCCTTCCACCACCACCCACCCTGCAGCACTGCGGTCCCTCCAGACGGTCCATGAATCTCAGGGTCCTGGCGCAGACCCTCTTGGAGACAATCGCTCTCCTTCAACAATCAGAATGAGAACTACCTGACTTAAGAGTTCAAACGGTGGGGTCTGATGGCTTCTTTTGTGAAGTCAGCTTTCAAACTTGCCTATTCCTCGGCTGTCACCCTCTAACATCAGCTGATATTTTCACCATTGGTTGCTTCGTGGGTCTTTCCACCATCTCGGGCCCAAAGCAGGAAAATGCTGACATAACTTTAGTGTTAAATAATGTTCAGCGCTTGCAATGTTTGCATTTTAAAGGGGAACTCGGAGAGAGGAAGGAGCCACATTCCCCTGGTGGAATTGAAGGCTCACACTCAAGAAGAGATGAGATATTCTGCCGTTGGGGACTTTTTCCAGGAGACTTTATATCAAAGTGGATTCATGAGGTCCTACTTTATCTGTCCCCAAAACCAAATATTACTGAGCACTAAATATGGACTAGGCACTGTTTCCAGGACCAAACAGTAAAAAAACAAAAACAAAAACTCCTGTCCTTATGGGAGCTTACTTTCTAGTGAAAGTATTATTTACTAATAAAAGTAAATATATAGTTTGTTATATGGAGATAGGTGCCTTGGGGCTGAAGGGGGTCAGACAGAGCACAGGAAGGGGAACTAGACGTATGGGGAGAGACTGTGAAATTTACATGACCCATCAGGCTTGAAGGAGGTGAGAACGTGGAATAAAGATTCTGAGTCCATTTTTCATGTTTGCTCACAGCTTCCAAGCCCACCACCTCAGATCCCCCCATTCTACCCCACACGTGGGTGGGATCGTGGGGCCAGGAGGAGGTGTAGTGAGACTGGACCCCTGCTCAAATGGGCTGGGTAACCTCCATTCACAGGGGCCACCCTCAGACTGTCTCCACACTTGAGTTAATGCTCTGCTGTCAACATCTTGAAATTCTTAATCATTTTTGGACACGGGGTCCCATATTTTCATTTGCCATAGGTCCTGCCATTTATATAGTTCGCCCTTTCTCCCAGATCTGAAGTAGAGGTTGGAGGAGTTCTAATATCAAATTCAAACTTGGCCTTCTGGGTTGTTAACAGATGTATTGCCTTTTTACTTTGGAGATAATTGTAATGATAACTTTTGAGATACATTCTGAGAAAATTGCTGGTTCACATGCCTGTAGGAAAATCTTCAGAGAGATTCCCTGATACGCTTTACTTTGTTTTTTCCGATGGTAACATCTTGCATCAAAAATATGTGTTTGTTTGTTTTTTTCCAAGATAGGAGGATGGAACATCTTTTCCTTAACAGCTTGTTGGTTGCATTTATATTTTAAATATTTAGGCGAGTGGGCCTGTTTGTACTGTTCATTTCATCTGCAAATGTTAGGATTCCAGCCATGATCATGACCTTTTGCTGGAAAACTTCAAAAAATACTTGACACTCCTCCACTTCTCTCGTCTCGTCTTGGACTCTTGCCCCTCCACTCCCAACAGCCGCTCCCAGCTACACACAAGGTCAAACCCAGCGGCCACTCTCCTTTAGCTAACTTCGTGGCAGCATCCGTGGAGGTGATTTCTGTCCCTTCCTGAACCTGCTTCCTTCTCCAGGCTTCCAGCACACTAAGCGATCTCGGTGGTCCTTCCTCCTGTCTGACTGGACACCTCTTCCTCCATTGTTGGTCCCCCTACCTGTCACCCTCCACTCCTCTCCTCGCCCCCACCTCCCCAGAATTCTGAGCTCCAGGGCTCGCTCTGCCCTCTGCTCTGCCCCAACCCTGTTCTCCTCCTGTCCCCAATCATCTTTGAACTGAAGCCTCCCAACTCCCCTTGTGAATTTCAGGCTTGCTTATCCCAGCTGCTGGCAGGAGGAATACTTTGTATCACTTTGTGCCAGCAGAATCTCATCTCTTAAACCAAGATTAAAGGCAGTAGGACATGATAAAAAGGAGGGAGATCATATTAGGTAGTTCTTTCTTGACCCATTTGCTAATCATTGCCCAGGAACTGCCAACATGTTTTTGCTTTTGTTTCTAGACCACATTTTACTTTACTTTTCCACTTTGCAAACTCCAGGAATGATTTGAGATGCGTATTTCTTCTATGCCAACATGAAATACGTATTTTAAAATTGGATTTTCTGTTTTTATGTTATTGCCAGTCATCAGCAGCTTTTAACATTTGAATTAAAATTTGTTTCAAAATACCTTGCAAATCTGGGGCGCCTGGGTGGCTCAGTGGGGTAAAGTCTCTGCCTTCCACTCAGGTCATGATCTCGGTGTCCTGGGATCGAGCCCTGGGCTCTCTGCTCAGCGAGAGTCTGCTTCCCCCCCTCTCTCCCTGCCTGCCTCTCTGCCTAATTGTGATCTCTGTCTGTCAAATAAATAAATACAATCTCTAAAAAAACAAAAAACAAAAATACCTTGCAAATCTAATTAATGTATAAAATATTGTGAAAGTTTTCTTTCTTTTCCTTTTTAGGTTTATTGTTCTAAATGAAAGACCAGAGGAAACTGTTCCTTTTATGTATATGAGCCTATTTCAATGTTAATTTCAACTCCAACAGGACCTTCTAAACTGATGGTCTAGTGAGTGGGAAAGTATTATTCTAAAATATGTAAGCGGTGGCCTGCCTGGCTGATTCAGTAGGTTAAGCTTCTGACTCTTGATTTCAGCTCAAGTCATGATCTCAGAGTTGTGAGATCAGCCCCACATCCGGCTCCCTGCTGGGCATAGAGCCTGCTTAAGATTCTTGCTCTCTCCCTGCCCCTCCTTCTCCTCCTTCTCTAAAACACAAAAAAACACACCTACCACACAAGAAAAAAAAAAAAAAAAAAAAAAAAAAAAGAAAGAAAGAAAGAAAAGAAAAGAAAAGAAAATGAAAAAGAAAGAAAGAGAGAGAGAGAGAGAGACAAAAACCAAAAAACATTTACAGGGTGCCTGGCTGGCTCAGTCAAAAGAGCATGCACCTCTTGATCTCGAGGTCATGCGTTTGAGCCCCATGTTGGGTGTGGAGATTACTAAAAAATAAATAAACTTAAAAAAATTAAATAAAGTTCAACCAATCTGTGCTCATGTGAAAGCATTCTTCGGAGCCCGTGTAGCTCTGCCCAGCACCATTGCCCGCATGGGGCAGCCAGTTAACTAGAATTTCTAATCAGTCCAGAAAAAGATTTTTTCCACTAAATGAGGAACAGATGAAACTGAGGTGGGTGAGACCAGTTGAAATCACTTTCTATGGATGTGAAAAACTTACATATTGGCACTTTCATCTGGTTTCACCTGGTATCTACAGGAAGCTCAGCATGAGGAGGGATGGAATTGCTAACTAGCAGAACGACTCTGAGAGACTCTTCTGAGCAAAGGAAAAGAAAAGCAAAACCAACAAAACAAGAATGAGAAGGACTTGGGGGACGCTCCAACCAGGAGTGGGGTTCCTCCTCCAAACCCAGAGCCAGCAGGGTCTCCAAGGACCCTCTTGGGTGATGGCCGCCCTCCCCTGGAACAACTCTCCAGATGTGTGCCTCAGGGAAATGGGGGTGAAACTCTAGAGCCGCAGACACCCAGCTGATCAAGACCATATAATCGAAACGACCGCTTTCGTTGTCCTGTACAATGAACATTCAGACAACCTACGTGCACTGTGGCAAATTTAAAACATAAAGAAATTCACCTTGGAGAAAGTGAAATCACTCACCTATGTACAGATTTTCAGTTGTTTTAATGCAGATTGGTACAAGTATACACAATTCAGACTGTGCTACTTTATATACTGTCTTCCACAATCTGTGTTTTTCACCCGCACCATAATTGTGTCATAAATAATTTTTGCAAGTATGTCATAAACAGTTTTCTAGGCCTTGAAAGAGGCTTTGAGAAGAAAGTGAGATCCAGGTGACTCCATCCTAGCCTTGTAACGGATGGAATAAAACTCATTTGATTATTCTTCTATCGTGAAATATTCCTGTTATTCAGATTTCTTTATTGTGTCGAAGAGTGCCGCAGTGGCACTCTCTGTCCCCAAATTTTATAAGTCTCTCTTATTATTTCTTTAAGTTAATTTAGAGTGAAATGGTATATCCACTTTAAAAGCTCTTTTCTAAGTATTTGCCTTCATAAAATTTACACAAACGTGCATTCCCATCAGTCAGACAAATAAAAGGGCAAACTCTACATTTGATCGTCTTTGTTAATTTGGTAGGATGAAAACAACATCTCATGGTTACTTTATTTTTTAATTTTGTAGCAAAATTAATTTTTATGATTGATAACTGTTTTATTGTTTCTTTTATGAATTATTTATTCATCTGTTATTTGGGATTTTCTTTTTCTTAAGGACTCTGTATCTTTAGCATCCCCCAGATCACGCATGGCTTGAAAGTATAAAGCCGCCTTAGCTCTTGGGACCCAATCCATCAATGATGGGAACTCGGTCATCCCTAGCCTGATTGCCAGGAATCAGCTCACTATAAAGAATCTGGTCCCGGTTGCTTCTGGGAGACCCACAAACCCTCCTAATTAGTGAGCTGCCATCACTGTCTGCTCTCTGACTTCCTCTGTTCATCTTGCTCTGGCTCCCACTTGTCCATGTCTACCATCATCAGGAGATCATATTGGAAAGTCTACCATCTTTGGGACGTCGTATCGGAAAGTCACAGTCCCGCCACCAGTAGTCAGGTATGAATACTCTCGGGAGGTAACAGAGAAACTGTCTTCTCGAGGGTAGGAAAACAGTAGTGCCAATCCCGTAAACTCTGTGGATGCCCATCCTTAGGGTGCAAGAATTGGCGAGGCTTCAGAGATGGGGTGGTTAACCAGGGATGTGGGTGTGCATGAAGCCACTGTCTTTACCTAGGGACCTGGGATCCAGCTAAAATAAGCAAATGTCCCTGGATGTACAAACATACTAAGTCTTTGTCCATGACAAATGTTGCAAATATTTTCTTTTTAGTCTATTCCTTCCATTACAACGTATTAGGTTAGAATATGTAGCTTAGTTTGCTTCTACATGAATGAAATAAGGACTTGACTTCTCTTTATGTAGACTAGTATGTAGTCTACAGCTCGTTCCACTACAGAATGCCTGAAAAGGCTGGATAAAAATAAGGCTCACTCATATGTGGAATATAAGAAACAGCACAGAAGTCATATGGGAAGGGAGAGAAAACTGAATGGGAAGAAATCAGAAAGGGAGGAAAAAAACATGGGAGACTCTTAACTCTAGGAAACAAACTGAGGTTTGCTGGAGGGATGGTGGTGGGGGGGTGAGGGGGTTTGGGTAACTGGGTGACGGGCATTAAGGAGGGCGTGTGTTGGGGTGAGCACCTGGTGTCACCTTCCAGAGGCGCAGCTGATGAATTCTGGAACTCTACCTCTGAAACTAATGATGTACCGTACGTTGGCTGGTTGAATTTAAATAAGATAAAGTAAGACAAAATAAAATAAAATACACAGCTGAGGTGTCAAGAAAGTGCGGATACTCCCAAGCACTAAAAATAAAGAGAATAGACTCTCACTTGGTTGCATTGTATGAACTGGGGGGGCATGCTTTTCTTGGTTACCACTGATCAAGGGGCTCAGATTTTAATGGTCACAGAAAATAAGATGTTGGGTCATGTAAGATGATGAGACAAAATTGCCCCCCCACCCAACCCCGAGAGCCAGCCCTATCGACTGGCCGCATCCTCAGTGACAGGACACGTGAACATCCACTGACCAGCGAAGAGATAACAAAGCTGTCTCCTCCTGGGTTCATGATGGGAGAAACTCTTCCCCTCCTTAACCGTTCCAACCATGAGATTTCTTTCATGAAGATTCTTCTTGATGTCACTCTATTTGGGATCCCAAAGGAAGAACTTGACAACAACAAAAGAGTGCCATTCTGGTATCAATCCAAGGATGCCCATCGCCCTCTCCAAGGGACATAGTTTAATCCAGGACACTCGGGATTTTCACTGATAAAGCTCCACTGAGCACAAACTCACTATCTAAACATAAGAATCGTAAGAAGAATGGGCCATGTGCCTGAGCCAGCAAAACACACAAACGGTAGATTTAGACCCTGGAATAATAGGGTACTGATAATAAAATTAACATAGTCCAAGGACTGAAGCCGCAGAAGAAAACAGAAAACAAGCTCGATATTTTGATAAAAAGACCATGTGCATTCTAACAATGAGAACCACGTTCACTAAAAACAAAAATAAGGAGATCAACCAGATGTATCCAGAAGATGAACTTTGAACACTTACCTAAAGATTTCATCACTCCATCTCCTTTCAGGCATACAAAGAGTAGATGCCCCTTGTTTGGGAGTGAAAGGAAACTCAAATGATACTAAAGGATTTAGGTTGCCCTGAAGTTTTGGATAAGGAATTTCCCATAATCTCCTTCTTGGCAATACTAGGAATACTTTAGAGAGGGGAGATTTAGAGGAAGACAGTAGAGTCACCCTGCAATTATATCTATGAACTAATTATAGGTTATTTTCTAGATGTTTATGCTTCACCTTAAACAGATTCCACGGTGTGTGGCAAAGGCTGCTTGTTTTCCACAATATTGACTTCTCCTCCTTCCATAGCAATAAAAACCCAGAGTTCTGTCTGGGCACCAAGCCATACTGAAGAGTAAATTTATTCTCAAGATTAAATTCTGAATAATGGGATTGAGTGAAATCTCCCAGTTATGCTTAACAAGCAAGGATGTGTCTTTCCCTCCTTCTGCCACCTTACTGGTGGAGATGACTGTGGATATGGTCTTGCCTTGGGCCATGAAGGCAAGACAATCACCAGGGCATGGCAGAGCAAGAAGAAGGAGCCTGAGTGGCTGGTGACCTCAGTGGAGCAGAGATCACGGTTCAGAGATCTTGTCAGAAAGAACTTCTGTGCTTACACCAACAACACTCGGGGTGCTCTCTCCCACACCGAAATTCATAGAGCAGAATTCAATACCTGGAGGTACAACATTGCCTTGGTTAGAGCCTAAAATGGATGTCCTTGGCTTAGAGGAAACATTTTGACAGTGGGTGGCCAAGACTCAGATCTTGGCTGCGGGGAGGCTGGTGGTCCTTGCTTCATGCCAACAAAGCATTCAGGGACATGATCACCTAGAATATGTTAGGAGGCAGAACACTGAACTATCACCAACATTTAGGGAAAGGGTCAGAAAACTCAGAATATTGGTGCGTCCTGGCTGCTCCTTGACACACAAGAGGTGAGTTAAAACCGATGCCAGCCAGACGTTGAGCGAAAATGGAAGGAACACAGCTCCACCAAGAGACACGCTTTCTTGAGGAACAGACTCACTTCCAGAGAGCTGCCTGAGTTGAGTAAGTGTTCTCTTGCGACTTCGTAAGACTGATAAAGCCAGACTGGATCCCAAACTGAAATGGTGACAGGAGGCAGCAGAGTGAGACTGCAGGGGGAAGGACCAAAGAATCAGGAATTATTCTCATGTTCCTCTGAGGAGAATTCTCTTGTCAGACAATGGGACATCAGAAGAAGGAAATTTCCTTCCCATCAAGACTATTGTTCCGGGCACGCTCAAGATAGTCCCCATTAACTTGAAAAGAATTTTGGCCGAGCACAGAGGTAGAGACAGAAAAATGCTGAGTTTTAAGGCTTTAATGGCAGTCACTGCTAAGTTTCTGAGGAAGCTGTGTTGCCAATGAAGCCACGGGCAAGCCTGCAGAAGGGTGTGATTGGTGAGCCACGGCCACCCTGCTGAAAGCTGTGCATCCCCCAGCTGGACCCAAAGGCTGAGGGACCAGCAAGACGCTCTCAGCAGACGAACCAGGGGGCCATGGAAGACACTGGATGAGGATGTCCTTCCAGGGAGGTCTACCAGGGCTGCCGGATAGAGCGACCAAGGAACAGACTCTGTCCTTGGCAGAGGCTCTTCTGAAGGATTTATAAGCCAATTAAGAACTGGTGACTGCCATTTGTCCTCCGCTGGGAGACATTTCTTCATTGAAGGCTTCTGCCCCTGCTCCGCCATTAAATATTGGGTGGGACTGGTGGGCAGAAAACTTACTTTTTAGTTTATAGCTAGTCTGAGGGGATCAAGCCTGTGGAGAACAGACCCATGGTGAACACTGCCTCGCGGGCTGCTATCATGAACTCACGATGTGAGGCTTAGGGATTGCCGGCCTTGGGTACCAGTAGATGGACATGTTCTTTACATCCGAAGATGGCCTGTGGGACCAACTAAGGTGTCTGACCACGAGACTCAGCTCCGACCGAGGAAATCTGTGTGCCAGGTCCGAGGCATGGCCACGTGGGAAAGAATGTGCACTCCCCTCCTCCTTTCTCCCCTCCTTTCCCTCCTGGCTAGAATTTCTGGGGTGATCATCAACCATGCTGGACCGTGAAGACGTGGGAAGCCCTCCAAGAACGGCAGAGCCACGGAGAGAAGGAACCGGGCCCCCAAGGTGCGTGTGGGGTGTTGTGTTGGCTTTCCCTGTCACCTGGAATACTTCGGCATTTCAGCCCCCATGGTTTTGGGCATTTGTCATACTCAACCCAGTCCTCATTCCCACTCCACGTGGTGAGGCTGAGGGATTCTTGATTAATGCTGTTCGGGATTTTGTTTGATGTTTTGTTCCCAGATCGAAGTAAATTATGCGATATCTCAAAATGGTGGACTAAATGCAAACGATAGCCAGACAGCATCGCAGACGTGTGCACGCTCTCCCTCCCCCCTTCTCCCCCACATATGTGCACACTGGAAGGTGCAGCAGCAAAGGACAAGTTAAAGCCCCTTCTCCCCCCTCCCCTTTTTTTTTTTTAAGATTTTCTTTATTTGATGACAGAGAGACAGAGAGAGAGGGAACACAGCAGTGGGAGTGGTAGAGGGAGAAGCAGACTCCCCACTGAGCAGGGAGCCCGACGAAGGGCTTGATCCCAGGACCCCAGGATCATGACCTAGCGGGAGGCAGACCCTTCACCGACGGAGCCACCCAGGTCCCCCTAGAGCCCCTTTCTTGTAAAGGAATTAACGGGGAGTGTGGAACCCAGGAGCCGCAGGACCGGCTTACGGGCCAAGAGGGGCATCACTGCAGCTCCGCCCCCCTCTGGCTTTGCACGTTGGGGAGGACAATCATCACTCCGGCCTCCCTGTCTTCATCTGTGTGATGAGGTTTAAGATCAATGATCTTGAAAATCCTTCCTGGCTCTCAAATCTTATCTTGACGTTAACAAAGTAATATTAATTCTGCAGTTTCATAATCTGCAATTATACATTCTCGTCTTCAACTCCATCTGCTTGCCGACCTCGGGAGTGTGAGCCATTAAATTTAGAATAAAAATGCTTAGAAGTTCAGTTTGCCTTTTCGTTATGAAATAAAATTAAAGTGCCGAGAGTGTTTTGTCAGTTCGAATGAACGTTTGGACGGATAGCCCTGATGCCTGTGTAGCACATACAACAAGCAATCTTTTCACACTGTGGCTTGCGGGGGAGCGATGGCGGGGTCGGGGAAGGAAAGTCATGCTTTGAAACTAAATGGGGTTCTCTTTTTTCACAATCAAATAGTTTGGAGGACATTTTAATTTCCCACCCATTTTTCTAAAAAAGGGGACTTCGCGGCTCTGATGCCTTTGTGGTTCAGCCGGAGCCCTGAGATTCCTAAGTCGCTTGGCCCTTGTCTGACACCTGGCTCTCTACCCCGAGGGGGAAATCAATCTGGGCGGGCATCCTTTGCTCAAGTTATTTCTGGACATGTCCAGTCAGCCTGATCCCAATCTTTTAACTATAAGGTCCTTTATTGCCTACGTTGGCACTGCCTTTTGTGAGATGTAGAGCCTATGTCCCTTGGTCCCCAGTGTCTAAGGAACACTATCTCATCACGCAAGGGCTTCTTCTTATGGAGAATCGTAACTCAGGGCTGGCTACATTTAACATGACTTGGAGAAAACTCAGTACTGTCTTCAAAATGTAGATTTTCCCTAAATGTGTGAACTGGAAAACATGAGCTGCTTGTTCAATACAAATGATTTTCCCACCCTAGGTAATGTCATTTTCTGAGTCAGAGCCATTTACCCAAATCCTTAGTATCACATTTTAAAATTGTTGGAAATTATCTAATGCAGAAGTACAGTCATTCGTTTTATTTTCATGCTGCAAGCAAACATTCTGAGCACCTGGGAACATAAGCCACTTTGCCAGGCACTGCAAATACCAAGAGAAAAACCCGGTCCCGGTCTGGGGAGCGAACTTTCCAGAAAACCACATTCCTGAATAAAGTCTGCAAGGAGAAGAAAATGACAGCAACGGAGTCGTAGCAATGGCAAGATTGTATATTAATTCTGATCTGTTTTCAGAAGGTAACAGGTGGGCTGTGTGTGTTAACACTCCTCTGCATAGCGGTTCTCAGAGTGTGGTCCCCCAGCCGGCAGGATCAGCATCACCTGGAGACAGTCTGAAGCTGTCAAATCGTGGGCCTTGCCCAAGACCTACTGAATCCAAAACTCGGGAGGTTCTTGGGCCCCAGCTTGATTTGAACAAGGCCTCCTGATGATTTTCAGGCATGCTCAAATTCAAGTGACCACTGGACTGCAGCAGATCGCAGCAACCGCCCCCCGGGAGGTAGGGGGCAATGTTCCTCCACTCCTGCTTTTGTAACACGATGTTATTGAAACACCATTACCTTATGAATCTGAATTACAACAGAGACCGTATATTTACACAGAGCCTAAATATTTACTACCAGGCCTCGACCGGCAGAGTTCTCAGTTCCTGGTCTGGTAGTGGAGGTGGGGGGGATCTGGCCTCTGATGCCCCCAGCGGTGCCCCCTGCGTCCCATCTGTCATGACATGAATGACAGGTTTCAAGACACTTCACTGAGGTGGCCTGAGCCGCTGAGGTTTGTGACTTCACCGATGCAGTTCCCACATTTGGATGAATCATGGGCCATGTGCGGCACAGGGCTCTAGGGAGTGAAACAGGGGCCAGCCCAGCCCGCTCAGTGTACCATTACTTCACTTGGTGGAAGTTGGAAGGCGTGGCACCATTTTTTAGAAACAAGGCATCTACATACCATTTCCTGACTTGCCCAAGAGCCCGACATGTTTTCCTGGGGTGAGTGGGCATGACATCATCTCCTGGGGGTAGGGAAAGGTGAAACAAATATTGTGGCTCTCATAGTGGTGTAATTAAATAATCGTGTCTGTGCTGGTTGAGCTGGGAAGTTAGGGTAGAAGGGAAGTAAACAGTGGTCAGAATGGTTTTGGTGCTGCGCAGCAGGGAAAATCTTTTCTTAGTTTCTTTCTCTTCCATTTATGCACAAAGCTGGGAAATCTGATCTTTGCAGAAGAGAAAAGTTGTGTGTGTGTGTGTGTGTGTGTGTGTGTGTGTGTGTGTGTATGAAAGAGAGATAGACAGAAGAGAGATCCCAGAAGACTAGCAGTCTCTAAAGTAACAAACTTGACAACATTGTACAGAAGATATTACAGATCAGCAAAACATTTTTTAGAAATCCATTGACAAAAGTTGATATTTTAGTGAATCTTAAGCAAGGCAAGCAAATATTAAGAATATTCTAAAAAAATAAAGGAATGTTCTGTGAGAACATAAGATTCTGAACAAGAAAGCATACTTGTTTTTTGTTTTTGTTTTTGTTTAAGATTTTATTTATTTATTTGACAGACAGAGATCACAAGTAGGCAGTGAGGCAGGCAGAGAGAGAGGGGCACAGGCCCCCCGCCAAGCAGAGAGCCCGATGCGGGGCTCGATCCCAGGACCCTGGGATCATGACCTACGGTTTAGTTGGAATAAGTTGCAGTGTAGTATGCTCAGAGTAAGAACTGTAGAGATGGACAGAAAAACACAACTGGGCACTTAAGTCTTTGTTTTCTTAGATCCTTTCTTTCTTGGGACTATCAGGACCATTCATGCTTTGAAGACCGGTGAGTCTTTTGTAAGGACAATAAGCTGAGGCTAATGTTTGTTAAGTACCTGGCCTCATCTTGGGAGTTTTTACAAAAAACCACAGGCCTGCACACATCCCCTAGAGACTGATCACTGGGTGTAGGGTCAGCTTGGGCTTGTGTATCTTAAAAAAAAAACACACACCAAACCACAGATATTCCTGATTAAGTCACATTGGTTAAGGGTCACGATGACCAGCTCTGTCCAGAGGAGGTCCTGGAAGATTAGCATCAAATTCCATTGCTCAATTACTCAAGTTTACTGTGTTGAAACTTGTATGGGACGATCCGTACGGGCAAGAGTACGGAGTTTAGAGTCCCATACCTCTGGATTCTCGGCTTATTATTTTGTGAGTTGCTTCATAGAGGCCCATTTTCCCCGCACCACATTTTCAAACTGTAAGATTAACAAAGCAGTGAATTTTTTTTTTTTTTTTTTTTTAATGGCTGCTGGCTCCTCACCTTCCTGTGTCACATGGCTTCATTCACTCAAGATTCCTCTTGGGGACGTCACCATCAACACTCATCACACATCGAAGAGTCTGGCTTTCTTCCATGACCCATCTGTCTTGCCTGCCGGCTACGGCCATTAACGTCTCCAGCTCAGGTCCCATTGTCATGGGCACAGCTTGGACCACTGCACCTGCTTAACCTACCCTACCCCGTACCAACTTGTCCTGGTTCACCTTCCCCAGGCTCCCAGCACAACGACCCCTTGGCTTCACCTTGCTCTCCACTGATGCCATCTTTGCTTTTGTCCCCAAGTCCCCTTAGATAGCTTACGTCATATGACCACCCTTGATGTCAACTGCCTTGCTAACGTCCTTCGCTTTCCTGCTTCTTTCTTTTTCTGTTTCCTGGGAACCATCTCCTGGTGGGACCCAGTATCATCAGCCTTCTCTGCCCTGGGGGCCTGAGTGGCTGAACTTGGCTGGAGAAAATCCCATGTCATGTGGTGGAGTTCATTTTAAGATGAGAACCACAAGCCTCAGCTGGGCATTCGATGCAGCGTGGAGATTCCTGTAAGTTCGTTTTCTTGATACCCAAAATGTTGATTTCACAGCTTCTCTTCTCTTCCGTAACGTTAATGCCCTCTCCCAACTCCTCATTTCGAACCCAACCTCATATGTTGATCAGAAAACAAAAGATGGGAGGGGCCCGGCCTTCATCTGCACCAACACAACTTCTCTTCCCACCTGGTCCTCTCTCCCATGACAATGCGAAGACAACCCCTGCTCTCTCCAAACCCCAATTCTACTGCCTTGTCTTTCTCCAAGGCCTGTGTGCCTGCAATTATCTTGTTTCTCTAATACGTGGTCAATTTCTCCGTCCATGAAGTTATTTCTGTCAATGTATAAATATGCCTCAAATGACCCACTTTAAAAAATAGCCCTCTGTGCTCTTGTCCCTCCAGCTGCTCCCAGTTCCTTTGTTCCTCTTCAGGACAAAACTGCTCTAATGAGCTGCTTTCGCCCACCGTCTGTACTGCCTTACTTCCCATCAGCCTCTTTACTGAATTATGAAATCTCTTGAGCGTACAGAAAAGGCTGATAATCTGATGGACACTCACCAAACCAGCTCTATCAAGTCTTAAGAGTTCTTCATATTTGCTTCATATTTTTTATTTTTTCCATGGCCAGTGGGGCTGTATGGAATGTAGATTTTCAACTTTACAAGGGTGCCCAGGATGCCTTCCCAAGGGATGGTACCAATTTGCACCTCTACACTTTCTCTTGCCAAATATGTGATAACAGTTGGCACTGCCAGACTTTTTTCACTATTGCCAATCTGATCGATATGACATGGTGCCACTTTGTTTTAATTACGTTTCTCGCAATATCTGGGAGCTGCCTTCTATTCTTCTCTTTATCGGCCACCAGGTTTCCTGTTTCATTTGGCCAGTGTTCTCGTTTCCTCCTTCTCTGGTGCATGGGTAGGACTTTGAAAACCTATTCTGTCCACCATCTTTCGTCATTTGTATGCCCTGAAGTTTCTCCCAGCTATGGCTTGCTTCTTAAGTTATATTTCATCATATGGAAGGTCTAAACTTTAATGTTGCTTACTGTATTGATTTTTTTCCTTTTTCTTTATGGCTGGCCTTTGTATCTTATTTTGAGAGCTGCTTCCCTACCCAGAGGTCATAAAGATAACTTCTTATATGTTTTCTTAAATATTTTAATGTTTTGTTTCTCACTTTGGCTTTAATCTATTTTGGAGTTATTTCTATAAATGGCTTGAGGGAGGTATCTAAGTTAGTGTTTTTACATCAAGGTTCTCGACTGTCTTAGTCATTTATTGAGTTGCACCTCTCCCCAGTGAGCCCCTTTGTCACACATCAAAGATGGCATATGTGGGTCTGTTTATGGGCCCTCTGTTACATTGTTCATTTTGTCCCTGTGCCAATATCTCAGTGTCTTAATCTCTGTAGCTTTATGAACAATAAGGATTTCAACCTACCTTACTCATTTTCTGCAGAAATTCCTTAATCGCCCTTAGACATTTCCTCTTGCTCTGTTTATCACTTTTAGGCTCTACTTCAGTTCTATTTAGTCAGCTGAGATTTTGATGGGATCTCCATTGTATTTACAGATGAATTTGGGTAGTGTGGATATTTCTGAATGAATATTTCATATTCAAAGAATTATACACTAAATCATTCCACACACAAATGTAGGATAGCATCAATTTATTTGGACATTCCTTAGGATCTCTTGATTTAGTTTTATAAATTTTCCACAGAGGTCCAACATACCTTTTGCCAAAATTACTTAGATAACATCGGTTTTTTTGTTACCATGTTATTTTTTCTAAATTATATTATCTCATATTTCCTGAGGGTTTATGGGAACAGAACTGATTTATATACTGAGATTCTATGTAGCAAACTTCCAGAACTTTCTCTGTATTTTAATTATTTATCCATAGATGTTCTTTTTTTTTTTTTTTGAGGGTTTTTTTTTTTATTTTAGAGAGAGAGAGCACGTGTGTTCATGGGGGGAAGTGGAGTGGAGAGAGGGAGAGGCAAAGTCTCTCAAGCAGACTCCTTGTTGAGCACAGGACCCTGCGATCCAGACCTGAGCCCAAGCCAAGAGTTGGACGCTTGCCCAATTGTACCATACGGACGCCCCTATCTGGAAATGTTCTTAAGTGGCTTTACTGGAGGCAATGAACATTTCTTGGAGTTCAGTTTGTTTCTTCCTTTTCAACCATTGTTTCAGTGTCTAATGGAAGGGTAGTTGTGTGCTTACTTGTCTTGATCTCTTTCAACTGAATGTCTCCAACTTCTTAGGTTTAAATGTCAAGTTTTTTTTTGTGGATTTTGTTTTTGGAAGATAGTCTAATTAGATAAACTCCCTTCTATTACGAGTCTAATAGCCAAGAATTTTTTTTTAAATGATAAACTCATGTTGAATTTTATCAAAGTATATTAAGTAGCTATTGAAATGATCATATGGTTTTTCTTTCTAATTCTGTTGATGAGGTGATTTGTAGTAGTATATTTTCTAATGATAAAACATCCTTGAGGTGTGAGGGCTGTGCCCTATAATTTTTCTATTCACTGGAATAAATTATAAAATAGGGATTAATTGTGCCTTGAAAATTTGGAAAAGACTTCCAGGAAAATGATCACTTGGTAAGTATTTACTGATTCAATTTCTTTAACGGTTATAAATGTGTTTGGATTTTCATTTCTTTATTTTCCTAGGCTAAATTCTTTTTTTTTAAAGATTTCATTTATTTAACAGAGAGAGAGAGAGATCACAATTAGGCAGAGAGGTAGGCAGAGACAGAGGGGGAAGTAGGCTCCCACTGGGCAGAGATCCCGATGCAGGGCTCCTTCCCAGGACCCTGGGGTTATGACCTAAGCTGAAGGCAGAGGCTTTAACTCCCTGAGCCATCTAGGCGCCCCTAAGCTAAATTTTTCTAGTGAATTATGTATCTCATAAGGCATTTGTCTACTTTATCCTTTATTGTTTTTTTCAGCAGTTGATTCTATTGCAACTTTATAGATAATTTCATAATATGTGATCCTTACTACATTATGACCCTTGCTTTGCTCCCGACTTTGGAGTTGGGCATTTCGCTTGTTGATTTCAGTCCTTCTTTCCTAAGTACTCAAGGCTAAATTTCTCTGTAAATACTACTTTAGCTACATCACCTAAGTTTTAAATATTGTATTTTCACACAACATATGAATTTTCCTGGTTTCCATTACAACTTCTTTGTTCCATCTGTTACTTGGTATGTGGCTTACGATGGACAACTGTGAAGTTTTCAAAATTATTTTTGAAATTGTTAATTTATAACCTAATCCCATGATGCTGATTATTCAAAATTCACTGAGGCTTGCTTTGTGGCCCCAGACTTGCTTAATTTTTGTAAATCTTGCCTGGGCATTCAATATTTCCATTAGAATAACCTTGCTAATTGCTTTTCTTAGGATATCTAAATTCTGACTATTTTTCCCCTTAGAGATTTATCAGTTAGTGACAGGAATGTGCTTCATCAAAGGTTGTGGATTTGTTAACTTTTCTAATTATCCTGTAGATTTTTACTTTTTATATTCTGAAACTATTTTGTTAGTTGCATACATGTTTGTATTTCCTAATGAACTGAATCTTTTTCTGTGGTGAATATTTTTACCAAAAAAGATTTTCATCTTAGAATATGTTTTTCTGACATTAGTGTTTGTAAACTGCCTTTATTTTGACGGATATTTGCCTCATGTATTTTTTCCCATTGTTTTACTCTGCTTCCTGCTACAATGCAATTTTATATGGTTACTAATTTCCACTAGTTCTTCTCTGTGATTTTTTTTCTTTCTGTTTGTTTTCTCTTTCAAGCCTTTTACTGGCTTGATCAAATTGTCTTTATTTCATCTTTTTTCCTCTCTACTATTTAATAAGATTGTACCTAGTGCTATTCTTTTGTAATGACTATTACTATCCTTGGCACTTTAACAAGTGTGTCTGAGTTAAATTCTAAAGTTGATATTTCCACTCTTCCTTGGATCTCACTCCCTTTCCCTGAAGGACCTGCCTTCCCATTTTCTTGTTAGTATCTTTTAAATGCCGGCTCAAACGGCACCTTTTCAATGACGCCTCTCCTACAAGGGCAGGAATCTTCTCTGCTTCTCTCCATTCTATTCTTAACGTGTAGCTGGGTGCTAGGCACGGACTGTGCAGCCAACTCAGCAGAAGGAGGAGAAGCAGAGAATGAGGGAGGGTCGAAGGGAAGTTAGCAGGGGTGGTGACCTTGAGATTTAGCTGCAGGGATGCTGGATCTGGAATAGCCTTCTTTTGTCAGCCAGGAATTGCATTCTCCTGATACATTTTGAACAGAAACAATGATAGGTAAACAAAAGGAAAAGTTCTTTTTTCTCATCTTGTAAAGTCTGGAGATAGGCAATCCCAGGCTGAGATGGGGGCTCCATGGGGTCACTGGGGATTTAGGTTCTATTGTTTTAGCTCTACTTTGTCTCATGGCTTGAATTATCATGGTTACCTTACAAGATGGTGGCTGGAACTTCAACCACCACAGCTGAGTTCTAGGCAGGAACCAGAAGTGACAGGAAAGGTCCAGAAAGATCACACTGTTAGTTGTTGGGCTCTTCTATGAAGCCTTTCTTGGAACTGCACCGACTTACACCGTATTTGTCACAGTGAGGTTCCATGGTCTCACCCAGCTTAAAGAATTGTTTTTTTTTTTAAGCTAGGCAGATTGCAATTCAAATAGAATCAGGAGGTCTGCGTTATCAAGGACAATGGGGATTGCTGTTTGGGGATGAACACCGCGGTGTATGCTATAGACTGGGAGTGGCAGGGAAACCCATGTCGGGAGCTGGGATTTGGGGTGAGAGAAATTGACATTCTGAATTAGGAATGAAAGAAGAGTCTGAAATGAGATTTGACAGTTGAGGGACAGGACCCTTGATAGCCCGTCTTCCCTCTGATTTGCTTCAGGAGACGCTTTGCCTTTTGGTTTAATTTCACTTAGTAGTTACTCTTTTCATAGAACTCAAGGTCATTATGAGTTAATCTCCCTGGTAAATGACGGAATAAACAAAGGCAGATGAATTTGTATTTTATTTCTAAATCTATATTGGACTAACACTATTTTTGAAACTATATTTCCAAAGGTACTTATTTTCCCCAAAAGCTCTATTTCCAAAGACAGAGGAATACAGAGGACATTGACAAAAGTACAGCTTCGCTTATAGACATTCAAGATATATACGAGGCCCAGTGTCAGAAAATGACACTTAGGAAACTGTACGGATGTTTCTTTCCATGCCACAAGACATCTACATTTCCTCTAGGTATTCCTAAAGTCTTTTCAACCTAGCATTTTTCCTCTCTCCATACTATACTTATAAAAATATGACTTGAGATCTTTTTATATAATTTTTTCCCCCAGAAATGGGGTTGCTAGAAATTTAACCACAAAGAAAAGGCAAAATATTTCCAAATTTCAGACTACGTAGGTCTTCTGGATACATAGCTAAAGTAAAACACAATGTTTTTTGTTAATAGGCCCTTAATGGAAGTGAGATGAATTACTGAACCTTTCTAAGTCAAAAATAGGTGAGTGAGCCCTTCTTGCTGAAGGCATGCCCTGGCTGTTGTAGCCTTCAGCTTGGGGCTCCCCGAATGGGGCTATGAGATATTTTTCCTTTCTTTTTAAAAAATTTTTAAAAAGATTTTATTTATTTGAGAGAGAGTGATTGAGTGAGAGACAATGAGCCAGAGAGACAGAGAAGCAACAGGGGGAGGGGGAGGGGCAAAGGGAGAAGCAGACACCCCCCCAAGAAGTGAGTCCAATGCAGCGGTGATGGAGACTCCATCCCAGGACCTTGAGATCATGGCCTGAGCCCAAAGCAGATGCTTAACTGGCTGAGCCACCCAGGCACTCCCATGAGGTGTTTTCCACTTGTGGATTTCATTTAAGAGAGTTCAGGGGTGAGCAGAGCTCCCCTGTCTTGTGTGTGGGCTATGTGGCTCTGTGTCAGCTTCTGGTGTACAAGGGCCATTGGCAAAGCATGTCTGTTTAACCAGACACGGGGAGCTGGAAGCAGACTCCGAGAAGTCAGACTCCGAGAAGCGGAGAGGAGGAGCGTCTAGGGCACGGCCTGGCAGAGCTGGAGTGCAGGTGCACATATAATTAACCTCATGCTTGCCTTGAAGGCACCTGCACTTTGTGCCACGCCCATCTGTGTTCATTGTCAGGTGTGCTGGTGGTGTTTTCTATCTCTTCTGTCTTGGTTTCCAGGCTGCTGTTTTTGCATAACACTGGCCTGCTTGGGGTGGAGGGTGTTGGGGTGGGGGGAGCTACGCTAAAGTGGGTGGTGTGCCTTTCTTGGGCAAAAGGACCCAAAAGAGCTTCTGGTAAAGCTCAAGGGACTTGAGTCTGGGCCGAAGGCTCCCTGAACTGTCCTCACTTAGTGATTCTTCATCAGTTAAACTTAGGTTTGCATCATCTGTAGCCCTCTTCACGGATCTGTCCATACTTCAAATACAGGAACAAAAAGCAGCCCAGGCATATTTCATAAAATGGCTCATCATTTTACCCATGTTTGGCCATCTACAGACAAAAACGGATGGGGTTGTTGATCTAGCAGTTTTATTAATTCTTAAAGGCCATGGATCCAAACGAAGGAAAACCTGAGAAAAAGAACACCCGTGGTTGACGATTGTGGTGTGCCCGCCCCCCTTATCTATAGGAAAATCCTGTGAAGGATTTCTTGTATTCTGTAAACGCCCAGAGGCCATGATTTCCCGGGCTGAGATTTTTCATGATGTTAATACAATCTCGTCCAGTCATTAAAGATCACAAACACCAGGGTTCCCTGGGGCACTCCTGACCCACAGCGTTGTCAGCAGCTCTTCTGGGTGGTGGTTGTGGTGGTCTTTCCAGCCCTCCCTCCGGTTTTGCTCCGCTGCGCAGGCAGTGTCCCGAGCGATGTGGCTGGAATTCAGTTGGAAGGGAGGAAGGGAAAGAGGAGACAGACTGGTTACTTATCTTGGAGACATAAGAGATCCCTCCTATCCCCAAGTAGAAATTAAGGTGAATCAGGAAATGGATGGCGTTTTTCAAGTCACATGAATCAGCGCCCCAGGGTTCATCATTTTCACCGAGTGTCTGGCTGGGTTTCTCGTTTTGTTTACATTATGTGCCTGGCTCATCAGAAACCGTTCAGGGATAGCTATAATTTTATCTTGAAAAGAAGAGAACTCAACAGTTTTGTTTGGAAATTATCACCTCTAGTTTCACAATGTGATGAGAAGCAGTCCCATGCAGGAGGAAGTCCTTCAGCGAGGGAAGACTTTAGAGGGAAAAAAATTTTTTTTCTTTGGGAAAAAGAAATATCTGTGGATTCTTTAAAACACTTTTATTTGGAAAGAGCCCTCTGTGCTGGGCCCTGGCAAGGGTCTCACCTTACCTCCTATCTCCTTCATGCTAAGTGAAGACACACTTGCCAGCAGGGTTGGTTGAGCTCCAGATGAAAAGATCAGCTCAGAAAAATAAAGGCAGTTTCCCCAGATCACAAGGTAAATCACACCCTCAGCTTGGGTCCATTATACTCTAAACTAAGGAGGCACTCTCTGTTATTTGGTTCCCTCCCCCCATCTCATTCTTGTTATTAATTTGTAATTCATTAACAGGAAATAACACATATTTTAACAATGCTTCCTTATAGCTTGTAAGTTGCCTATAAAACTAACCCCCCCAACATAAAGTTACATATTAAACATTATGTTATGATCCTTCCTGGGTTATGGTGTAGAAGTCTATTTTCTTCCCACTGCTTAAGTCTCAACGTGCCAAGAACTTTTTTTTTTTTTTTTAAGTGTACATGCCTTTTAACTATAATGTTGAGAGGCAATGACAAGAATTAGCTAAACACATTAGGGCCCTAATTTCTGCCTCTTTTTCCTGGTGGCTGTAGGCTCCACAGGTCCACTCACTCAAGGGCTGCAAGGTCAATTGTAAGGCAGTGTCTGGCCCTCCCCACCCCTCCCCTCCCCCCAGGAACAGAGCAGTCAGGCTAGACCTTGGCCAGCCTCCTCCTCCGAAGGAGGGATCCTAGACTGCTGTGCCACGTAGGCAGAAGAATCAATGGGAAACTCAGGAAGGAGCTAGTGTCCTGCACACTGGGCACAGAAGCAAGAAGTTAAGCTTTTCATTAAGGCTCTAGATCGTGGCAGCTGTCCTGCACCAGGCTGAGGGCCCCTGGCACAACCCAGGGGAGAATGCTTCTACAAAGAGGCCCCGGGACACTGACATTTCCTCTGGATGTCTTACAGGAAATCCGAGTGAGGACTAGAGTACCCACAGCAGCTCTGCCACTCGTGGGAGGGAGAAACTGGAGGCTTGGGGCTGGGCTTCCTCCCATGCAAACCTTCAGGACTGCTTTTATTTAGTTCTTATTACAAGACTACTTCGTTTGGAAATATTCTATAAGGACTGTAAAGACAAATCAACATCACTTTGTATTTCTATTGTCCTCCTCTTGGATCTGTGTGGCTGCTGTGTGAGCCATGCCACCTTCCAGGCAGGAACGTGCTTTTTGTTTTATAGATGGGCTCAATGGCACAGTTTAGGCACACTGGGCCCTTCCTCGCGTGACAAATCCCAAGAACCAGACACTGGAGCGGGTTTGTCAGTGAGGGCCATAGGGGTATCCTATGTCAGTGCGGTAAGAGAGGACGGCGGCGGGGTGTTCATGCGTTTCGTCATTCAAGGGAAACTTGAAAGCCACCCTCTGAGGCCGAGATGAGAAAAAAAAAAAAAAGGGCCCGGGATAGCGTTCCCCACCCCCATCCTGAGGGAAAGGGTCATGCGCAGCCCTTCAGGGTTCCAAAGGGAAGCTTTGCAACAAAGTATGAAATTCTAGGCGTCTTGAAAGGTACTATGCTTTCCAATCGTGACTTTTCACTTTAATACTTGCTCCATAAGGCCGTCAGATCCGGCGAAAGTGCAACAAGTAAAATTTAGTCCAGAATTGGACAAGTTGACTTTGTCCGTCCAAGGGTTCCTTTCTCAACGCTCAGCGTGGCTACGTGGGGACCCCCTGACTTGCCTCCCTGGCTTGGTCGGATTTGTTCATTTCTCTAACTTCTTTCCACTGAAATCCCGCCGAACTAGCCGGGAGGTGCACCCTAAAATAGCTTCTCCAAGAACCCGAAGCAACTCTCCCGGTCTTACAGAGTTTCCAGCTCAGAACACTCATGTGGATGTCACACAAAACGAACAAAATCACAAACGCGGAGTCCGGGGGACCGCGGCGGCCCCTGCCCACCCCCACCAAGAGGCCGGGTTCCGCCTGGGGACGCGCACGTACCTGGAGATGCAGCCGGCAGGGTGGGCGCGCCACGTCTCGGGTCTCAGCCCGCGCAGCCTCCCGCCCTTTATACCGCGCCCTCCCCCTACCCGCCACCGCCTCCCCGCTCCGCCCCCCCCCCACGCCAGCAGCCACGTCTGAGCGGCCGAATTGGGGGGCGGGGGAGCCACAAAGGTCTGTGCGAGGTGGGGTACAGGGAATCCCCGAAAGTCAACGCTCGGGCGCACTCGCACTAAAGAAGGAGTGGGGG
Source organism: Enhydra lutris kenyoni (assembly GCF_002288905.1). Taxonomy (NCBI): domain Eukaryota; kingdom Metazoa; phylum Chordata; class Mammalia; order Carnivora; family Mustelidae; genus Enhydra; species Enhydra lutris. The sequence continues at coordinate 7,457,161 of NW_019154116.1, read as the reverse complement.
TCCTGGGGTACAGGGGCCGCCGGGGCGAGGGAGGGGGGGCCCGTCCCGGGAAGGGCAGTGTCGGGGGCGGGGCCCAGGGAGGTCAGGCGCGGGGTGGGGCGCTCGGGTTTCACCCGGGCTGGGAGGGGAATAGGAGGCGCGGCGGAGGAGGCGGGGCAGGGGCGGGAGCAGGGGCGGGGCTAAGCGGCCCCGCGCTCCCTGCCGGGCGCTCCCCGCCCGCGCTCCCCGCGCAGCTCTACTCGCCGGGAAGGCGGCGCCGGCGGCGGCTGCTCTCGCTGCGCCCGCTCCAGCGCTCCGTCCTTGCACCGCGGGTGGGCTCCGCAGCCCCCTGCCGGCCGCGGCCCGTGCCGGGTGGCGGCTCTCACCCTCCGCCTGCCCTCGACTGGGGGCGGCCTGGCCCGTGTGGCCCTTCCCGGGGGCTCCCCTCTCCTACCCGTGGCTCCCTTTTGGAGCTGGCTGGGGCACTCAACTTTGGCTTTCCTCGTCCGTCGCCCCCGCTGGGCGCGAACCTGCTCACCCCCGGCCCGGCTGCGCGCCCGGGAACCGTGCGGCTGGCGCTTACACCGACGTCCCCAGTCCGGAGCGCGGCGAGTGGTGGGTGGTTCTGGGGAAGTGGCAGGGGGCGACGGCGGCCGCTGCCCCGACTTCCCTCGCCGGTGCACTGAAGAGGACCCTCAGAGCTGCTCCGGGGCCCCAGGCGCATGAGGAGCGCGCCTCGCACCTGGTGAGAGACCCCCGCCTGGTCCCCGCGTGGCCGTGTCCGCAGCCGCGACCGTGCCGCGTTGCTGGCCGCGACCCGGGGGGCGGCAGTGGTCGGCGGGTGGGTCGTGTCAATCTCAGGCAGGGTCGATCCGCAGGCGCTGGGCGGGGGACAGCCGGTGGCTGCGTGTACAGGATTAGGACTACCGTCCGTGCGGGGTACCCACAGTTGAGCTAGTGCACGGGCTGGAAGTTTGTGACCCTGTCTTTGCCGGGGTCGCAGCGTGCCGAGGTAAGGAGCGGAAGCGACGCGGTGGGCGATCTGGTAGTGGACGAGACGGGACCCCCACCCAACACCTCGGGAAGGTGCGCAGTGGGGCTTTGTGCGCGCACCCGGCGCGCGTCCAGGAGCGCACTCGGGAGCGATGCACTGGGTCCGGAGGGCTTGGGCTTCGCAGCCCCGCCGGCTGGGCAGGTTTTCCTGTTCGAGTTACAGGGGTTTGGCGGGGCGCGTGAGAAACCGGGAGGCAGTGGGACTTGGGCTCAACTCCGCCAAACACTTTGGTTAATGAGGGAGGATGAGGCTGGGGATGCTGGGGCTCGGCGCCGCCTGATGGGTTGCAACCCGGCGAGTCGCTTTCCGCGGGCGTGTGACGCGGCTGCACGGTTTCGCATCCCCTGGATCAGGGTTTCGGGGCCGGAGGTACATTTGGGCCCCGGAGGGAAACCGGTCTTGCTGCGATGTGCGGGGAAACTGCCCCGAGAAGTGCAGTGGACTCGCTTCCCGCGGCGCCCAGTGCCCGAGCCTCCGCAGTCGGGTCCAGATTCCTAGGGCTTTGGCGGGAAGCGCGTTCACCTCCTCGCCCTTTTCTTGCTTTGTACCTGGGTGCCGCGGCTCAGAGTTGGGATTTAACTTTCCTGCGCCAGCGGCGGCCCGGGGATTGCCGGCAGGGGGCGCTGAGAGCGAGCGCTAGGAGCAGGAGAGAGGATGCTGAGAGCAGCTACTCCGTCCTGGGTGAGTGGGTGGGGGTCCCAGTCAGCAAACAGCGGGACCGGGCAGATCTTGCAATGATTTCACAGGGGGTGGAGGGGAGGGGAACTGATCCGTTAACCACGGGGAGCTTTCAGCCTTGCTAAGAGAAGGGACTGGAAAGATGGTGGCCAAACACAGGTCATCTAGATAAAGGTTCCTAACAGAGACAAACGTGTCCCTGCAAACTCTTCCTGTCTATGCCTATGTCTTCCTCCTTGTGAGTATTTACTAGAAAATAACAACAACAGCAATAATAATAATAATAATAAAAATAATGTGAGTTAGGATTAATACTGACAAGATTTTGTTCCTTAGAAGCACGTTAGTTAAAATGCGAGGAGTTACAAATGGTTTTTGCACCTTGTTTTTAAGAAGAACAATCATATGTCTCAGCTTATGCAGAAGAGCTCCGTCATAATGGCCAACTTTGGAAACAGCAGATATGTTATTTATTTTACTGTTAGTCTTTCCTAAGTAGACACAGAAAGACAAGAACAGTCTTTACGTAGAGAAGATTTTTAACACCTAATTAGGATTGCTAAGTTAATTGCTGATCGTGCCAGTTTTATTAATGAAGAACGGGTGATGCACTACTTGGAGTGACCAGTTCACAATTTTAGTTCAAGAGGATAACACCTTAAATTGTGTTATCACTTAAACAACTCTTCTTGTCTATGCCTGTATTTATACCAAAGGAAAGAAGGATTTTTTTTTCCTTATTCCAACCATTTTCTAGTTTTGTTTGGGGAAAAAAAAAGCAGTCCAAGATGTAATGGTTTGGGCCAGTTGAAATACAGATTTTCTTTTCCCTTGAGTTTCTTTCTTGTAAAAACTTTGCCACAAAATCGCCGCTCATCTATTGTGTTGCAAGGTCATCTAGTCATTTGCATACTCTTGGACCTGAGGGATGAGGAACTGGTACCTGTTTTTACATGCTTTTAGCTTATGCATACTTGCCTTAATAGGGAGAAGATGGATGATGCTAATCGTTTTATGCCTTTTGCGAATTGCACTAACTTATTTGGTTGTTTTAATGGCGAACAGCTGCAGGAGCCCTGCTGAGAGCAAAGACTTTGGTCTCCTGGGTGGTAAAGCTTTCTCTGTCCAGAAGTTTTTGAGATGTGCAGAATCCGGTAAAAATAAACCTGCATTCTTCGCTGCCGCTTCCTTTTACAATTATTTCTTCACCATGTCTGGATGGAATGAAACAGAAACAGTGCAGTGGCTGTTAAAAGTTGTTGGCTCTGGGGCCATAAGAAATATGTGCACATTGATGTAAGCTTTTGCTTAAGCTTTAGACGGTGCACAAATGTTCTGAAGGCCGATGCATGGCTTTGCAGTGAGAAATTTTGCTTGAGAGGCACTTAACACTCTTAATTCAGGGACAAATGTTAAAACCACAAAACTTTTCTTTGTTGCACGCCAGCTCCCTGGGACTGTTGAATGCTGCTGATGTTAGAGAGAGCTGCTTAACTGAACCACTGCCCAGTCTTTATTAACTTGATCATTATTTTGAGTGATTCCAAATGTCTTTCTTGTTGGTTACAAAATCACTGAAATGGAGGCTTTGCTTCTAATAAAAAGACAGCAAAGTGGGGGAGGGGGAGAAGAGAACTTTGCTAAATGGCCAAAGGTATAAAGGCATTCCATTTTATAAACAAGTAATCGTGAACTCTAGAAATAGCTAGGATAGGAAACTAATCCCAGCAAGAAGGATTGCCTTGCAAATCATGTAGTTTGTAAGATAGAACAATTAATTAGTATATAATATGTCTGAGTCAAGGCCTCCATTTCTTTAGCAGTATAGGTACAGTGTTTGAGAAAAGTAGTCCTACATCCCGCCGCAAAATCCTCCATAATTCTTGATTCTAAAATTATACCAAAGTTGTATTTAAAAATGCTCCTGAAATTGTTGCTATAGTTACTCAGACAAATTGCTTACAGTATAATTATAAAACCAAGGTGACAAATTTTTATGTTTAGTGTTAAATAATTTTTAAAATGTTAATTACAGTGTCTAACAAATTGAGTTACACCCAAGCACAAAGTGCGTGGCGTGCAACCTTGTACGTTTCTGTCCACCTGCATCTGTTGGCAGATTTGCACAGAGAAAGCGAACTATTTTCTTAAGTACTAAGATGAATATATGTAAGTGCTTGGAGTTGTTTGTACTGTCTCTGTGTACGGTTGTTGACAACACATTTTCACATATGTTTCCGGCAACCCTTTAAAATCGAGTTGCAGAAGTTTTGTTGAGAATTACCGGTTTTTATCCCTCTGCTTGCTGCCTTGTAGAAGTGATCTGCTGTAGATAGGGGGCAATCTGCTGTCTTTGATCCCTGCACAAATGGGTAGCATCATAATGAGAAATTCAACACGTGATGCGAGTAGCTCATTCAGAAGCAATTTGAAGAGGCAGCTTTTGGTACGCTTGATAAATGTATCGCTTATTTCTTTGATGAATTTGTTAGCTGGATATACAAAATCAATTTCTAACAGCAAGACAGGAGGAAAAAAGTTAGAGTGGACTGGAATATACATAGATAAATTTTCCACTCTCTATGAGCCTACCAAAATGAAAACTTGATCCAAGAGAAGATAGTGTGTAAGCCAATTATTATAATGTACTAGTAACAATACAATCTATGCCATCTAAAGGTTGCAGAACTAAGATCTACCTCTGAATTTCAGAGTATTTGGAAGCCCGGCAACTTCAAAGGCAAGTTACATTTCACCTGGGTTATGACATTTACACTACGATTAACCCAACAGCGGGCTCAAGAAACAGAAAAGTTTTCAAAGGAATTGCTGTTTTTTTTCTTTTTCTTTTTCTTCTTCTTCTTTTTCTCTTTCTTTTCCTTCTCCTCCTCCTCCTTCTTTTTTTTTTTTTTTTTTTTTCCAAGATGAATGGTTTTCTGACAAGAGCAAAGATGGACATACTTTAGTTCCCTTTCCTGAGTTTTGAAATATACTGGCATAGTACTGTTGTTTTGGAAGAAAACAAAATCATTCCATTCTTTGCTCCTTTTTTCCCTACCTGTGTTTGAATTGGTTTCTGATGAATATTGAAAAACACTGTATTCTGAAGAGAATACGTTCTTCTGGGGCTGAATATCTTTTATTTCTGGAAGGCCACGAACCCACTAATCCCTTATCTTCCCATCTTTCATTCCTTATTTGTCGCTGTATCTCTGGGATTGGCCATCCTGCGGCTCATGTAAGATGATGAGGAAGTGTATGTTGGAACAGTTTTATTTTATGTTGCATTTTTATGTACATTTGTGAGTAGGTCGTATTACTGCAATAGGTAATTCAATTACAGATACGTATGATAAATAGCCAGGAGAGTGATGGTATCAGAAGCCAGCTCTACTGGAGAAATAATGCTGTATTTGCTGAAATGTGAAATTAAACAAGTTCTAGGCAAGTGACAATCAGAACTGAGCAAGGACAAATTGTTCACAGGAAATAGAGCCTCTTTCATCAGTTCAGATTTACCCAGCGTTTGACAACGATTTATGACGGGCCTGTGCAAAGAAAAGCCGAGTCGAAAAAAGTAGTCCGAATTCTGCTAAGCGGTTTCTGTTGAGTCGTTTGCAAAATCATCGCTCGGCCAGCGCTTGGCTTAAACTTCCCGGAAGAAATGCCTTCCAACCGACTCCAGAAAACATTCCACGCGAAGAACGTCCCTTTCTGTCGCAAAACTGGAGATGTGGCTTGCGCGGGAGAGGGTACCCGAAAGCCGTTCGCAGCGGCCTTGGTGGCCGAGCGTGCGGCCAGGGGAAGGCTCCGGCGGCCGGGGACACCGACGGTTGGCTGTCCTGCGACCCAGTCGATTTGCATCACCACTGGGGTCTAGGATTTCTGTTCCAGGACGGAGATTTCCATCTGCTGTGCAACTCTCCTGAATTTAAAGCTGACAACGTTGTAACTGGTGGCCTAAAGCAACAACGATTACTCTGGATATTAAACCTCCTTTATTCAGCAGACACTGGAGTTAGCCTTTGTTAATATCCACGGACCTGCAGTAAGAACTAAATAAGGGCTTGTATCTAAGACGTCTGTCGTGGAAGTTCCTGGGGGCCGTAGCTATGGACTTGACTTTAAGAAAATTGGAGGGCGGTGCGCCTGGGTGGCTCAGTGGGTTAAAGCCTCTGCCTTCCGCTCAGGTCATGATCCCAGGGTCCTGGGATCGAGCCCCACATCGGGCTCTGCTCCTCGGGGAGCCTGCTTCCTCCTCTCTCTGCCTGCCTCTCTGCCTACTTGTGATCTCTGTCTGTCAAATGAATAAATAAATAAATAAATAAAAGTTGGAGGGCAACTCGGTTTGGAATGATGGCCAGAAGTCCGTGGTTTCATAGAGCTGCTCTCCTAATCAGGATGTTGGTAGAGGTTCTGTTGAGGTCCCTGTACAAAGTCTGCAGGTGCAACGTACTGGAGAACTTGGAGATGGCTGAGCCTCAGTGCTGGGTCTGGGTATGAATACCACGTCTGCGTCGGGTCTTTGGGACTTTACAGAAACAGATCCTCCAGAAGATAAAGAGGAGGAGGAGACAGGAAGTGTGGTGGGCGTTCTCTGCAAGAGGGTTAAGGTGTTAGAGCCTCAGCAATGATGACACAAAACACACCTCCAGAACTGAGTTAGGGCGCAGAGGACAGGTCAAGGGGACAAGTCCTTGAATCCGCACAGAGTGATAGAACTAAGCCAGCAGGGCTAGCTGCCTACTGTGTGTGGGGTCAGGGCTTGTCGCATTGTAGCTGCCTAAGTGCAGGGCCTGGGAGCTGCCCTGGGCACTGGGCAGTCCCACGCGGGGGCAGAAGTGCACTCTGGGCTGGGCGGCTTGACTTGGAAATTAGCATAAAAACACTTTATGTATGTCTTTTTTTTTTCCCCTTAAGATTTATTTATTTATTAGAGAGAAAGTGAGCCTGTGCATAAGCAGTGGCGGAGGGAGAGGAAGAGAAGCAGACTCTGTGTCAAGATTGGAGCGCCACCTGGGGCTTGATCTCAGAATGCTGAGATCCATGACCGGAGCCAAAACCAAGAGTCAGATGTTTAACCGACTGAGCCACCCAGGCGCCCCAAACACTTAATGTGCTTTAAGACATATATTAAAATGTAAAACATGGGAATTCAAGGATGTTGTTTACTCACTTAAAATAGCACCACATACAAAAAAATTCCAGGAAATGTGCCGTATCCTCATGACAGAGTTTCTCCCGTTTACCGAGATTTTAGAAATTCCAGAGTATTTTAGAGACTGTGGTAGCCTTTCTTATCTTATTTCTGAGATTAGGCCAATCAGCCTGGTCACTTAGTGGAATTTATAGATTTAATAAGCTGAAACAGATGAGGGGATGAGCAGAATGTGAGACAGTCCCACAACGGACGAGTATTCAGCAAGAAAATGAATGAATTCTTGATCTGTGCTGCAGAACGTATGCTTAGTGAAAGAAGCCGGTCACAGAAGACTACCTATCAAATGGAAAATCTAGAAAATGCAAGCCTGTAAATACAGAATGCAGGTTAGTGGTTGCCTGGGGCTGGGGATTTGGGAGGGACTGACAGTGGACGGGGCAGGTCTCTCTGGGATGATGGGAATGTTCTCAAACAGGATTGTGGAGAGACTCCTGCAATTCTGTACCTTTACTAAAAATCACTGGATTGTATGCTTACAAGGAGTAAATTTTATGGTATATAACTTGTACCTCAATAAAGTTGTTTTAAAAAGAAAAGGAATCTGGGACATAATCTCTGCAGCGAGAGCACCGTGCATGGCCAGTGGCCCAAACAGATCCCGCCGTGAAGTGGAAATTATATTCCGGTTTCTGTGATATTCACAAAGGCGAGTGCTGGGGCCGTAGGGTGCTCAGGTTCGCTTCCTGGGGGCTGAACTCGGAACCGTGATCTTTTATGAAAATGAGCAAAGCCAGGTTGTTTTGCAAATAAGGGCACGGAACTGAATGAAATCACTTGATTAAACTGACCAGCCAGCCTAGCTGGTCACTGTTTCGTGCACCTGCGAGACTTCCCTTCTGCCAGTTTTGTTAGGTTGCAGGCTCTGGGCGGTCGGCGGGGTGGGTGGGGGGCATTTTTCAAAACATAGAATCTCCGGGTCTCATCAGAGCTGCAGGGTCTGAACTCCCAGCGTATTGCTCTGCTGGTCAGACAGCGCTGCTTTTCTGTGACCGGGGAAAATCTCATGACGCCTGCTTCTGCGTCCTTGTACATTTTCTTCATAGGGCATTTACTTCCGCGGGTGAGGCGGGTGACATCCAACAGCCAGATCCAGTGGCAGAACACAGGTTTTTAAATGCACAGGGAGGGCCTGAGTACTTAAAGGAGAGTGTGGTGGTGGTTGTTTTTCCCCTCTTTTAGCAGAAGAGTCATAGAATCACTTCTAGCTCTTTCTATGCAGCTCTGACAAGTCCTGCAGCTAAAGCAGGACCTGAAATTAGGTGATGCGTAGAGATCCATGTGAATTGCCTGTAATTTCCTTGCTCTTTGAGTGTTGTCTCTGGGTAGAAGTGTGTCTTCAGCTCTCCCTTCTTGTTCATTCCGACTTCCATCTGCCGAGTGCATCGACATCCTCTCTGCCTCCCGCTGTGGGGCGTCCTCAGCTCTTTCTCGGGCACCTTGCTCTCCCCACACCAGTTGGTGTCCACATGGTGACTTTCCGCGGGAGTGTTTAGTTTGGCACCGACTGTCCGAGGTCCAGATAGACCCAGTATGGCTTTTGGGAGCTGGCTGGGACTCACCAGCCTCCAGAGCTCGTATGCCTCTCTCTGTGTAGTAATAAAGTATTTTTATCCAGCCCTGTGATGTTTTTGGGCAAGCATTTTCCAACAACGTCTAATTTCTTCAGTTCTTGTAGTTGTATGCTGAAGCTGAAATTGATGGAAGGTTCGGATCCTAGTGCAAGAGCTTTCTTGACCTCGTACCGATGTAATTTCTGATTGGGGTATTCTGAATCTGCCTGCTCCCAAACTGGCAGCCTAACTTAGATGCAAATTAAGAGTAATATTTATAAAATGACCATGTTTTTCTATTACCAGCCCTAATTTGTGACTCACCCTTGGTGAGTGACAAGGGATAATTTTTGCAATTGCTTTAGTATTTCCTAATGCTTGTTGGAGGGCAAAGGGGTGGGTGACATTTTTATTTTTATTTTTAGACATTTTTATTTTTGATGTCACTTTTGATGGTTTTCATTGGTCAATAACATACTGTTTAGATGGGTACTTTTTAGCAGTTGTTTTCTATCATTTTCAATGAGCTAATATTCTCCGGATTTCAAGGACAACTAGTTAAGCATTCTCTTCAACAGATTGACTGTGTACATGATTAGAGCAATTTCCATGTTGCTAGGATATTTAGTTTTGAAACATGAGGGATAAGAAACGATGTGCTGTTCTCCTGTTTTAAGACCTCCTTTAGAATAACTGTTGATTTGTGTTGGATCTGATAGCTGGGGGAGGGGGAATCATAACGAGAGTAATATGGAGTGTTACATAGAGAATGGCATGAAGACATTGCCCTCAATGGGGAAAGTGTATTAGACCTTCACTTTGGATGCTTTTTTACTTTTTTTCCTAAACCATTTCTTTTTCTGGAAAGCATCCAAATGGTAACATCAAATATTGATTTTGGACACTAAAATCTATAGGATCCTAACTTTACTCAGGCAGCAGGGAGCACAGGGAAGAACCTGGAATGTTCACTCTACAGCCTGGGGCTCTGCCGTCCCTTCTATCTGCTGACTCCTCCTTACCTTACATCCTGTCAGTGCTCTGAGGTTTCAAACTGGGGGATCTTCGCTAACCTGTCAGCGAAGGAGAATGCCTTTAAAGTCTGATCTAGGAGGCAAAGATAGGCAGTTCCATTATTTAAGTTTGAGATTTCTGGGCTGTATGTATAAAAGAAAGGTCATGTTTTCAGAGCGGGGGTCCAGTGCCCAGATGCTCAGGGTGGGAAGGAGAGTGTTGAACTCTGATTTCCTCCCGGTTCCAACAGAGCTGCTCCTCAAATGTCCTTCTATGGCTTTTTCAATTCTCTGCTAATCCAGCAGGCTTTTAATTATTATATTTCTCCTTCCCCAGAAAGTTTGGAGCGAAGCTGAGCTCATAACGCCCTCTGATTGACCCTACTGTTTCTAACAGGACCCAGCTCACTCTCTTTCCCTTCCCTTCCTTTTCTGTGCCCTCCCCCCACATGAAAGCACTTTGCTGGGTTTTGCCCTGGGTCTGGTGCTGTCAGGCGTCTTCACTACCTGACTCTTAGCTGAGGGGTTTCAGAATTACTGTCGATGTCAGCTGACCACGACAGACATGTTCTCTCCCCCAGAATCTTGTTCCTGTAGGGTTCCGAATTGGCTCTCAGAGATCGGATCTCATCTAGGTCAGTTACGAGTGTCCCAGGAAGGTTGTTAAGTTACGTTCCATCATTTGCTCCACATTTCATGGTGCTCTCGAGCTGGGGAAAACTTGCTTCTGCTTATCAGATAACTGTAGAGAGGGAGAAGCATTTGCTCCAAGACAGTAGGAACCCCTCTCTCCCTGGGTCACAGTCAGGATAGAAGGGATCTGAAGCCTTGGAGCTCTGTTCTCAGGCCCTCCCACTCTCCACCTTTGAATCCCTCCCACTCCCTTGGCCACTGGTCAGACCACCAAGGTGGTGCTCAGCAGGTAACTCAAACCCAGGTACTTTGAGTTAAAGTACTTCCTACACTACCCACCCGCGCCCCCCCCCTTTTTTTACAATGCACATCTTAAATTTGTGTTTTCCTCCAATTTGCTATAAGTAAAAAATACTCCCCTTGGATGTAAATTGTGCAGCGGTCAGGAGGTGGGGCTGGCGGTGGAGACAGGCGGTAGGGGGAGGGGAGCCCTGTGCAGAGAGCTCTGCAGGCCCAGGCAGTGATTCTCGGCTGTCTGCGCCTTCCAAGCAGACTCCAAAGTTAGGCCTGAAGCCAAATTTACTCTCCCTCTGCCAGCAGTGATGGAATTCCTAGGTCCTATCACCAGCTTGTGAAAAGAAATCATTCAGAAAACTGCAAGCCGGCAAGTAAGAATTGCAAAGAGTCACTCACTTGAAAGCTTACACCCGCAAATGTTATTTAACTTTGAACAATTTCTCCAGGCCCACCTGCTGGCTTTCCATCTCCTTGAGGTTTATCTTGGTGCCCAGGAAAGCCTGTGAAGGATTCACAGTGGGGATCTGATGGGACATGCCCCAGGGGTGATATCAGCCAAAGGGCCTTCCTCAAGTCCCCGTCCTCGCTCAGTCCTGACTGGAGAGTCTGTGCACTAAGTTCACTTCTCTGGAAATGCCTGGAGTCAATGTAAGTGCTTGGACTTCAGTCACTAAGGATACAAACCACAGGACCGTAGAGGGGAAGCCCAGTCTTCATAGTAGTCAGATACCCTGTCAGTTAAAATACCTTGAAGATAATTTTTAAGAGTATCCACTGATGAATTAATTGTTTATTGAGGTAGGCACAAGGAAATCAATACTTGGAACTTGGACCATGGCTAAGGAGCGGACGGACTTTACAGGAATGGGGAAGGGGCTACACAGAGTCGTGTGCCATGGATTTTTAATTGGGAAGAAGTGGTCTGTTTCCCAGTATCTACATAGTATTTAAAGGGACTTTTTTTTTTCCTTAGTGCAAATTATAACAAAAAAAAAATCACACCCTGCAGACTCAAACACAATTTAGGATTGTATTTTATGTATTTCTTTTGGTTGCTAGAGCGGAGTAGTGCAGGCTTTGGGGTGAGTTTGGGATAGAGAAGTTCAGATAAACATTTTTCATTTGATCTTTGTGACCTTGAGTTTCTTGATAATCTTTCAGAAAATCCCAGGTGTTTTATTTATTTATTTATTTATTTGGGCGGTCAATGACTTTTCTCTTTTCTCTCTTAAGGGACTTAAGACTTCTTAAGCCTGGGATGGTAGATTAGAGAAGCTCAGGATGGCGCCAGCTGGCTTTCATGATGCTACATAGTGTCATCTTCCTGTTTCGGAGCGCCCAGCTCCATTGGTGGGTTGGTTTGGGGGTCAACATGAAGGAGGGGCAGAGAAAGGAAACTATCACCCTGAATAATGGAGACGTCCCCCTGAGCGCCAGAGAATGTTGGTTTCATTTAGTCTTTCTTCCATTTAATAAAGTCCACACTGGCGTTTTCTGTCCTCCTCCTGTGTCCAAGACAGCAATCATTTGCAAAAGCCCTGACCCTTCTGGTTGTCAGTGCACTTGTGATTCACAGAATAGCCCTGGAGCACGGTGGTACAGTTTGCATGGGACTACAATGGCTCCCACGGGCTGGAACGCTGGCCAGGCCGCCCCTTGAGTGGGCACTGATGGAGCCCCTAAGTCATGGCTGTGAGTTCGCCCCCCGATGGTGTGTGATCAAGAGTGTCTTTAGTGACTTGTGGTAGTGCATGGACCTGGATGCTGGTTTGGTTTGGCCACTTCGTAGTAAGTAAGTGCTTCTCAGTGGAGTTTTAAGTTTTTGTTTTTCAATGAAAAGTATACTTTCCCCCAAAGAACTGGCCATGGAGCTCAGATTTCCAGCCTTAGGGTTGTGGGAAGGAGTGATAAGCGGGAAGAATAGGACCATGATTAGAGGCTTGGCAACCTGGTTATCAAGAGGGCTGGACAAAGAGTGCAGATAGTGGATGGCTCACGCTGGGGACAGATAAGGGGGCCCTCAGGGCCAAACGGTCTTTAGGGGTTCTTTAATTGCACTTTTGACTGAGCACCTGGTTCAGTTAAGCCTGCAGGGGTAAATTTAGGAAAACAAACCAAAAGCACCTTTGGGAAGGCTGCTGGTTTCAAAGTGTATAAGAATGCTTCTGTTTACTTTGTTCCTCTTTAGGTAAGGGCTACTGTGTCTTTTTTTAAACCTAGCTCTTGGTGCTGATGTTGGTTTCTGCCTATTAACCATTTTGCCAGATAATGTTATAGTTCATGGGTAGATGGATGTCACCCATGTGTGACAGCTTGTGTCAGATATTTACAAAGCCCCCGGTGAAGGGGGCCATCCGTGCCAGCCAGGTCCAAGTCGTGTGTCCTTCCTACGTGTGGGAAGAAAAATTTTGTAGGTGTATTTCTATCAAAGAGTTCGGCATTAGACTTTTAAGGATTGGGAGAAAGCTAAAGGAATTCATATAAAGACATAATTAGAGTATGCAGGGATTGTGTGAAATGTAACATGTTTGAAATGCTTTGCTTTCTGAGCAATTGGGAGGTTGTTAACTGTTTTCTTTTCTCACATGGGCTTCCAGATGATTAATTGGATTTACTTAATTAAATGTTCCACATTTAAGTGGAGTGGAGGCCCAGGGAGTATTCTGAAAATAGTATCAATTATTTTCTATTGATCTACAATATACAACATTGTTTGCTTATACTTAGAGCAAAGACATTCAGTTCTATATTAATAATCTTTCTTTTTAAATTATTTAACTGTGAGTTCTAAAGTGAAAAATCTATTTAAAATATCTTATAGATGATCTCAAAAATCTCAAATCTTGAACTTCTATTCCTTTACTGCATTCCAGGGGAGTCAGACAGCTTTGAAACTAGAAGCACGTTTCTGTTGCTGCCACAGTATGTTGAAATGTTTGGAGGGGTAGCTGGGCTCTTTTTAGCACGTTCAAATGTATCCTATGGTGGCCGATTTCCAGTGATCCAAAATTAGTCATGGGATCTTGGACAGCATAGTGTCAAGGGCTCAGACAACCAGCCTGCTCAACATCTTTGCATTGTCAACATGAATCTGGCAGGAGGATTGATCGCTTTGGTCCAACAATGCATCATTCTTTGGAGAAAACAAAAGGATAACCACTCACTGTGAACAAAGGGATCAGAAGCTGGGCGAAGTGGGTGCTGAATAAAATTGGCCACAGTTCAGGCTGTTGGAAAGATGACAGATTCTTGGTGATGAGGACAGTTAAAAACTTAATGGGGGTATTTTAATTTTATTGGTAGGGGCATAAAGGTCAACAGCTGAGATGCTGCCCCCCCCCCCTTTCTGTTTTGTTTACATGAAAAGAAGGTCAAAGGACAACCCCTAGGGCAGGAAAAGCTTACTTATTGCAATGGTCTTTCATCTATGGAAAAAAGGAAAGCGACAGTTACCCTCCTGAAAAGATCTCCCAACTCATGTTGACCCCAATCATGTGAGAGCCCAATGCCCAATTTGTTTTGAAAGAATTATATTTCCATTTCCCATGTCTAGAGAAACACTTCATTATTAAATATATATGCAACGTACTGTTGTCCTTGGCAGTGATCGCTGATGACTGTTTTTCCTTAAGGTTTTGTTGTTTTTATTGTTGTTTGCTTGTAATCTGTAGTTTACAAGAGGATGGGCCAATTTTTAATAGTTTTATTCTGACAAAACTTTTCTGTTGTCTTTTTTTTTTTTTTAATTAAGAGAGAGAGTGTGGGTGTTTGTGGGGGAGAGTGGGAGGAAGGGTGGGGGAGAGGTAGAGAGAGGGATAGAGAATCTTAAGCAGGCTCCAAGCTTAAATCAAGAGCCCCTCTTTCCTATGACCTTAATTCAAATTGACATGGGAGACGGAGGTTGGTTTGATTCGAAGGAAGGTAGTACATTTGGTTGAATTACATCCTGTCTGTTGAAAGTTGAGGGCCTCCTGATTGATGGAACCATTCCATAGAATTCTAGAATTTGGAAGATAGTGAACCTGTCCAGTATTTGCCTCCAGGTAAGGCCTTTTCTAAACCCTCATAGAGGGATGGTGACCTATTATCTTCTTAGAGAAGGGTGTAGGCAGGGGCCCCTAATTACAATGTGGGCTATTTATTTTTACTCTAGTGCAGAGGCGCCCAAGGATGAAAGGTAGTATTTGGTTAACTAAAAAGCATTGACCAGAAATTTCCTTTGTGTCAGAGCCCAGGCCCTGCCTTGGGAATACGGTGTGTACAGGACAGAATTTCTGCCCTCTTGGTGCGCGTTTTCAAGAACTGAACAGACACCGGGGATTGTCTAGAACCCCGCCCCAGGACGACCAGAAATGGCAGGTGCAAGAGTCCCGTGCGGGCTCGACTGGAGCAGTGCTCTTGTCCCCATGCCCCGCTCCGCTTCCTCACTTCCCGGGACTCCGGGAGCCTGGAGGTCTGGCAGCTGCATGCCCTGGCGGCCTGGTCCCACGTAGGTCCCCTCTGCCCAGGACGCCCAGCTGCCCTGTCGGAGCATCGGCAGCGGATGCGGGGTGGGCGGTGGGGTGGGGTCTTCTGATGTCCTTCTCTATTGGCAGAAAATCGGAAGCTGTGAGCTAAGTAAGGCTCCAGGTGTTCATGGACTTGTTTTCAGGATCTTTGAGAAGTTCATGGTCACCCCCTTGGGATCGTCGGGGAGCTGGACGCCGAGACTCCCGTTTGACCAGCTCAGCCTCTCGCAGGGCCGCAAACCTGCGGTGCGTTTCCCATTGGTTTCCGGGACAAAGTCTCACGATTCACCAGCACTGCAGGACTGCCTTTCCCGGTGTTTAATGCACTTTGCAGTCAGGCAGAGAAAATCAGCCTTTCCTGAAATGGAAGAGGCTTGGGATGTGGACGGGAGAGTTGGCGCTGGAACAAGGCTGCGGCCCAGCGGCTCCTGCGGAACCTCCGCGCCCCAGCCGATCCCCGCTGCGCATGCGCACTTCCTGTCACCAGAGCGCTTGAGCAGCGCTGCCCTCCGGGCCTGCCTGTGTCCCTCACTTGGGAGGAGCTACAGCTACTGTCTCTCTAGGGTTGCAAAGGCCACTGGCCACATCGACACTCTACTGAGTCTGTTTGAACTTGACACCCTTTGGCTCTCATGGTGCTTGAGTTCCAGAAAACTACTCTGAAGCCCCCAGTTCCAGATGAGCCAAGGGAGACCAAGAGCAGCGAGAATCTGGGGACTGAAGGAGCAGAAGGAGGTCTTAGCAATACCTCCAGCCGCCTGACTGAACTATTTCTCCATCTCCACCTCCCCTTCTTGCTGAAGAGCTTTAAACCGAGTGAATGATAATTGGAGGCTAACTTCGTAGTTGTTTTCAAATACACCCATGCCATTTGATAAAGGTTGAAATAGACGGCGGGCAGTGTTTGAAAGCACGCTACTAGTTTATAATTAAAAAAAAAAAAAAAAGGCTGGCTCCAGTTCAATAGATGGTTTAATGATGTTGGCAGAGGCCTGCGGGTCACTGTCTGAGATTTTCCCGGCATAAAGAGCTTGCATGTTTTATTTTGTTTTAATTGAAGTTTATTAGTGGTAATTTCGGTTCAGTAGCTTAGCATGAAAGGAAGGCCACAGCCCTATACCCTGAAGCTGGTGGGAGGAGCAGACAGGGGAGGGGAGGGGGGAGCTCTCAGCTGCCAGGCAGAGGCAGGCTGCCTCACCAGCGCCAAGTGGTATCCTGACCTCTCAGAGAGGGGATGACAGGCCCGGCTGCCAGCGAGAAGGTTGTGGGCACTTGCGTTTGAGTAACGTGGGGTGGAAGCAGTGAGAGCAGGGCTGGCACCTGGAGGCAGGCGCTCTTCTCACCCAAGGCCTGGCTGCCGTCCTTAGGTGGTTCCTTAGCTGACAGCTGGTTTGCACTTTTAGAACTGGGGGAAGACTTGGATGAGCCAGAGCCTCCTGGAGACTGTGCTCCGACAGGCTCAAAATGCAGGCTGCCCTTCTGCTTCTTTCTCGAGATTTCCGGAAGAATGAAGACGTGTAGGTACAATCATCATATGGTGAGAACTGCCTGAGCACAGAGCCCTACCTAGATCTCTAGACCTTTCGATCTGGGTCGTCCTGAAATCTGTAGGTGCCTGGCTTCCAGGTTAAATTGTTTTAGTACCTGGGAATATAATACAAATATACATTTTAGTACCTGGGAATATAATACAAATAATGTAGCTCTTGTTTCTAGGGCCCGCGTACCCTTACTCTCCTCTTAAAGGTAAATATAGTAAGCCTTTGAACAAGGCTTCAGGGGTAGTGATCCACAGCTGAAATCTGCATATCATTTCTGAGTCTCCCAAACTTGACTGCTAAGGGCCTACTGTTGACCAGAAGCTTTGCCAATAACGTGGACAGTTGTCTAACACATTTTGTGTGTTGTATGCATTATATGCCATATTCTTACAAGGAAGTAAGCTAGGGGGAAGAAAATGTTGCTAAGAAAGTCGTAAGGAAGAGAAAATATATTTCTAGTCCTGTACTATAGTTATCAACAAAAAATCTGTTCAGACCCATGCATCTGTAAATTACATGGTTGCATTTGTTTGTTTCCCTGATCTATGGCTATGCGGCATGTTATCCCATACCTTCGTGGTCAAGGACATTCATCTGTTACTCTCCTCCTCAGTCTTCCGGGGGGCTGGGCTCAGCCGGGTGGTTCTCCTTGGGGGCCGCTCATGCGGTGGCTGTCGCATTGCTGGGGCCCTCCTCCTCAGAGGCTTCCCAGGGCTGGATGTTCAAGATGGATTCCGTCACACGTCTGGCACCAGAGGGTCCCTCCGTGTGGCCTCCCTCCCTTAGTTGAAGACATGGGCTTCAAGAGGCAGGAAACACAAGCTTCCAGGCCATCTAAGGCCGTGCCCAGCACTGGCACTGTATTCTGTTGGTCACAGTGGCCCTCGGGCTTTGCCCAGATTCCTGGGTAAGAGAAATCGAGTGTGTAGGGCTGGGCCAGTGCCAAGGCATGGTGCAGAAAAACATGTGGGAGGGGATAGTGTGTGGAGGCCATCTGTGGAAAAGTACGATCTGCCACATCATTCCTCATGTTCAGAGTCTAGGAACCGACAAAATAAATGTGTAATCACTCACTAAGGTCAATCAGACTTGACGTCACTTCTAGAACGACAGGATTTAGAAGACATCACATGGGTGCCGCAGACTTGCAAATTACAAAATGAATGCTCTTTTTTTTTCATTAAAAATGGATTTTTTTAAACGCCACGATGAAGATTAGTTGCAGGATATCCTTAAATATCAAAGTCCTGTAGATCTTTTCAATATGGTTAGGAGGCAGCATGAATGTACTGGTTACCAGAGTAGATTTGGGATTGGAGAGGCCGGATTTGGAGCTCAGTTCTGCGAGAATTTGAGGAACGTCTCAGTCTCTGTGGGCCCCTCTCCTCAAGTCGGAAAGAGGAGTTCCTGCCTGGTAGGTGTCCTGACACGATGCCAGCCTGAATGCATGTGAATTTCTTGCTCCATTGTGAGCATCCTGTAGTGTTGGCAAGTATCCGTGTTGAGAATAGAAATTCTCTTGACAAGCCCAGCTGTGGGTTAACGTCTTCCTCTACCCAAAAAGCACGTTGCAGGATACACTTGGATCAGCTCCCCTGGTAGGCCACCTGCACAGGAATGCCCACAGAGCCGTGGGAGGGAGGTGGGAAGAAAAAGGAATTTGCCAAAAATAAAGACAGGGATGGGAATTATTGCTTGACTTTGCAAAAAAGCAAATCTCTCTTGATGTTAGGAAAAAGTAAAACAAACAAACAAAGAAACCCATGGTTGGTCGATTTCTGGTCTGTTTGTGCTGGGTATCTTCTGCTTTCCCCTGTAGATCCTTTCTGGAGCTTTTTCCAGGCTTGGGAGGTTCAGCTGCGTGAACGGCATCCTGGGCTTGCCGGCCTTCTGCTTCTGGATGGCTTCCTCCTATGAGAGCCTTGAAGGGGTTGAAGGAGGGCTGGTACCCTGAGGAGTGTGCATTGCTGGCCCCATGCGTCCTTCCACCATGGCCTCCATACCTGCCAGGGGAACCCTCTACACCGCCTCCCACAGCTCTCAGAACTGGAAAAATGCTCCCTCCGTTCAGCCCAGGAGGCTTGGAGCTGGTAGCTGAGTGGACTCAGGGCTTCTGTTTCCCTCCCCATTATCAATCCTCTCTTTGTTCTGATACCCACGTGGAGGGTGGCCTGAGTCCCTCAGAGCCCTGCCCACCCCATCCCTGGAATGATGGCCTTGACATCCTTTTTCGGTTGGTTCTGTGACAGCTGCTCCTGCCAGCAAGGGGACGAGTGTGAGCAGTTAAGAACTCCATTATGTTTTCTAATGCCGGCAGAGAACGTTCGAGATGGATGCCTCGTCTCGTTGAAGTCACGGCCTTCTCTGATCAGTTGTTGTACGTTATTTGGGGGTCACCTAAGTCATATACAGCTCAGCAGGGGTGAAGCAGACCGTGTGGCTGGAAACTTGATCTTGTGCTGAAATTGGACCAGAATCCTGGCCACCGGATTGCTGTGCGTTGCCGACCACCAGCGAGGAGGGACCAGGTAGGACTGGGTGACAACTTGCAGCTTAAAGTTGGGCTGCCCCAGGGCTTCCAGACCTTCCATCACAGATGGCTCTCTGGGAACACATTGCCTCTGGACTTGACCAAAGGCTGACAGTGTTTCCATTAGAAAATCAGGAGTCTCTAGGCTAGACGTTCCTGGTGCACAAGCTGACGTCTTTATTGGGTGATGGACAGCTGGTGTGCATAATTAAAGACACCTGTATATGTTAGGAATTAGTTTTGAGAAAATCAGTGAACTGTATTATCCTGGGACAGCCCTCCTAAATGGGGTCTGAGATAGACTTAATCTCGGATACATAAACACGCAAAAATATCTGTTTACCTCTTGGTTTATACACCCACATCCCACTTGGCCTTCTAGCTTCACCCTGAACTTAAATGTTTATTATCCTAGTGTTTTGTGTGCTTTTAGTTAATTGATGTGCGTGGGGAAGAGGAGGACTCTCCCGGCTCAGGCAAGCATTTCCCCATCCTTTCAGTATTTACATGAGCTTGGGAAGCATTTGGTGCCAAAAACTTTGCAACTCAGCGTACAATACAAGTTTTATAGGAGGTTGTATTTTGGATGAAATGTGTGGCTTCTAATGAGAAAAGAAATGCTACTTCTGATTACTTTCTTAGTTATTAATAACCTCAAAGGGGTTCCCAATTCTCCGGAGCTCCCCATAATTTTTAAAATTATAATTATTGCAATCTTTAGAGTGATTATTTTTCCACAATGTGGCCTTATAAAGGGCCACAAGGACAGATACTCCAAACAGTACAGTTTTTGCTCCAGATTCACTTATTTCACATCTCTAGAACTTAATCTTTGAGAAACAGTGCCTCTGTCAACTGTTGTCCCACCCCGCTATGGATTCATGCTCATGGGAAAAAGATACCGTTTCTCAGTCTGCTGTGCAAGGAATTTCAGCCTCTCTGAAAGCATTCCCAAACTTTTCTCATTCTTGTTCTACTTCCCTGAGGAGTCTCAGCAGAGACAGTGCCTAGAAGCAAGGTGGGGGGCATTTTGGGTTGTCTCAGTGCCTGGGGGTGCTCCTGGCATGTGGGAACCGAGGGCCAGCACAGCCATTATTATCTGTTTTCCTTGCTTGAAGAATCCTGGTACCTTCCGGCTCAGAATCCAGCTCCTTCTCGAGTCCCAGCTCCAGCCTGAACTCCCAGGGAACACACGGCGCTGCTCTGGCCTGCTCCTGAAATCCTGGTCCTCTGCTGTCATTGCAGGTCGCTGGATGTAAACACTCAGTTACACGGAGGGCTGACAAGGTTTTCTTAAAAAGGGTCGAATGGCAAGTGTTTAGGTTTTGAGCGCTACCTGGTCTGACTACTTGGTTGTGGTGTTGCAGTACAAAAGCAGCGACTGGAGCATGCAAAGGAGTGGGTGTGGCTATGTGCCAATAAAACTTTATTTACACAAATAGACAGGGGGCCAGATTTGGCCCACAGGCCATAGTTCTTGACCCTTGGCTTAAAGCATATGATGTAGCTATTTTTGTAGTTCAAAAATAGTCAACTATTGGAAATTTCATGGGATTCAGTATAATACATACCTTGTTGTGAATCTCCTTATCATCTGAGTGTGTGCCTCATTTCTACTCCAAAGACATCCATATCTCTCTTCTTCTTTCTCTCTGTGTGTTTGGTATTAACTTGTTTTTATCCTTCTGTGGTGCCCAAGTCAAACCCTGAAATATTTTGGTCATGCAGTAAACACATGTTTAGTAAGGATTTGGAATGCAGAACCCTAAACTCAAAATCCCTTCCCTGAAAGACAACTTGGGGTCTATTAACTAATCTCGCAGTTACCCTAGAACGTGTTCGTGTCTGTATCGATAATTGCACGGATAGCAGTTGAGATATGCTGGGTCTTTATCCTGTGACCAGGGGGATGTTCATTAAAATTGTGGTGGTTGTTGCCATCTGTACCTGTTTCTTAAGGCTGCCATAACACACACTTGGGGGCTTAGAGCAGGCAAGATCTGTCCTGTCACTGTGCTGGAGGCCAGGAGTCTGAAATCAAGGTGTAGGCAAGGTTGCTTCCTTCTGGAGGCCGTGGGCAGAATCTGTTCCCTGCCTCTTCCCAGTCCCTGGGATTTTGCTTTGTAGATATCTCTCTGGATTTCACTAATGTCGCCCTGTGGCATTATCCTTGGGTCCCTTCTTAGAAGGACACAGTCGCTGGATTAGGGCCCACTCTGTTCTGGAATGATCGCATCTTAATTTAGCCAATGACATCTGCAAAAAAACCTTATTTCCAAATACTAGAATGTTCTGAGGTTCCTGGTAGATGCGAGTTTTGGGGGGAGGCACCATGTCATTTTGCAGCCCATTTTGTAAAGGGGTGATGCAGAGTGCCCGGCACCGGGGATGGCTCTAGCTGGCATCCAGACAGAAGCTGGCAGTCCATAGAGCCCTTTTCTGCTCTGACAGGCAGTCCCGAGTTCCTTGCTTCGGACCTACACTGGAGAGTTCCGTTTTTGAGTGTCTGTAAACATGCAAACTGTAAACACGCGCTGATTTGTTTGCCTGCGAGCCACTTCTTCCAGACCCACGAGCAAGTGCCCCAGGAGGAGGTCTGGTGTGGCCTTGATGACTGATCAGTGACTGTCCCCTTGTCTTTGGTCCCTCCTTCTAGCTTTCTCTACATTAGTGTAATAATTTAGATGCTTCACATAGATTGTGTTTAACAGTTTTGACTTATGAGATTTTCTAAACAGTTTTATGTAGTACGGAATGCTGGCAGTTACAGCTGAGATTTGAAAAATATACCATGAAGATTTCTCACTTTATAAATGCTTACCATTCCCGCATTTTTGTGGGATTCGTGAGCATAATTACTTTGCCATTTTAGAATCGGAAACCACTTTCTTCTTTTTTTTTTTTTTTTTTTAAGATTTTATTTATTTGACAGAGAGAGAGAGATCACAGGTAGGCAGAGAGGCAGACAGAGAGAGAGAGGGGAGGAAGCAGGCTCCCTGAGGAGCAGAGAGCCTGATGCGGGGCTCAATCCCAGGACCCTGGGATCATAACCTGAGCCGAAGGCAGAGGCTTTAACGCACTGAGCCACCCAGGCACCCCGGAAACCACCTTCTTTTAAGAGAGGTGATAGTACGGGAGCTTACATCTCTAAGGGGACTTTGATAAGATAAGGCTCTGCAGAAAGAGGCGATATTTAGACATTTAAAATAGGAAGCCCACAGCTGGTGCGTCTCATTTACTTCTTCTACTCAAATCATAATTGTCCTTTGTGGGGACTCAGTGTGGCGATTACACGGCTCCCTTATGCATGTCTCCTTTATCAATTTCATTTTCCTCTTGAGTGGGAGAGTTAATTCCTGTTTTATCTAAATAAAGAACAGAGTTTTTTCAGCTTATAATAGATTTTAAACAGTCTCATATTAGCTATATAAATCAAATCACCTTTATTGCTTACTAATTGCTTTATCTTGTAAAATTGTTTATATCTTTATCTTACTTAAGCTCAAAGTATGCATGTACACAGTAGTTTGGAGGAAAGAAGATTGATTACCTTCAAGAAGCTGTTTCAATAGCGTTAGGAGCTGTGTCGTCCAAACTACGCAGAAGGCTGTGCAAATTCAATTTCAGCTGAAGACCAACTCCGTCAAGAACTGGGTAGAAATTCTACAATAGAAACGTAGCAGGAAGAAGCTGAATTATATTAAGACTTGTTGTTGGGGCCAAATTTAGATTTTAGTTTTGCTGAGTAGTATTAATTTCACAGTTATGATGAACCTCACAGGCAAGGATTAAATTTCCAGGTTAAAGCTGTTCATTTGGGAAGTCCAGGAACGAAAACCCATTTGGGAGAATGAGGCATTGTTCGCAACCCACCTCCCTTTATTTGCTCCGTTTGGGGTCTTTGCTCCATTTTCTCTCTTGTACATGTAACCTGGCTGCTCCAAAGGCTTGAGATCATTTCTCATGGTGGCCGCCATCTTGCCTTTTTCCCTAGAAGTTGTCATCACCATTTACAGGGTAACAAGCATGTCGATGCTGTGTTAGACCGGGAAGGGGTGCAGAAGGGAGGAAATGAGGTCTATTGGGAAGATTCCCTCCCCCTCCCTGCAGATGGGGTCACTTAGGATGGGAGGCTGCCCGAGCCTATGTTCTGGAGCCCCAGACAGTCTTGGCCCTCAGGGAACAAGTGGATCGCTCAGCGTGCTCTGGACCCCTAGGGAAGGTGAAGGAAGTCCTGGGACAGGTGTGGTAACAGGGACCTGAGCATCTGCTCAGATACCTGTGACCCTGCAGGGACATCAAGCAGGCACTCTAACCTGTCACCTCCTCCCTGAAGGATGCCAGGTGCCCTCCTTGGAGAGGGTGATCATCATGGACCACCAGGGACACACCGACACACGCTGTGGGTGGAGGCAAGTTCAGAGCTCAGCAAAGGCAAGGAAGTACTTGAGTTGAAGATCTTTCTCACCAAAGAGTGGATGGACTGTTGACAAGGGAAGGAGGTTTTTTCTTTGTCACTTGTGGCCCCCAGAGCAGGATCAGCGAGGGAAAAAAACCTTAATCATGTAGAGTCACAAAGAAATGCAATGGGCTGGGCTTGAGGCCTCAAATGGGATTGATAAACCACTTGGCAGGAATATTCAGAAACGCATTAAATCTTGAATAATGAGCCTCCAGCATTGCTGTGTGTTTACCATTATTTTTGTTTTAGTTTGTATTCCCGAGTCATTATTTCTAGACAGAGGACCTTTGTGTATTTCAAACAAAGTAAATTTAAAAAAAAAATTTAGGGTTGTTTTTGATTTACAGAAAAGTTGCCGAGCTACTGTGGAGAGTTCCCGTATGCTGCGCTCGCAGATCCTTCCCTGGTCTTAGGTCAGCGTGGTCCGTGGGCCACAGTGAGAAGCCAGCATGGGTCTGTTGTTAGGAACCCAAGTAGGGACTTCGTATGTACTTCTTCGGGGTCCCCTTCTCCGCATCCTCTCTTGGTTCCAGGATCTCCTCAGGATCCCACATGATGCCTAGTTGTCTTGCCTAGGTTCCCCGTGCTGCTGTTCACTCTGTCAGGCTCGTCCCTGTCCGGGACGACCTTGACAGTTCTGAGGAGTGCTGACCAGGGATCGTGCAGAATGTCCCTCAGCGTGGGTGCGTCTGATGTTTTCCTCACGACTCGGCTGCAGGTGGTGGGTTTGAGGAGGCCACAGGGGACGTGCCATTCCCACTGCACCTTACTGGGTGGGTGGCGTCAGCGTCCCACTGCGGATGCTGACCTTCATTCGCCTGGCTGAGGTCCTATACATGTGGTGTGACAAGTCCTCCAAAGACAGGAGGTGCTCTTGGTCCTACGTGAGCCCTGCTCTGTACTGGCCCCCCCCGCCTGCTCCGCCCTCCCCGTCCCTGCGCCTCTGGCTCCTCTTCCCCCATGCTGGCTCCAGAAGCCCTTCCTTCCAGAGATCATCCCCGAAATCATCCCCGCTGCCTGTTTACCTCCTCCCCACCCCACTCTGGCTGCCCTTTGTCCTGCTCTGTTTTCCCCTTGGGCTCATCAGCACGGGCATCCTGGGTAGCTTTGTCTGTGTGCTTGCTGTCCCCTTCCCACGAGGGCGGGGAGTGTGCTCTCTCCACTGAATGCTCAGCCCTGAGCATTCTGAACGAAAAGCAAACAAATGAGTGATTTGCAGGAAGAAGGGTCATGGCATTTAGACCATGACCCTCTACATCGGAGGTTATGGTTTTGGGGTGAAGGAATGTCAGTACCAGGCCATCGTGACGGGCCTTTCCTAGATGCCCTTCAGGGGCACCCATGGCACTTGGCTATTTTCTGCCCTCTTTTCTCACAGGATTCTGCTTGGAGAGCTGTGGGGTTTGATGATGCCCCCTTTCCCCTAGCACTTTTCTTCCCAAAGGACTGAGCTTGTGTTTTCTGCACATGTTACTGTATTTGCAGTGGCACATTGTGATTAAATAATGTGATTAAATAATCACATTGTGATTAAATAAAGATTTTATTTATTTATTTGATAGAGAGAGACACTGTGAGAGAGGGAACACAAGTGGGGGAGTGGGAGAGGGAGAAGCAGGCTTCCCACTGAGCAGGGAGCCCGATGTGGGGCTTGATCCCAGGACACTGATGACAACCGAAGGCAGACACTGGACGACTGAGCCACTCAGGCACCCCTCAAATGGGTTTCAAGCAGGGAAATGCATCTGAGTGCATCAGAAAGGAAGGGAGACTCGCAATTAAGTAATAAACGATGTCTTAAAATGCAACAGCGATCTGATAGAATGCTCTGAAATTCCGTTGGATTTACAGTTGGATTTACAGGCCTGAAAAACCAGCCCGTGCTTGGCCCAGCTTGGTCTGAGTGTGATCTTAGCACGGTCTCAGCTGTCCCAGCTGTCTTGGCTTGGCCTTAGTGTTAGGAGTGGGTCAGGTAGTCGGGGGCCGGGGCCCCCAACAAGAAGATAAGGAGTCAGGACGGTGAAAATAAAACAGCACGACGCCCTGCTTTGTAGCTTAGACAGAATGGCACTGATATTCTGGTTTGCAGCCTTTGCAGAAATGCAAAACGTCCTAAACTAAGAGAGTGAACCACAAAAGCATTTGTCAATGTCATGGGCAAGGGCCAGTGAAGACCGAAGGCCCCAGGCGTCAGTCACAAAGGACCATCAGCACGTGGACATGAACTTAATGGGTCGACAGATACGCGACCAAAGCCCTGATTGGCATGACTCAGCACACCCTGACTGCTTCAGAAAGTTCTGCAAAAGAGTTCATAAAAACCCTTAAACTTAGAAACTCCGGGAGCAGCCCTCTCAGGGCCCTGTCCCTCTCTAGGAGCATTATACTCTGCTCAATCAACTTTGCTTTGCTGCCCACCACTCTCCGTCTGGTCTCCCTCTTCATTCTTCCAAGAGGCGTGACTAAGAACCCGGGCATGAAGGGGACACAAAATCCTGCAACATTAGCACGGTCCTAGCATGATCTCAGCAATCTTAGCATGGTCTTAGTGTGGTCTTAGCTCTCTCACTATGGCCTTCATATGGTTTCAGTATGGTCTTAGTGTGGGTCTTAACCCCTGTTTATTTCAGCACTTGATGATGCGGATTTCGTGCTGGTTCCCAGTTCGGGATTGCTAGTCCTTGGCTTTGGTACATGCCTGGCTATTGGAAACATATCTAAAGACTTTTTCCTTCTTCTTTGACATGGAGTGCTGAGGGGTAAACCCCAAAAAGGCCTCTTTCAGCATTAATTTTGTGGCTAGAGAAGATAAAAGCAAATGAGAGAATTAGCACCAAATGTAAAAGACCCTAGTTCAGGTTGTTCCTGCAGTTCAGTGATGGGAAGCGTTTTCTCACTTTGCAAACAGAGTCGAACAATGGAAAGTTCAGGGGCATTGTCCTTTTCCAATGCGGTGCAAAACAGGATCAAACTTAACTTTCTCTGTGGCTAACCCGTCAACAATGTGCTATGCGCAAAGTAGAACGCAAACGTTTAATTTGGAAATGTTTTGGAATTCTTTTTACACTCGAGTTGAAAGTAGGACAGTTACTTAAAAAAAAAAAAAAAAAAAAGCCATGACCAGGAGGGGCTGTGCAAACAATGTGGGCAAACAGAGCACACTCTGTCAGTGCCTAATAACACGGTGATAATTAGCAGCGACATGTTTTACAGAGACAGGAGGGAAACCCAACACAGCCGCACAAAATGAGGCAAAAACGCCCATAAATATGCTGGCAGAATGGAACTCAACTTTATATTTATGTGTTTATAATATGCCATAGTTATTAATTTAACCCTGAGAGGAGTAATTCAAGTAGCAGCTGCCCCCAAATGAGTCTCATTTATCAAGCTCAAAAAATATTTTCTACTCTCGTGTGGAATGAAAAAAAAATAGGTGAAAGATAAACATGTCATTCTGGGCTATAAAAATATCATTGAGACTCATAGTTAAAAAACTTTTTTTACCTCCTCTGGTGATTCAGTATCTCTCTGTCTCTCTGTTGTTAGTAGACTGGTCATTTTCTCCTTTTGGGCATCCATTAAGCATTAGGCAGTGTACAAGCTGCTCTGAAAAAAAGAGTAAGTAATACCTGATCAGAAAGAAGAGACAGACAGCGTCCAACAGATACACAGATAAATCCACAGAAATCCACGGGGCAGGGGGAGCTGTTCACGGCCGCGAAGCTGGACGGACATCGCTAGGCAGTGGGTGGGTTCACATCAGTGGTTTAAGCTTTCCTGCCTTATTTTCTCTCTGTAAATACTGTAGAAATGTATATGGATCGTTACATAGGAAATCTACAGAGGACCGGCTTGGTAAACATGTAATAGGCGGGGTCGTTGAGATCATTTGTCTTCCTAAGGTGTAAATTGGATATTTTAGGAGTTTACGTGAATTTCTTACGTCTTAAAAATTGGTGAGAAGCCACTCCACTGACCTTCAGGAGTTGAGGGGGAATGTGTTGTGCTCACCTAGGAATTAGCTGACTCAAGGAGGGGCCATTGTATCTTCAGAGTGCATGAAACTCTCGATTGAGTCACACGTAAATAACCCAGCTGTTTTAACGTGTAATTTAACAGTTCCACAGCAAACCACACGATAGGTGATAGTGCTTGAATGAAACGTTTGTGCTACTGTCTTCTGCAAATTCAGCTATTTCTGGGAATTTGCCTACAGTTAATTTTTTTTGTGACTGAAATAGAGTTGCTTTGCCTGTTGTAAATTGCAAGTCATTTTTGAAGTTTTTGTCTGGTTTCCATAGTAACTGCTTATGTTTCCTTTTTATGTGATGATGCAAATCATTGCTTTTCTTGACCTTTCTCACCTGTTGCTACCATAAACCACGACCAGAAGGGAAAAAACTCCTTTGTGTTAGTTTGCTTGCTTTTTTGGTGTGTGTTCTTGGTCTGCAAATTTGAGTTGCTATGGTTACAGGAAACTCGATTGGAGGGAGTCAGCTTGTTGGTAAGGTGCAGCCCCTAGATTCTTCTGTGACATTACTGTCTTCATAATGAGCTGGGAAAGTAGACGTTGTAAACTTTATAGGTTTACCGATGCACTAAAAATGACCATTTCACAGATTCATTGTATGAAACCCCTTCCGTTAGCCAAAGGATTCCCAGTCATTGGTGGGCTGGCTTCATTAATTATAGAAATTAATTATAGTCACTAGTTTGAAAAAAGTGGAGTACAAGTGACTCTTTTACTCATGGTTGAGCTCCTGGTGTTTATTCTACTTCTCCTACCTGAAGGTGTGGACATGAAGGCCATCTGAGGATTCTGTAAAGATGCAGACCGTGATCCATGGTACCAGGGCAAGGCCCGAGAGTCTGCATTTTGGACGAGCTCCCAGATGATGCTGATGTCAGGGGTCTGGGAGCCCTGCTTGGGGTAGCCAAGTTATGCTTCCCAGAACTCCAGAGTTGTTAAAAACCTTGGAGAAGATCCTTTTTCCCTCCTGCATAGATTTGAGTAAGCAGGCTAGGCAAAATTTCACCTGAATCTCACTGTTGTTGATTTAGGGAAACACATGGCAGTCATCAACAGGTTTCACAGAATTTGTGTTTCTGTTGGTGTTTGGTTACACTGTGCGTGTATGTCCTAAGTGAATAGTGTGTATGAGTGGTTGTGTGTGTGTGTGTGGTGTATGTGTGTGTCGTGTGAGTGGTGTGTGTGGTGTGAGGGTGATGTATGTGTATGTGATGTGTATGAGTTGTGTGTGTGGTGTGAGCATGATACATGTCTGTGGTGTGTTTGTGTGATGTGTATGAGTGGTGTGTATGAGGGGTGTGTGTGTAGGTGTGTGATGTGAGTGGTGTGCTTGTACTGTGTGAGTGTGGTGTGTGTATGTCAGAGGACTGTGTGTGGTGCGAGTGTGGTATGTGTAGGTGTGTATGAGGGGTGTGTGTAGTGTGTGTGTAGTATGCATGTGTTGGACAGGTGTATGGTGTGAGTGTGCTGTGAGTGTGGTATGTGTATGTTGGAGGTGAGTGTGTTGTGAGTGTGGTACATGTATATTCGAGGTGCATGTGTGGTGTGAGTGTGTGGTGTGCGTGTGGTATGTGTATATTGCACGGGTGTGTGGTGTGAATGTGGTATGTGTATGTTGGATAGGTGTGTGGTGTGTGTGGTATGTGTATGTTGGAAGTGTGTGTTTGGTGTGAGTATGTGATGTGAGTGTGGTATGTGTATGTTGGACGGGTGTGTGGTGTGAGTGTGGTATGTGTATATTGGATAGGTGTGTGGTGCGAGTGTGGTACATGTCTGTTGGAGGTGAGTGTGGTGCGAGTGTGGTACATGTCTGTTGGAGGTGAGTGGTGTGAGTGTGTGATGTGAGTGTGGTATGTGTTGGAGGTGAGTGTGGTGTGAATGTGGTACATGCATATTGGACGGGTACATGCATATTGGACGGGTGTGTGGTGTGAGTGTGGTATGTGTATGTTGGAGGTGAGTGTGGTACGTGTATGTTGGACGGTCATGTGGTCTGGGTGTGGCACACGTGTGCCGGGCGGGCATGTGGTGTGGGTGTGGCACGCGTGCGTCGGGTGGGCATGTGTGGGGTGAGCGGCGAGCGCGCCTGCGCACTCTGGAGGGGGGGGGGGGGGGCCCCCCCCCCCCCCCCCCGCGCCTGCTGTGCGGTGCCCTGCAAGGCGTTTCGCCCGGGGGACACGCTGAGCGGATCTGTTGGGTTAAAGCCGTGGGATGTACGAGCGTCGCGTTGACGGGACAGAAGGAGATTGTTCTGTAGCGAATTCACGGATCTCAAATAACTGTCGCTTGGAAAGGGGCAAGTGGCTGGACAAGAGAAGAGAATTCCCGTCGCAGTTCCTGCGCGGGGCCCCGGGGACCTCATCGGCGGGAGCAGGGAGCGACCCTGGCCCTCTGCACGCTCTGGACTCCTGGGTCCTTTCTGGGGCAGGGAAAGAAATGGGATTCCTGTGCCCATCTTATTTCCAGATTTTATACTGCTGGTCACGCCTGTCCTTTCCCTTCCGTCTGATAAGCTGTTGCGCAGGAAGCGGACCCGGGAAGCCGCAGCGGGTGCAACGGGACTCCTGGGCTGCCGTCTGCTTAGCCATGCGCGCCCCGGACGGAGCAGGGCTGCGGGCGTCCGATCCGTCGGGTTTCGTGGGCGCGTAGAAGCTCGTCTGAGATCGAGGGCTAAGCGGGGACACGGCGTGCTCTCCCGACTTCTCCGCTGAGCCCCTGTTGCTGTAACTGTGGCAGGCACGCACTTTCACACTTAGGTCAGGCACCTCAAGGAAACTTGCACGCACTCATACTATCATGAAAGCTGCTCTATCAGCCTCTTCCCCCTTTTGTGTAATATTCTTCAAAAATTATTTGAGGGGCGCCTGGGTGGCTCAGTGGGTTGAAGCCTCTGCCTTCGGCTCAGGTCATGATCTCAGGGTCCTGGGATCGAGCCCCACATCAGGCTCTCTACTCAGCAGGGAGCCTGCTTCCTCCTCTCTCTCTGCCTGCCTCTCTGCCTACTTGTGATCTCTCTCTCTGTCAAATAAATAAATAAAATCTTAAAAAAAATTTAAGTATTTGAGGGAGAGAGAGCGAGCCCTCTTGAGCAGGGGGAGGGGCAGGAGAGGGAGAAGAAGGAATGACCTGGGGGCTGCGGAGGGGGTCACACCAAAGTCAGTTGTTTTGTTTGATGTTTGAGGAAATAACTTAAAATCAGTCCCTGAAACCCGTGCATGTTACTTGGCAGATGTGAATGAGTTAAGCGTCCTGAGATGGGAGGTTATCCTGGATGGTCCACGTGGGTTCTGGATGCTACCAGCAAGAGACTTTAGGAGAGGGAGATGGCAGAAGTTGCTACAGTCAGAGAGGAGAAGGAGAAGTGAAGGAGGTGCGGAGAGATGTGAAGATGCTGATCTCCTGGCCTGGAAGCAGATCCTAGCCGAGGGTTGCAAGAACACAGCTTTGGAAGCTGGAAAGGCAAGGAAAAGGATTCTCTTCTAGAACCTTCAGAGGGAGCATGGCCCTAGGGAGGTGTTGGAGTCATGGCAGAGAAACCGTTTTCAAATTTCTGACCTCCGGAAGTGCAAGGGGACGAAATTTGAGTTGTTTTAAGCCACCAAGTTTATGGTAATTGGTTTCAGCAGTAATTGGTTTCATAGGAAACTGACATGCCACTCCACCACATTACTAAGCTTTGAGCCTAAGTGCCTTGTGTTTTTCAAAGTAAAATTAATATCCCAAGTATAAGAGACCTGTATGAAACTGTAGTGGCTTTAGTGATTCAAAGAAAGGAAAAATTAAAATGCAAACAAAATTTAGACTTCGACTTTGGGGTATCGATTGTTTGGAAAAGCTGTGGGAATTGATGGAACTGGTGATTTTTCACTTTCTTGGCATTTTATGACACAGCTGTGTGCTGTACCATCTGTTTCGTGCGAGGCCCTGCTCCTGCCACGATGTTGTACAAAGATTGTAGGTTTTGCTGAGGACATGAAGTCCTTCCCGACCTTTCCCTCCTCTGCTCCCTCTCCTCCCAGATGCAGATAGGTGTTCTCTGTGACTGACGTTTTCTGGAAGACAACTCTGTAGGGTGTGCATATTTTTTTTATTTGATTTGATTAAGATATTCTAGAAAGAAAAGGAATTCATTTTTAAAGAAATTTGATGGAATATCAAGGATTTGACACCATCTTGGATGAAAAAGTGTTAGAATTCTCTCTGGCTTATTATTATTATTATTATTTTTAACAGTAAAGATAGTGTGGTTCTCCAGCTTAATAATGTTCTAAGAGTGAATCGTTCAAGTCCTTAAATTTCCTAAAACACACCTTTAACCCAGGAGACTGTGATTTTTTTCCCCTTCCTTCCTTTTCTCCCTCCTCTTCCTTCCTTCTTTCCATCCTTCCTTCCTTCCTTCCTTCCTTCCTTTTTTCTCAAGATGGGAGATTTATTTTCCTAAAAAATTTGAGTGGGAGAAGTCACACTGTCACCTTGATAACCTGGACTTATGTTAAGCCTTACTTGCGTATTTTTCTTTTGCATCTCATTTCAATGAAATAAGGCAGACCGCTTTTACTACTTGAACTTGGCTTCATTTTATTCTTTGTTTCCATTAATGCTTTTCTTGCTTTGGCACAGAACACTATTTGATTCACAACACTCTAGGAAAAAATGCTTAATTACCGAAAAACTTTGACTGAGATTCAGGAAGCACACGTAGGGGAACATATTTGTTCAGGTTTTGTTTATATGACTTTCAAAAATAGATTAAAATAATCTGCAACAAAACCAAATTGGTGCTTTCATTGAAAGGACTTGATTGTGAGTGGAACAGAAAGAGATAGTGTCTAAGGCTTCCTTTCATTTAAAATGCCTTAAATGGAGAAGCAGGATGGATCACAGTGCTCCTGCGGGCGAGGGACCAGGGTCTTCTTGAGGTTTTTCCAGGACCCTCTGCACGGTTCGACAGAACCGAACGTGAACATCGCCTTTCAAATCCATTCCATGTGCATTGACACTGCTCAGTTATTATGGACACCCATTAAAAAAAAAAGATAAGAAAGAGAGAAAAAAGAAAGAAAAGCAACGGGATTATGAATTGCAAGACCAGGATTTCTACCTTGTGGCTTCATCAGGATTCATCACTTCCTGCCCATGTGAGTCTAGACAAGTCCCTTCAGTGCCCTGAGTTTCCAGATCTTTATTGACACAGTAGGACTCTTTGCCTTGCTTCCACTCAGGATTCTTTGGAGGACTGAAAGATTGGGGATGTGGAAACAGTTCCTAAAGTATAATTTTATATACAAAGAAATGCTTAATTATGGAGGTGTCTTGATTCTGCTAAAGTAAACTTTTTGCATACTTGTTTATTTTTTGGGTAGCATGGAGAAGAATCAGTTCTGCTCTTAAGCTGTTAACAAGGGAGATGGAGGGAGGGGAGGCGATGTCAGGTCCTGTTTGTTCCAGGAACCATGGCTCTGACTTCCTCTAACTCTGATGCCTGGAACCTAAGATTGATGCAAACCCCTTAGTCTTCATCCATCTCTATACGATGAAGAAAGTTTCCAGATTCTTCCAGCTTAAATTCCCGTGTAAGAGAGAATAAGGTGTCTGTGCAAAGAACAAATGGGAAGAGAAACCATTTTTAAAAAAATTATTTATTTATTTATTTAATTATTTAAGAGAGAGCGACAGCACGAGCAGGGGAAAGGGGCCGTGGGAGAGGGAGAAGAGGGAGAATCTCAAGCAGACTCAGTGCTGAGCGTGGAGCTCTGTTGCGGGTCTTGATCCCAGGACCCTGAGACCATGAGCTGAAGCCAAGAGTTGGACACCCAACTTACTGAGCCACCCAGGTGCCCTGAGAAACCACACTTTGATGGAAGATAGTATTGTTTGCATTTGTGCTGTGTACTGTGATTTGTCAGAATTGCCCCTCAAACCGTTGGATTCCTGGTTGTTAGCGGGATAATTTAGCTTTGTTTTTAGATTATCCCTGGGGCACAGGTACTGGACGAGAATATTTTCAGGTCACAGGGCTGGGTGTTCTCATGCTCTCTCAACAGGCTCTTTGTCTCCAGTACATCAGAGAGATTTCTCCTTTGGATTCCGAATAGTGAGCAATGATATTGCATAGGTCATTGAAATGTCAGAGAGTTTTCACCCTTGACATTGGCTCCTGAATCAGCCAGACAAAAAAGTTAGTTCTGTTGTCAAAAAAACGTGTCTCCTCGATTTAGTGTAAACTGAGAAAAGATCTGTTCCAATTTTGTATCATAATGAGTAACGGAAATGAGCATAATTAATCATGGTTGCCATATCAGAAGTGTCTTGAATGTGATACGCTTCTGTCTGCAGGAGTATGTTTCACCGGAGGAAACCCAACTGTAATGTGCATCATCACCCCAAGAGTTAAGGACTGTATTACAGTGATTTACTGTACGTGAATTTTGTAAGGGTTTAGATGAGTTCATGAATGAAAGAGCCATCGATGGCAACTGAGAGAACTCAGAGTATTTCCAGCTTTTAATATTGATATGAGGAAGGA
Organism: Enhydra lutris kenyoni; assembly: GCF_002288905.1. Taxonomy (NCBI): domain Eukaryota; kingdom Metazoa; phylum Chordata; class Mammalia; order Carnivora; family Mustelidae; genus Enhydra; species Enhydra lutris. Next base: position 7,423,136 of record NW_019154116.1, on the reverse strand, counting down.
CAGTATTTGATACTCATGGCCATGGAATGTGGAGTGACGTTTGAATGGGTTAAGACAACAGCAGCTTCTGACTGTGGGTCTGTTGGAATTGGCATGGTAGACTGAATGGATTATGATTCAGTTTATTTGGCAGTTTTGTGTGTTTGCGTCTGATGGTTGTCATCAAAAATATGTTTCAAAGTTGTTTAGCTGGGTTTCTTGTATTGGTACCTGAAATTATATTTTACACCATTTCTCTCCTGAGGGATTGGAAAGATAGATCTAGGTTGAAATTCTAGTTGGGAAGTAGGTGGAAGGGATTCTCATTTATACCAGTACACAGAAAATACTGTAAACTTTGCATTAAGTTGGAAGAAGGGTCTGAAGTATAAATTTAAGAACATGCACTTTTGTTTATTTTAATCATTAGCTATAAATGGAATAAGGCTAACAAAGATTCCTTCAGAATACCCCATAACTCAGAGATGAGACTCCTTTGCAACTGAAACTATGAGAATCTTGTAAGGCTGTGTAAATGAGCAGTTACAAAGGACTTGAAAAAGCGAGTTTCTAAAACATGTTCTTTACCTCCCAGTAGTTTGGGCTTACGAATCCACAGTGAAAACATCACTTATGAATCATATGAAATTGCCATTGTATTGGTCAAAATCTGTCCAGTGTTGGAGAATTTATGTGTTCAGATTCACATAACTCTTCCAAATCAAGCAACAACCAATAGTTACTTTAATATCATCTGCCACAGCATGTGGCGTCCTGTAAATCCTTAGTAGCCCTTTGTTGAAGGAATCAGTGAGACAATAAGTGAAAGGAAGATTGAATGAGTGAATGAGCTGAGCTGGGCATTGTGCTGGAGGTGATAGGGATTAAAATGGTACAGCTTCTTTTTTTTTAAATTTTATTTTATTATTTATTTATTTATAATTTTTTAATTTTTATTTTTAAAATTTAAAAAAAAATTTTAAATTTATTTTCAGCGTAACAGTATTTATTGTTTTTGCACCACACCCAGTGCTCCATGCAATCTGTGCCCTCTCCAATACCCACCACCTGGTTCTCCCAACCTCCCATCCCCCGCCCCTTCAAAGCCCTCAGATTGTTTTTCAGAGTCCATAGTCTCTCATGGTTCACCTCCCCGTCCAGTTTTTAATTCTTATTTTTTTAATTTTATTTTTAAGTAATCCCCACAATGAACGTGGGGCTTGAACTCACAATCCCAAGACCAAATGTTGCAAGCTCCACCGACTGATCCAGCCAGCTGCCCCTCTTCAGGCTCCTTCTAAATTCCTTTTAAAGTTCTTTCCAGAGTCCATGGAATTAATTTTCTTTTTAATCATCCTGGTCCCTTGGATGTTGCCTCCCCAGAGGATCCGTTCCTGGATGTCCTATCGGAAAGACCCCATTGCTATGCCCATGAGAAATCTGCTGCTTCTCCCGCTGCCCTTAGTTTCCTCCTCCCTCTTATCATATTTGAAATAATACGCTTTCTAGTATATTTCTTGTTTGTTTCTGTCTACTCCGTGAGGTCCGTGATGGAAGCACTTTGTCTTATTCAACAGTGTATTCATTTCTTCAGCGGAAGAGTAAATGGATTGTTTGAAAAGAAGCCATCTAGTGAGATCTGCTGATTTGCCTAGAGGTGTGCCCAGAAACTATGTGTTAAGGTGAAGTTCTGACTTTTTACAAAATTGAGGGTGTTAGAATGTTAGGGCCTTGGCCCCATGTAGAGTAGACTGTCCCCATAGTGCTGCAGGGATCCTGGGGCTCTAGAACCAATATTCATTCATTCGACAATCGTCTGTTGAATGCCTACTAAGCGCTAAGCCCTGGATAGTAGTGGATCACGGAAGAAATCTGAAGGTGGACTTCTCAGGTCCCATCCAATTTCTCCTGTCGCCAGTTGCCAAGGTCCCTGCTTTTGCAGCTCTGGGGAGTGGTTGTGGGGTTCTGCTTACACCTACCTGATACCCTCTGCTTGGCCAGGTTTGGTACATGGTTGCAAGATGACTTGGCTCCTCTCTTCTCGTCGAGGCATTGGTTTCATTGCCACTCCTAAACCTTGGTTCTTCGTTGTAATTCACTTTACATTTGTTACGTATCATTAAGCTCTTACTCTGTAATATGTACCAAGAACATGGTGCTGGACAGGACGGATGGGGCTGTGGAATCTCACTGCACATCCATCATGTCAACGAAGATAGGCGGTCATAAAAGTAACTGCAGTGAAGTAGGAGGAGGCTCTGGCAAGTTCAGAAGGTTGTAGAGCATATAGCTCGGGGAGGTGGTAGTTGGGGGAGTTCAGGAAAGGCTTTACCAGGGAAGCTATTATGGAGACACCAGGGAAGGCGAGGTGGGCCAGCGGGAGAGGTTGGGCAGGCAGAGGGAGCTATGTGTTGGAAGGCCAGGGTGCAAGACAGGTTGGAGCAGTGAAGACCAGATGCTCTCTGTCCAGCCAGGATTGACCCCTCTGCCAGTGGTATGCCTCCATAGGCATTTTACAAACCACCGTTTTCACAGCTCAGAGAATGGGTTGGGGGAGGGCGATATTGGAGGCAGAGAGACCAGTTTGGGAGCCTTTTAAGTAGCCCAAGCTTGATATGATGGCAGCTGTTATTAGAGGCAACGGTGAGAGGGAAAGGGGTCCGGTTAACGGGAATTTAGGAGGCTTGGTGTACAGGACACAGCGAGGGCTGGATGTGGTAAGTGGAGGGAGTTTCATGGTGAAGAGGGTAGAGACACTGGTTTCTTGCTTTGTCTTTAGAGGAAGCCATGCCCCAGTCTGAGGTGAGGCACTGGAGAAGGTGTGTTCCTTATTGCTGGTGTTGGGGTGGGGCCATGAATTCAAATCTTTGGATTTTAAGAGGACCCACTCATAGTGACTCCTCTTTCCCTGTTTGTTACCATGGCCTCCTAATCCTATTCCAGAAGTGCATCCCCACACTGCCTTTCTCACGTTTCCCTTTTTGCTAGAAGAACAGCTTTCCATGGTGGACACTTCTGGGATGGAACCTGAGTCCTGCCTGGGTCACCCTGTGGCAGTTACAGGGCCTGTTTCCTTCCTTTGTAGGCTGACAGAGAACTTAGGACAGAGGCTTTACAGGTGTTGCATTAAATATGGAAACCAAGGAATGAGGAAAGAGCTCAGGAGTGTATCCTGGGAGAAGTGATAAGCATCTGTAACCATATTGTGTAGAAGGTGTGGAAATCATGTCTGACAGAGGATGTGTTCCTGAAGAAGGTGATGGAGGCACATTGCAGGCATGAGAACGAGATGTCATACTGTGCCAGATGGCATTGCTTTCTAAGACTGCGGACGTCTCCTCTCTTTGAGGAATTGGTTAAATCTTCACCAAGTATTCTGGGATGGTTCTGCTGTGACAGTGACTTGAAGATAATGGAGACTCTAGGGCAGTGGTGAACGCGCTGTTGCTCGCTAGTCAAACACGTGCTCTCCTACTGTAGTGTTAAAGCATACTTCGATCCAGTTGGGATGGAATGCACCCACCTAACTTGTTAAAACTATTTTATTTCTCATAAAATAACACCTATGCTACCTTACTCCTTTCATCCCATCTCTACCAGGCGTAGACATTGATCATTCTACGGAAATTGACACCCATTTCATTATCAGTTGTAGCGAACTTAAACAATAAGATCAGCTCTTAATAAACACTCAGAAATTACTTAATTTTAAAGGTTATCTAGGCACAAGCCCATGCTTCAGAGGAGTTACGGAGAAGGGCTTTCTGTAGGAACCATGGCGATCCTGGGAGGGCACGCAGAGTTGGGGGCATGATGTCAGCATGGCGGGACACTCATGGAGATGGAGGCTGATTGTGTTCCAGGACCTCAGAGCTGGGATGTGCTGTTTTGGAAGCTCGCCCGTAGCTTCGGCTGGAAAGACTTGGTTTTGATGGAATTTATCATCTCGACATGGCTGCTTGCCATATTTGCCCACACTTAGTAAGGCCACAACAAACACATGCAGAGATTTCCTGCCCTGGTAGCCTCCGATCCCTTATTTTGAAGCTGCAAGAGATGAAGGGCCTTTGCTTTCAACCCTGCCCGATGGGGCGCACTTTGTTGTCGGTTAGACCCGGCCTCCTGCTTAAATGGGATGCCTGACAGTTGTTGCTCTAAAAACTGAGCTACGTAATATTGTCTGATGATAGTTGTTTGTAAGCCCAAAACAAAGTTTTCAAAAAGAGACCCTTTCTATTACTGTTTTATTAAAAAAAAAAAAACTTGCTAGAATTTTAAGTATGTATTAATACATTTTATAGCAGTTAAATGTAGATATGGGTAAACTAGTAGTCAGGTAATTTTGGCACCTTCTAACCAGTGGTTTGAAGTTAAAACAATAGGTGTTATCTTCTAAAAGAGTGTCCTCATTACAGCTAATACAAAATTAAACTTTCACAATGAATTAACCTTCAGCTAATGCTAGTCCCATCTTCAAATGGTTCTAAAAGAAAGCCTGAATTATCTGGTCCCTTCTATTTTTTCCTCTGTCTGTCACCATCATGTAAATTATTCTGGTTAGATGGGTTAATTTAATTATACTAGAAATTTTCGCATGAGGTCGAGAACCCCTTCCCTCATCCGTGGTGCCATGTCTTTTGATAGCTCCTTACACTTTTTGGTTTTATTTTTGGCATGCTTCATCTGGCTCTGTCCTTGATGTATGTGGAGACGAGCTGCTAGCGTGGCAGTTAATCTGCTGGGAGAAATTTCCAGTTGCTCATTTTGAGGCCTTTCTTATTATCGATCACTGAAATCATGAACTGGGAAGTCAAAGACAATGAAGAAAACCACGCTACCCAGCCAGGAGCACCTTCTTGCAGCGATTAGAGAAGAGACCATTATCCTAGCTTTAGATCTGGTTTTCCTGTTGGGAAGATCTGCCGTCAGAGGCATTTTGGCCCATCTGCTTCCTCTAAGGGGTCCTCCGGGCTCAAGGGTTGGGGCTCTGTGTGTGTGTGGGCACTGACCCTCCTACTGCTCTGTTTTCCTGAGAAGGGCAATCAAGTAACTCTTCTCCAAGGGCTTCAGGGAAGTCGGGGGACTAGAGGAGGTTTAACAGCCTCCATGGTGTCCTCAGAAAGGGTTCTGGTCTGTGTGCTTCCCCCCAGTATGAGGCTGTGATCAACCTGGCGGACTATTTCCTCTTCCCCCAAACAGTAAGGCTGGCTTCAAGTCCTCCCGGTGGTTAGTGAAACAGCTGGCGGAGTGAGGTTGTAATTTGAAAGTTTGTGTCACAGATACTTGAAAGGTAATTAAAAAAAAGTTGCGCTAAATGGATTTCTTCATTGGGTGAACCACACTCGGGGAGCTCTCTGTCGAAGGCGAGATCCTTTGGTCTTTTGGGAACTAATAAAATGAGTGCAAGATCCCGGAGAGGAGGAGGAAAGTGGGCATCATATCCTTCATCCCTGCGGTGTGAAACTGCTTAATGGTTGTGGTGATATTAGATGTTTCCAGAAGATGTTTCCTCCTACAAGTTGTTGCATTTTTCTGCCTACATAGAAGATGAACAGCGAAGCCAACTCAGACTTTTAATTCTTTAGCTATGAACTTTGTTGTAGTTTTTGTTCAGGAGAATTTCGAGATGATGAATTTTGATTGCTGTCAAAAATGCAGTTACAGGAGTGCTGAAGATGGTTGGGCATCATCAGGCCATTAAACCAAGTAGAGGGGGTTAGGAAAACAGAAAGTCTAAGCAATGGGATGAGGTCATAGGTTGAAAAATGAAGATGGGATAAAAAGGAAACCCAACAAAACACCCCTCACTATTCACTGGGCACCATGACTTATACCACTGGTGGCCTCAGTAGCAATATGGCGTCTCCACTCAGGACCCACCAATGACCAAGCTTCACATGGCCTCGCCCTTGGGCACGTTGGTCTCCATTCACCACTTTCTCCTCCAGACAGGCTCACCAACGTGCTCTTCCTTCAGCTGCTGAGCGACGCCCATGGGTTTTCCTCCCCTTCAGGAAGGAGTCTGCTCCAGCATCACCAGCTCAGGAGCATCTTTGCTCTGTCTGATGTCACTCTGTCTCCTCGCTGTCCTCTGTTCTTCTTCACGCTTATGTTCACCTGCTGTTATATTCCATATCTGCATCCATGGGTTTATTCCTGTTCCCTCTGCTGCATCCACCCTCATGAGCACGAGGACTGTGTCCTGCTCCCACTGAGTCCCTGGGGCTGGCGGAAGTTTCTGGGAAACGACAGAGGCTCCAGCGCGTCTAAAGTGAGTGCTGCGTTTGTAGAACGAACATCTTTTGTGGAAACTGAATTTGTAAGAAATAAACATTGGAGCTTCTTCGGTTTAGTCTCATTAACACGGGGAAGATCGTGATTCATAATCCGTGACCCCTTCATATCCCATAAGAGTCCACATCGGCTGCCTTTTCTTGACCATGTTCTCTGTGCCCGGCAGAACTCTGGACCCTTACTGGCTTCAGTGATACCAGGTGTTGGGTTTCGAAGAAATCTGTGGCTTGAAGTTCATCTTTGTCCCACGACAGCAAGCAGTTTTATACTAACCCCAGGTGCCTGGGCTTCCGAGTTCGCTATCCTTAGTCCAGAATGACGTCATTTTAGGAGTGGGACCGCTGTGCTGACTTTCCTCCATGACAAGGCATCCAGTGTCGCAAGTGTTCGTTTATAAACGTGGAACGTACACAACTTTAGGATGTTATTTAACATCCGTGGGGCTGATGTCAAACCACTCAAGTTTAGCCCCAGGATGTGGGTGGTGAGTCTGCTCCGTGACGTTTGGTAATGGGACCAAGCATTGTGATGCCTGGCCCCCGAGTTGGCCCTGCAGTCCACTGGCGGGAGCTTTGCATGGGAACACAGTCCCCGAGGACACCAGCTCTCCTGGGCAGCCCAGGCTTCACCCATCAGCCGGCTGTGTGTCCAAGAAATCACCTGTGTCTGGGCCCCAGGGCTGCTTTTCTGTTCCCTCCTCTGCCAGAGCCCTCCCTTCTGCCTTCTATCTCTCCCCGTGTTCCCATGGAGGAGGGTGGCTCTCCCGCAGGTGGCACCAGGCGCTGTGCTGGGGAAGCCTCTTGTGGGACGGGGATGCCAGGAGTGCCCCGCTTGTGGCCACCGAGTGCCACAGATGGGCGAGAGCATTCAAACCGCTTTGAATACTCTCACTCTTGCTCCCCTTCTTTGTTTAAATCCTGAAGAGGCCAGAGGTGCTGGTCCCTTTCATGGCCCGTGCTGCCCCAGCGACTCCCGGATCTCCCATAGTCTCCCCATCGGGGCACATACCGTATGCAAAGCGTAGTGCGAAATGATCCAGGAAATGACTTCTCTGGAGGAAAACTCTGTATCCCTGGTTTTAGTCGGAGTTTAGTGTTCTGGTGTCCCTTTGGGAAAACATTCCAGGAATCCAAGACCCGAAGGAGATCTGCTCGTCCCTGACACTCCCCTTTCCGTCCCCCTCCCATCTCTCCTTCTTCCTGCTGTCTGCCCCTGATGGAACCCTCCGGGAAGGTTATTCAGGACCGAATGGCCTCTGTGTCCTCAGGCAGCGTGTCTCTGGTGGATTTCCCAGACGTGCCGCGTGCCTTTCCTTGGAATTGGGGACCGCAGGCCAGGGGCCTCCCACTGGGACTGTGCTGGCTGGTTTCGCTGGGACGGTGCCAAGGGACAAGCGCCGTGCCCAGGAACAAGTGTGGTGCCCATCCCCTTATCTTGGGCCACGCGGTGCCTCTGCGGGCGCCTGTTCCAAGGGGGATGATGTCTCACACGCGGGGACAGCCGGGTCTGTGTTACGGTGAGGTGACTGCTTCTGCTTCTGTGTAAATTTCCGCGTGTGCCTGGACATGGCTCCTCTCCCGCGTCTTTACTGCCACGGATCAATAAACTCTGCCCCCAGGAAATATTATCCATGTTGGATGCAGGGAGCTGTTACTTCTCTTTTTCCCTCAGCGCAGACCCTGCACGCTTCTACAGTATTGTCATTTTAGGTTAAAAATTTAAAAAAAAAATGGTATTTGGGGGCCGAGAGTGAGAGTTTACTCAGAATGCTCCTGATGAGATATTTGTCTCCTTTGGTTCTGTGGTGGCTTTGATCATTTTAAATCCTGTCCCTATGCCTGGAAAAAAAATGTAGGTACCTGAATTCCATGACATGTTTAAGTAGTTCCAGTGGAATGATCCAGAAATTAAACAAGTTCCATTTCCTGTAGGCAGATAAACAGGAAGTTTTAAGTCTTCCTTTTGTAAAACCGTCAGGAAAATGTTCAGTTGCCTCTACCTGAAGACTCAATTTATGGCTGAGCAGCCAAGTAAGACCTGTGTCATCGTTGTGTAGCAATCTGTGTGCCCAGGGCTGGTGGGGCGCCCTGGGGACACTTGTTGGCTCCCGGGCTTCTTCTATCCTTCCTTTGCCATCCCTGATGTGTGGCTTTTTCCTCTACGTCCTGCTTGGCACATGCAGAGTACGAGAAGGCTGCCCGTCTCTCCTGCGGCTGACGGCCTGTGTCCCAGCAGGAAGAGGGAGGGGAGGGTGGTGGTGTGAGGGGTGGGCCCTCCAGTTCCTCCTCTGGAAGAAACTCCCCAACTTCCCCTGTGCCTGCTGTTTACCTCCCACTGGCCAGAAACCATCGTGGGTGACTTGAAGCAAGGGATGGGGAGATGGCCACCAGCTGCCCTAGTGCACGAGGATAGGGCGATGATTGCGTAGGGGAGGTGGGAAGGGGTCTTAGGGTCAGCCTCGGTGTTTGCTCCTGTTTGCAAACTTCCGGTTCCTCATGAGGCTTCTAGATACTTTCTTTTGCCTGCTTACTATTCCCTTTTTTAAAATTAAATTAAATTTTATTTTTCAGTGTTCCAAAATTCATTGTTTATGCAACTATTCCCGTTTTTATTCTGCACATAGAGAAGCACCCAGAAGAGCATGTGGTTGTGTCTATATAATTTATAATAGAATTTTTTTTAAGATTTTATTTATTTATTTGACAGAGATCACAAGTAAGCAGAGAGGAAGGCAGGGAGAGGAGGAAGCAGGCTCCCTGCTGAGCAGAGCGCCCCATGCGGGACTCGATTCCAGGACCCTGAGATCATGACCTGAGCCAAAGGCAGAGGCTTAACCCACTGAGCCACCCAGGCGCCCCTATAATAGAATATTTTATACACACACTTTCTCTCTTAGACACACATACGTATGTTTTGATATCTGTCTTTAGAGTAAAAGGTAATTTATTAGCAATTTAAGTTGTCTTATCTCAGCCTCCTACATTTGAAAATGTAAATAAGCATGGATTTTATTTTTCTATGGTATATTAAAATTTTAATGACAGGTTAGAGCTTAAGTTGTGTTTGTAAACCTTTCAGCACAGTTCTGTGAAACCGCTGACGTATTTTGTGAATCAAATGGATTTTAGTTGGAGAAAACCAGTCTTACTTAGAAGGTTGCTAATTAATTTTCCCCCTAGTCTTTGTATTATATCATCAGAAATATCAAGAAAATCAGTGTAAGAAATTGTAGCCACACAGTGGCCGTTACATCAGTGTCTGGGTTTTTGCATGAAGACAAAGATGGCTAACTCTTTTGCTTAGGGATTTGGTTTGATGTTTGATGAGCAGTTTAGCTTCTGAAGATATTGATGAAAGATTCTCACGGAGTAAGGATCCAGCTTAGAAGGGATGCGTGGGCTGGAGCCAAAAAGGCAGAGAGACCCATGAGGGAGCAAGTGTGCTTGACCCTCGGCTGCAAAGGTGTTTCTCTCCTGAAATGAGTAACAGGTGGGGAGGGGCCAGGCACCGACCACAGCCTGAAGCAGCTCTGTGCATAGGGTTGCCGGAGAGAGTAAACACTGTAGGGTAAGTATGGCCCAGACATTGCAGGGGATACAGTTAGGCTACGACATTGTTCATTGGTTATCCGATAAGCAAATTTAACTGGGGGTCTTGGATTGTATGTGGCGCCGGCTACCCAGGGCACCTCTGTGTGGGCCATTGTCCCTGGTCAGCCTGGACTGGCTCCGCGTGGTCCCTGCCGGTGAAATGATGATGTCTGGATCAGTCGAGAGAAAAATGAACCTTCTTGGTTGTATAACAAGGCGCACACTGGTGAGAAATGTACACATCGAGACCTACCAGGCTGAAACCTTTGGGATGTTTGGTGTTTGGCCAGAGAGCTCTTCCCATGCATCTTCTGAGAAGAAGCTTCCTTATCATTTGGAAGGAATGTGGCTTCAGAGGCCTCATGGGGCCGGCCTCCGCCCCCTTGTCATGATCAGTACGCGGCAAATTTGTAAATGATGGAGATGAGCCATGTGTTGTGTTTAGTAATGTATTATAATAACATAGGCGGAATTGACGATTAATCAAAACTTTATAAACCAGAGCTGAGTTGACTTAGTGATTTGCAACGGGCTCTGTGGTCGGCCTGTTGACAGTAACTTATTAAAAAACTTGTAATTTCTTCTTAATTGCATATGGCGTGCTGTAGGGTGATACAGAAGATATTAAAATGTGAGTAACAGATGGGTGCTTGCTAAGGGAGGTTCCCATCCCATCTCTTTTCTCATTTGTGTTTTCCATTCATTTATATACCTATCTCTGTAAAACACCACTTTCCTTCTTCCAGACACCACTAGCTTTGGGCTTTTTATGCACTTTGCCTACACTTTCTTATCTCCGTTTCTCCGTGTTCCCTTACTGTGTGATGGAAGAGTTTTGCGCTCTGGCGTCCGTTTGGAGTTGGGTTTTTGTCCTAAATGGGTGGAAGTTGATGGTACACAACTAGGTTGACTTTTAAGTCAAACCCTTTTAAGATAATGACAGTATTTGTTAGTGATGATTTTTTTTGTTTCTTGTTTTTTTTTTTTTTTTTGTTTGTTTGTTTCTTGTTTTTTGTTATTGATCTGCTATGGCTACAGTTTCAAGTGTCTGTTCTGGACCAGGAGATGAGAGATCATTTGTCAAACTTCATGTTCTGACGTGAGCTTATTTGTAGAGCCTACTGTGCACAAGGCATTGACTGATATTTAGAGATACAAGAGGTATTTCTCTGATTTCAAATAGCTTGCAGCTTAATGGGGGGGGAGAGAGAACGTATCTAGACAACTAGATCAGTGAGGCATTTGTCACGTTCTGTACGGAGCAATGCTGCTTTGTGCCACTATTAATAGGGCGATTTCTGTGATTTTGTAATGCATTCAATACCAGATACATCGGTCATTTTTATCTGTTTCTTGCTTTTTCTTTTAATTTCACATTTGATGACTTTTTTTAGTAATGGGTTGACTCAGATGGGGACAGAAAGAGGATATAGAACCGACACTAAAATATTGGATGTTCTCCCTGAAAATAATTGTTCTTCCACTGCCTCATAAGGTTGGACATTTTAAGACTAGTAACACGTTGGATTCTTGCGAAGTCTCCTGGTGGTGGTGTTGGGGGGGCGGTCCTCTATGTTTGGGGCCAGCTCCCCCTGCTCCCCACCAGGTGGCACCAGCAAAACGCAAGCATCCTTCCCTCCCCAGGGAAGGGCTGGGACCTTTCTGTGCTTCTGTTCACGCCCACGGCTTTGCGTTTACTCATTTGATTGTGCCATTATCATCATGGCAGCCGGCATACATTTTCACTACGTTCCTTTTAGCTTGCAGTCACTAATATATCTGTTGATAGAATGAGTCTGTAATTGTTAATCATATACACGAAGCAGATACACAAAATTCAGAACAAAACCACATGCTGATGCTGTGAACCCAACCCAGCCCAAGGCACAGTCAAAACATTGCCTTTGATGTTCACAGTTCAAGTCCAACTCCAACATCCGGTCTTGGGTCTTCATGGGCCCAGGCCTGACCTGTTTATTGGGTCAGAGTTTTTACTATGGTACTTGTATGACACACCCAGGGGAAATGAGCTGACAGTTTTGTGATATGAGGCTCATCTACTGTTCCACGCTATTTTGCTCCCCGGTGCCATATTGTGGGCCGAGCAGTAGACCTTGTGAACCCCATATCTGCACAGTGGCTGTGCCTCCGTGAGGACCCCCACCAGAGTCTGAGAGAGCTGAAGCCCAACAACTCTGTCTTTAAAAAAAAAAAAAAGCCTTAACTTTTAGAAATTTGTACAAAGGTTTCAAACATTTATTTCTAAGCTGAAATAAAATATGGCAAGGTTTGTTGTTATTTTCTTAAAAGTGATGGGTGGGTTGTGAGTGATGAAAGTCCTGTTTCTTTAGGGCGGCTTTGCAGTATTTTTGTCTTCATGTTTGTTTATGATAATGATGCTCTGAGATGTATGTGATTGTGTTGTTATTCTAGAAACTCTTCGGTGTATAGGTAACAAATACATCTTTCGAGCGTGGGCCCAGAATTTGTGCTCTGCAGGCAATAATCGCATCCAGTTTCAGGAAATGGTTTCTCGATTCTGGATGAATGGATGAGGTATTTCTTCAGGGTTAATTTTGTATTAAGCATCGTAGGCGGTGTTGGTCAAGAGCAGGAAGCTTAGGAACACTTGACTCCTGTTTCTGAGCATTTACCGTCTGCCAGGATCTGGAAGGAAATAATACAGAGGCCAAGGCCAAGGCCAGGTACAGGAACACTTTACTGGGCCTTTGCCCCAGTCCCAACTTAGCCTCTCTGCGCCAGGCCCCATTCCCCTCCGCTTCCCTTCCTTTCTCCCTTCCCCTTCGTCTGAAGCAAACGTAGACGTGTGTTGCTGGGTCAGGGACTAGATCCCGAAGCAGGCCCAGCTTGCTGTTTTCTCCATTTCCCTGCAAACCTGTCTGAATCTTGTCCTGACCCCTTCGCTGTGGAGGAAAGGCCAACCCAAGGAAAAAGATCCTCCCCAGCCTACACAAAAGGAGCAAAAGGGACGTCGAGGAGGACAGGCCAGCAGCTCCCCAGGGCCCAGGACTTGCCTGGCGTAAGGGCTGACACTTGGCTTCTTGTGCTGTGTGAATCCAGGCAGGCTGCCTGGAGCTCCTCTAGGTTCCAGAGAGGGGGTGAGCGGGCCTGTGAGCCCTCCCCTTACCCAATGGACTCTTGCCCCTGTTCCTTCTTCACCATCCTTTACTCTGACTTAATGGAAAAGACACACTTTCCTAGGGCACAGTGGGGCATCTGTTTCCTGGAACATATCTCTTAGGAACACCTTTGAACTTGAGCATTCCCTGACAGATTAGGAAGGAGGGCTGGGCGGAGCTGGGATCGTCCTGAGCTACTGAGCCAGCCTCCCTCAACTTCATCCACTCTCTGCCCCTTCCTGAGAGAGGAGGTGGGCCTGAGGGACCCCTGACAGCCAGTGCATGTGTAGGGCCATCGTGAACCTCCGGGGACAGGAGAATGGTGGGAAGTGGTTCTCTCTAGCTATGCACCTTACATATTAGGTTTTTTATAATATCAATAGAAAAATGTTTGTAGGCAATAGAAACATCAAAGGCACAGGATTATTCAATAATTTAAAATTCAGCTGTTAGCTTTCCTTCAAGGTGACTAAAGGGACAGTTCTGTGAACATTCCTGATGCCTCCCATTGGAGTTGAAGGAACTTAAGTATTTCCAAGGTCAACGGGACCGTCCTAGGCATGTTGTCCCTCGGCTTCTGTGCACTTAACTTCGGATGGCCTCTTCTGTGTTCGGTCCTGTTTCCAGCTTTGCCTGCCCCAGTTATCCCCAATAATTAACATCCGGTTTATCAAGTTAGAATACAAGAGAGTGCGTCTGCCTTTGAGCACTAGCCAAGAGTCAAACAAGCCATTACACGTTGAGGAAAGAGGGACAGCGTCTAACACAGACAGTTTTAGAGAGAAACTAAGGAAGGCCAAGCAGCCAGGGGTGACGAGCGGCAGCAGCTTCCAGGAGAGAAGCTCATGGCCCAGACACTGCTCATCACTGATTTGCTGTGTGATGCCAGACAAGATACTGACTTCTCTGGCTCATGCCTGTCTTCTGTAAAATAAGGACAAGAGTGGCACCTCCTTTTGGCTCTTCTGAGGATGGGTCGTCCTCACCGGTAACATGCATAGATGCCTGTATCCTGAAGCGGCTGGCTGAATGTTCACGAACACAGCCTTTACCGGGACCCTCCTTCAGCTCTAGCAGAGTACGCCGTGGCACTCAACCCTATGTCACAGATACCGTGAGGTGTGCCCAGTGACTGAGACATTTGAGCTCTGGCTTCTTCCTCTATCATTGCTGCTCCAGCCGACTATGTCCTAGAGGGAAGTGTGTCCCAGCAGGGTGGGACCTGTCTTGGAAAATATCAGGGGAGGCAGCAAGCCTCAAGATATGCAAGGCTTTATTTATTATTATTATTATTATATTTTAAATAAAAAGGTACTTGAGCATAATGGTTTTTGAGGCATTGCGAACAATGGTGATGATTTTCTTGAGAAACCACTGTTGTTAACTGTCTCCAGGCCGGTTACTATTAGGACCTCATCATTCTCCGTCGGGCGTGGAGGCTGATCGCGTCTCTGTATCATTTTGGCTTCACTGGCTCCAAGTGTTTCGGAGAGAAATATCGTGTCCCTGCAAGTCTCTGATACATTGAGCTAAAGGGGGAAAGAAAAATGGCTCCCTGTGATACTCTCTTTAATAAGCCAGTGCGTTTAGAAGACCACACCAGATTAACTGGTCATTTAAAAGACAAATATTGGATTCATATGCAAGGCTATTTTAAGGCCTTTTTATTCATGCATATTAAAACACAAATGAGCAGTGATTATCTCAAATAGGCTGCCCAGAATATTGTCCTTCCTGGTAGCCGGTTACAGGGTGTGTGTGGTTTTATGGGCTTGGAAAACACCCTCGTGGACTAACCTGTAAATCAGGGAAATGTATGCCCATCGATAACAAGCGAAGAATGAAAGTTCTGCAGACCCGGCCTGTCTTGGGTCACTTACGGAATAGAATACTCAGGGCGGACGATGCTTTCGGCCCAATTACCAACAGGCAGGCTGGCGTGTCGAGCGGACGGACCGTAGGCTTCAGATTCTAACGACTCTGCATTTCAAATTTGACCCTGTCACTTACTAGCTGGGCTAAATTGGACCTTTTCCCGATGTGAAAAAGGCATATAATAATATTTCTCTTGGCTGTATCCACTGCAGCTTCTCTGTTGGAGGGAGCTGCTTCGAAACAGTCATGGCCTTTTGTGGACAGTCTAGGTGGAAGTTTCTAGAGCTTCCTGATGGGATAGACCGCCATAGTTACAGCATCTTTAAGCTTCCTCTAAAATGCGTTTTATCAAAACATGCAGTTGTACATTCTTCATTAGTGGACTTTACTTTTGGCTCAAAAGTTCATTGAAGAAATATTTAGTGCCCCCTATGTAAGGGCATGCTGGGGATATAACTACTGACCTTCCTCCTGAGGCTTCCATTCCAGTGTGAGTGTGTGTGTGTGTGTGTGTGTGTGTGTGAGTGAGAGAGAGAGAGAGCCCGTCATCAATGAGTAAACAAATAAATATTCAGCATATCAAGAGGAAAGATTCTGTGAAGAACAGTTAAGGAGGAGGTAAGCCTTCTTAATTCTCTCCTCTCCCTTTGCCAGCACCGAAGCTATCTGGGAAAATCCTCTTCCTAACTGTCCTCTGAGAGGGAAAAGGCACGGATGCCTTAATTGAAGGAACTGGTGATATTTTTGGTGGAAGAAAGTATTGGCGTTGTGTAGTTCAGAATAACCACATTCGATGTATAACCTCTGGGGGTCTTATCAGGGCAAGCATTGGGGACTGCTAAGCTAGTCTGGGGGCAAAAGTCTCTCTTTTGCCTTTAAAATTGTTGAAGGACACGACAGCGGAGTTTTCTTTTAACACAACGATCGATTTGTTCTCATTAGGCAAAGCTATCTTGGGAATAATCTTAGAAGTCTTATTTACATTTTTCTCCCCCAGATTTCCCTCTTCCAAATTTGAGACGGTTTATGGTTTGGGAAAATTTCAATTTTGACCAGATGTGGGTAAGAAGACACGAGAAGTGATGCGTTTGACACTTTGGCTCAGGCTGGCCTCTCTTGCTTCGGGTCACGCTGTGGACCCGCTCATCTCTGTCCCCGGAGCCATGGTGCCCTGAGTGGTCTGAGGGGAGCCTGTGCGGGGGCGTGAACAGAGCACCTACTCTTCCCTCATCTTGCTTGTGAAGACACTCCTATAGGCGTGACTTAGAGAAACCACATGGATCAGCATGATTTTCGCTAGGAAAGGAAAGACGACTGACAAAATCCAAGGACGCCCCCTTGCAGTGCTCTCCGCTGAAACCACTTAGCCACTAGAATCTCTTAGAGACCCAGCATGGGGCACCTGGGTGGCTCAGTGGGTTAAAGCCTCTGCCTTTGGCTCAGGTCACGATCTCAGGGTCCTAGGATCGAGTCCCGCATCCGGCTCTCTGCTCAGCAGGGAGCCTGCTTCCCCCTCTCTCTGACTGCCTCTCTGTCTGCTTGTGATCTCACTCTGTCAAATAAATAAATAAAGTCATAAAAAAAGAAAAAGGAAGAAAGAAAGCAAGAAAGCCCCAGCTGCTCATGAAGACGTTCATAAGAAGCAAGTCTGTTAAACAGCCTCTTGGATTTTTACACGAGCTGACTTCCTCCAAACTGGACAGCTTCTTTGGGTATTAAAAAAATGATGCTTTTATAGAAAGACTATATGGCACTTGTGTAGAAAATACATTTAGGGGCGCTTGGCTGGCTCAGGCGGTAGAGCACACAACCCTTGGTCTTGGGGCTGTGAGATCGATCCCCATGTTGGCTGTGAAGATTATTTTAAAACAAAAATCTTAAAAAAAAAAAAAAGAAAGAGAATACATTTAAAACTAGATTGGCAGCTCTGGCATTTTGGTGTGAAAACCAGGAATGTTTTGTGACATCCACATCGTTTCATTTTTAAGTATCAGTGGGAATGTGTTGAGTTCCGAGTGAGCACTGTCCAGAGTGAAACCAGCATTTTTGCTGCCCAGCACTGTCCCATTTGGTCAGCCTTATTTTCCTCTGTAAGGTATTGCTGTGCCCAGAAGAAAGTCCTATTATTTTCATCCTCAGTTCCTTCTCTCTTTTAAATAATCTTACATCCCTTATGCCACGGTCTGAATGTTCATGGTCCCCCAGAATTCCCTGTCCCCTTAGTGTGATGACAGTAGGTGAGGGCTGTCGGGCTATGATCAGGCCATGAGGATGGAGCCTGCCGCCACCCCCCCACCCCACGATGGGATTAGTCTTTTATAAAAGGGATCCCACAAGGCTCCCTGGCCTCTTCCACCGTGTAAGGATCCAAGGAGATGTCGGCGACCTAGAAGACAGTTCTCATCCTACTGCACCGCACCCCGATTTTGGGTTTCCAGCTTCCAGAACAGTCAGAAAAATACTCCTGTTGCTCCTAAGCCACCTGGTCTATGGTATTTTGTTATAGGAACCCCAGCAGGCAGAGACGGCGTAGCGAACGCTGCGTGTCTCAAATCCATCAGAGAGTCTGGTGGGTGAACTGATTTGGGTTAGAAGCTGAAACTCTCACCAGTTGGGCCTCCCGTGGGGATATGAGCCACAGTGCTAGTCCCTGGCCTAGTTTCTGAGAACAGAAATTGGTGGGTGTGGAACGCAGTTGCTGGCTTCCTGTCAAAAACCGTGAAGGGGTTTGAGCCCACTTGTAAGCTAATGGTTATCCTGCCGCATTTCCGTGGAGGCTGGCTGAAGCCAGGAGACTCGGGGTTCAGAGACAGAGGACTTCAGCCCTAGTGGCACAGCAAGCAGCGTGAACCTCGTGTTGGCAGTGACTTCTGTGGCTGCCCCCAGACCCCATTTTTTGTACCCTTGTAACGGATTATTCCTAACTTTAAAAATAACTTTTTAAATGATTTTTAAAATTTATTTATTCACTTGAGAGAGAGAGAGAGATAGCATGAGTTGAGGGGAGGGGCAGACGGAGAGGGGGAAGCAGACTGTCCCCTGAGTGGGAAGCTGGATGCAGGGTCCTCCCTCCCAGGACCCTGAGATCGTGACCTGAGCTGAAGGCAGACTGCGCTCTACACTTGATGTGCATTTCTTACTTTTACTCTGGGAATAAATTCTCAGCAAAAACCATAAGTAAATGGTCAGAAGGATCTTTGCAATTTGTATTTATACTGTAGCTTTTGAATTGGCCTGGTGGAAATTTGTAGTAAGAAGTTACTTTATATATATATGTACAAATATATATATATACATACACACATATATATATATATATATAAATTATTATTTGAGAGAGAGAGAGAGCACGTGAGAGAGAGCCAGAGTGAGTGAGAGAGAGAGAGACAAATCATGGGCAGGGGGAGGGGGAGAGGGAGAAGCAGACTCCCCGAGGAGCAGCGAGCCCGACAAGGAACTGAATCCCAGGATCCCAGGATCATGACCCGAGCTAAAGGTAGACGCTCAACCAACTGAGTCACCCAGGCATCCCAAGAAGTGTTTATTATATTTTAATGATCAAATAATATGTCACGTATCTTCTACACATTAGCTGAAGAGCAGAGATTCAGAAATACCAACTAAGAAAATTACATTCAGAGTTTATTTCCTAGTTCTTGTAAGTAGATTTTGGGTAAGAAGTGCAGATTGCTAATCAATCAAATAGACTGATTTATTACTTACCTATTACTGACCATTTTTGAATGTAAAAAATATTAGTTTGCTTTGTCAACTTTACAAATTTATGACTATCCTTTGACTTGTACTGGCCCCACTGGTTCTCTCCTCACCCTCTTGAGGACACATTCTCTACATTAGTGTAGATCGTCTTGTGGAAGGCACGTGGATCACTAGTTACTCCACCATGTTAACACCCGCACTGTGAGCTCAGTCTTATTCCCAGCCTTTGCTAAAGGCCCAGACACGTAGGGAGGCAACAAATTCATATTTAATGGTGGAACACACCGATTCTGTATCTAGGCATGGTCCTTACTGCAAATGAAAGCCTGAGTCTTCTTGCTTCGGGAGAGCACTATGTTACAGGCGATTAGAGCCTCCCGTAAGAGCCAGCTTCTCTGACCCAGAACATTCCCAGTTTCGGCTCATTTATTTGCTGTCCTGCGAGAAGGCTTCCCCTGTAACTCTTGGATTTGCTCTTTTGTGCTGTTGTTGTTAGAGATCCCTGTCCTTGACCGTGCCTACCTACTGATGCCTGGAGATGGCCATTTAATCCCCGACTCTGGGTAATTAATCATCTAGGAGGGACTCTGGTGTATTTCAGGTATAACGAAAGGTATGACAGCCCCATGGAGGAGAAGGAACACAGATCTCTGCTTTACCTAAAATACTGGCAGCCGCAAAGGGAATAAAAAGTTGAAGCACTTTCATACAACCTACAGCTACGTTGGTTTTGAGGTGGGTCCCTGCACACATAAGAACAAATACCTTCTTTTTCTGCAGTTCCTAGTTTTGAACCAGGATGAGGATTTTCTTATATATAGTCAGTTCACCAGAATTTCCAAAGTAAAAAACGTCCAAGGGTGCATCTGTTATTTCTTACAAACGTAAACATTCTAACCAGATACTTTGAAAGGAAAACTTTTAGTATTCGCCTCGATGCCCCAATATGTGCTGATCTAAAGGACAAAACCTTGGAAACGTATCTTTGCATAATGTCCAAAGTTAATAATGATATCTAGTATTTACTGGCTGCAAACAGGAATATATCCTATAACCTGCATTTTCTTATCTAAAAAGATGGCAATAATGATCACACACAAGATGAAAAGTTAGAAAGAAAAAGGAAATTTTGCAGACTCAGAAGTTCTATGCAAGTATGAAGTTAGTGGGGGCATGGGAGAAGCAAGAACTGGCGGAAACAGACTCCTTGAAGACCTAATAAATGGAGTCAGGCACAGGAGACCGGGAGCGAGTGGATCAGAGAGCCTCTCAGGGGAATCCCCGTGGCTCATCAGCCCCGGTGAGGCGCCGAGTTGAGGAACCGCCGGCTTAGCCTGTCTGAGTGTCTCCTGCATAGAGTCTGTTCTCATCGAGTGTCCAGTCTTTGGAAACTCACTTGGAAAGCATAAAGATTATATTTAGAAGGAGTGGATTTTACTACTTTCATTTCCTACTGGGTCAATTTTAGAATGAATATTGTATTGCTTTTAAGTTCTATTTCTGATCGTCTCGAGTTTGAGAATTAAAAGATGAACTTCTATGTATGCTTTTGTCTTTTCCTCTGCCCCCCATAAGAATGCACCTTGAGATGAGGGTCTGTATCTTGAATTTCTTTTATTTATTATTATTACTATAACACCTGGCTAATTATGCAAAGGAAAGAGCTCTGTGGATAGTTGCTCACTTAATTTGGTTCTATTAAAAGGGGATAATTAAGCTCAGTCTTCATGGGGAACATTTGGACATACAGATCCGGATGATAACATGGTCCACTCATTTTTCAAAAATGTATTTTTTAAAAAAATTTAGCTTAAATAGGCACAATATTTATCACATGCTGGCAGTAGATCGTACTCGTAAAAGGTATAATAACCCTACATCTGTGGTGTCGAACCCCGGGCACACTGAGAGAGAAAATCAAAGGGATGCTTTGTTGGCTCACTGCTAGAAAACATTCTCTCAAACATTTTCCTTTCTGTAAAGGTCCATTCTGAGCCGCTCCTGGCAAGTGTGTCCCCTCACGAGGTGCTGGTGTCATGCCAACGTTGTGTCAAAGCTCCCATCCCGTTAGCACGTTGTGTACTTGCGTTCTGGGAGTCAGGGACAGCGTAGCATGGGGAAAGTTCCTCTCAAAGACTCGGCACACATTTCTAAGAGGAGAAAACACAACAATACAGACTTTGCTTATTTGTAGTGGGGAGAAATAGAACTTTAATCCCATTATCAAGAGCTGTCAGACCCTAATGAGAGTTTTCTCTCCTTGTTCCCTTGTCCCATGGCTTTGAGTTAGCTCTGTTTTATAAATAGAAAGACTGTACTGACATTCTCCCCATAGAAATAAAGAGGTTAATAATTAATTATTAATGCTACCAGGGGCGTCATTCTTCAGGAGTCGCAGCGGTCAAACGAGGCATATTTGGCTAGGAAGCCATTTTGGAAAAAAAAAAAAAAGATGTGTAAGATTCTATAACTTTCTGAATAGACATTCACAGTGGCCATGACGGTATGGTTTTTAATGTTTGTTTGTATATATTTCTTAGATGATAGACTTTTATTTTTTAAAAATTATTTATTTATTTGACAGAGAGTGAGAGCACAAGCAGGGGGAGTGGTGGAGGGAGAGGGAGAAGGAAGCTTCCCCCTGAGCAGGGAGCTCACTCTGGGGCTCCATCCTAGGACCCTGGGATCATGACCTGAGCCGAAGGCAGACGCTTAACCGACGGAGCCACGCACGCCCTTTTATTTTTTAGGTTCACAGCCAAATTGTGCACAAAGTGTAGAGTTTTGATATGCCCTTTGGCCCCCTACTCTGTACACACAGACTCCCCTGCCATCAACATCCCACACCGGAGGGATACATTCAGTACAACCGATGAACCTCCTTTGACGTATCATTAACACCGAAAGTCCGAAAAAGTCCATGGTGTACATTACGGCTCACTGTCGGTATTGTACATTGTCTAGGTTTTGACAAATGTATAATGTTGTGTCTTGTCATTGAAGCATCATACAGAATTGTTTCCCTGCCCGACAAAATCCTATTTGTTCTTCCCTACACCCTTATCCGCAGCAAGCACTAATCTTCTTATCATCTCCATAGTTTTGTCATTTCCATTTGTCACCTACTGCAGCTAGAACCGTCCAGTATGCGGCCTTTGAAGATTGGGTTCTTGCACTTAGTAACATGCGTTTAGGTTTCCTTTGAGTCTCTTTGGCTTCACAGCTTGTCTTCTCTCTGTCTGGTTGGATCACAGTTTATTTACCCATTCACCTGCTGGAGGACATCCTTGTGACCCCGATGTTTTGGATATGATGAATGACAGTATGCCTTTAGAGGATGTCTCTCTTATGCTGTTCTCTATTCTAAATAAAGATTTCTATAAAAATGAAAACCGAGTGGGATTAGGCTGTTGCAGACCCAAGGAGACGGTGAGAAGAGCTTGAACACTGGGGAGGTTATGGGCATTGGGTGATCCGGTGTCGTTTCCATAGGTTAACTTCTTCCCCGGTGTGCAGCGCGCAGAAAGCCCAGTTTCCCCATGCATATGGTTAATGAGGTCTCCTTCAGGATCGCCCGAGAGTCCAGCAGAGTCATGATTAGACAGACACTCTCTGATGTTATGCAGATGTGCTTTTGAATCCCTGTGTCAGCGTTTACCATTTGCGTGAAGTCAAGCATGTTTCTTAACCGTCCAATTTTCTCTTCTAGAAAAGGTGTCCATATTGCTTTACTGGTAATGTGTACGCAAAGCTTTGCATAGAAAAAGTGGTCAGCAGGCGGTTACTTTTCTCCGTTGGACTTGTTACTTTCCGATTTATTATGGCATTTACTTATTATCTTGTTCATTTTTTTTCCTTACAAATATATGGGCTCCATGTGAGAAGATATATTTATCTGACTTGTTACTGATGGGTCTTCAGTGTCTTAAAAAGTGTGTGATACACTTAATAAAAAGCTGTTGAATGAATGGATGAACTTTCCAAATGATCTGTTCGACTTCCTAGAAGCTGTGTGTACCCTCTGTCTGTACTCCAAGAACACTGGCCACAGATTTGCCAATGAAAAGCATGAATATTAGCCAGTGATGCTTTTCCATGAGTTGAGGACCACTACTAGCAAATCAATTAATTTTACTGGGGTTCCTTCTCTCAATAAATGCATGGAATTAGGATCTCTACTCATGATTGCGATGCTGTCAAATTTACCCATAAGAAATCAGGGCACGGTGCCCTTCTCTGATGGGTGAAATGGCGGTGGGAATAAATTTTTTTTCTCCTTTTATATTATTTTTGTGCTTATCTTTTTAGTATTTTAACATTATTTTTGTAGTGGCAATTTAAAGGTGATCTGATTAAAATAAAACATTAAAGTCGATGGTAGAAATCTGAACCTGGAGGTGCCTGGATGGCTCAGTCCTCAAGCGTCCGAATCTTGGTTTCAGCTTCGGTCGTGATCTCAGGCTCATGAGCTGGAGCCCTCCACTGGGCTCCTTGCTCAGTGGGGAGTCTGCTGGAGATTCTCTCTATCCCTCTCTTTTTGCCTCTCCCCCTCCTTCCTTCCTTCTCCCTCTAAAAAAAAAAAAAGAAAGAAACCTGAACCTGACTTCAGTCAGAGAATTTGACAATGCTTATTGTCTGTTCATAAACTTTTACTTTTTTTTAAAATAATTACCTGCATTTGCATCTGTTCACGACTTTGAATTATATGTACAATCTAGGTAGGTAAATATAAAAGAACTTCAAAGGCCCTGTTGGAGGTAAAGTGACTGCTCATTTTGGAGCGCTGTGATGGGCTTCTCAGGAGGGGGAAACTGAGGCAAAGGGGTGTGTGATACAGGCACAGCCCCTTCTGGCCGAAGCTGAACGGGAGTTTGTTTTCGAGCCAAGTGCTGTTCACCCCTAAGGAGGACAGCCTGTCACTCATCGCTAGTTTGGGACAGAAGACTCCCAAGTTTCTCCCTTGTTGCTCTGCCCCTGGGTTCTGACCGCTCTGCGTCCAAGCTGCTCCACGGGCCTTAAAGGAGGGAATGGAGCTTCTGCTGTACTCTCTGTATTTATCTGGAAGGGGATAGAGGGATAGACAGGCAGAAAGGGCAGCGGGAGCTTCGGGGACAGACTGATGGTCGCTTCTCACCGGTTCTGAGAGAGAAGCTGGAAAACGTCCGAGTGAAGGCTTGGGTGACATGGGAGGTGATCGTCTGGCCCCCGCAGACCTGTGCAGTGTGTGCAGGTCCTCTCCGGGGAGCAGCAGGCCCTGGGGGGGGCAGTGGTGGGGTTGGGTGTCAGCATCGGTCCCCGTGGGTGGGTTATTTTGGGAGCCCCGCGTTAGGCTCTAGGCCAGCCCGTGTGAGCACAGGCTGAATCAGGAACGCAGTTTCTGACGCATTAGACATCTGTCTGAGTGCGTGCTTTTGAGATAAGCTACTGAGACGCAAGGCCCGATTTTACTGTAAAATTATTTTAGTGCGGTATTCCCCCCCCAATTCAGAAATTAATGATGGATTCCATGGAAGAAGAAAACGGTCTACTTTCCTATCTGACTCGTTTCTAAAAATCTGACGTATAGTGTCCAAGAGCCGCACTGTTAAGGATGGTCTCATGCCAGACAAATCTTGTGTCAGTTTAAGTAAGCTGTGTTCTGCTTGTCTTGTTTCTCTTCTCTGCTGTGGGGGACCTTGAAGGAATTCAAATTGGGCCTTTCTTGATGTCTTCTTTTTTAGCAAATGAACAGAAGACAGTTGACAATCCTATCTGTTAAGGGCCTTTGTTTTGAAGACATGTGCGTGGACGTTTTACATATGTTGGATTATTCTACGGACCCAGTCTCACCAAGGTGTTCAATTTCTTTGGATTGCAAATGAGAACCGTTCCCTTCTTTAATTATAAATTCCTCGTCTATCTGTTTCAGAGAGAATGTGCTGAATGGCTCCCTTGTGTAGCTCCACGATCGTCCACGATCACGGAGCGAGAAGGAGAGTGCCATTGACACCCCGGGAAGGTAAGGGGGTGTCAGCTGAAGTTCAACATGACCAAGCTAAAAATTGGATGTCTGGAGTGGTGCTTGAAGGCACTGGATTTAAAGCAAATAATCACTCGGGTAGCCTATTAGATAGACATTTGTGCTTTGAATCATAATGGGTGATAATGTTAGAAATGACATCTCCATGCATCTGAGGGACAGGATTGGAACAGCCCTTCCCATCGGGAGCTGCTCCTGTCCTCCTCCAGGCTTTTCCTTCAAGGGCCCTTTCTGTTCTTAAGTGTTAAATACCTACTTCAGTTTTCTGTTCTGTTTGAATTACTTTCAACATGTTATCTGAAGAGTGGTTTTCCACAAAATTTCTGATACTCCAACTGGGTGATGGAGCAGACACATTCCCAGTGTAATCTCCAGTATCCAGCACGTTCCATGCAGTGCTGGCAAAATGAGTTCACCACAGCACCTGCAGCCCCCCCGGCGCTCTTCCCCGTGGCGGCTTCTCCACTACGTACCGTCTCACCTGACATTGGGCCTGTCTCGAGACCTACGAGGGCCAGCGCAGGCATACGTTTTGTGAAAGGCTGGGGGTTGTGTTCCTTTTTGCACAGTTTTAATTACAATGAAAGAAACTCTTGTATCCTGGGCTGAACCTAGCACCTGCCATTTTGTAAGATCTCTGGATAAGTTTTATAGAAAAAACTAACATTTTGGGTTTTTTCCCAGCCATATTCCTTTGAGCTACAGGAAGCCTGTTTTGTGCAGGTCCCAGCCTTTTGATGGTCATGCTGCAATGCTATCAGCTAGAAATGCCTGGGGCACCCACCTGGGCCCCCTGAACTTCCTACAGACATCTCCCCTTTCCAAACCAAGACCGGACTGGCCCTTCTGGCTCTGATCGTGGTTGCAAACTGCCCTTCAGCAACAGCCACCAGGAAACTTTGAAAAAAAAAAAAAATAGAGGCTGATTTCTCACAAGGGGAAATTACACAGCACCCCGGGACCATGTGGCAAGGTCATGGGTAGACAAAGAGCATGTGGGCCTGGAGGTCCTGCTTTTGCTGGGGTTGAGGGTGGATGCCTAAGGTCACAGGGGCTCCCTTTTTATTGGTGGATTTAAAGTTTAAGAGCAGGAATTAAAAATGGGGTAAGAGAAATGAGGAGTGGCCCAAAGTGTGATCGAAATCCACCCAGATCTCTGAAACAAAGGACCCTCTGTGGGGGGAGGTGGCCCGAGCCTTGATCCACTAGTGTGGCTGGTAGTGTCTTTATTCGAGATCGTTCTCCTGGAGGTGGATAGCTGGGCGCTCAGATCTCACTGTCAGGGCTTACACTGCAAACCCATTGTTGTTCGCTTAATTGTGCGTGCAAATCTAGTGTTTTCTAGTTGGGGCGAAGCTGCTGATGGACAGACAAGTCTTTGGATGTCATGTCTGTGTGCGTCGCCTGCCCGTCTGAGCCTCAGGAAAGCCCGTAGGAAGATGGCGTGTGAGCCCTGGAGGAGATTTTAGGTTGTTCAAAGTGGGCTGATCACCATGAAAGTGTTAAGTGGTTTCTCACTGGAGCTAAATGAAAAATAAATAACAACCAGAAACACAAACCAGTGGGCATTTCTAAAGATGCTTTTTGCAAACAAGTCTGTGTTGAGTTAAAATGCAAAAGAACACAAGAGGATAGTTCATACTAAAATTTGTCTAATTGGGAAGGAATGTCACAGATTTCTAACATTATCTTTTGCACAATTTTTTAAAAAAGCTTTTATTTATTCATTTGATAGACAGAGATCACAAGTAGGTAGAGAGGCAGGCAGAGAGAGAGGAGGAAGCAGGCTCCGTGCTGAGCAGAGAGACCGATGCGGGGCTCGATCCCAGGAACCCTGGGACCATGACCTGATCCAAAGGCAGCGGCTTTAACCTTCTGAGCTACCCAGGCGCCCATTCTTTTGCACATTTTTAAAAACAGATGGTGGATTTCAGATAGACCTAAATGTCTCTTTTTTTGCAGAAAAGTCCCCCGAGTGGGCAAATTTTACTCCAGGACATAACAAGTAAATATTGTACATAAACACTTGTGATCAGGAGACAACAAGCACCACGGTAGAGAGCATAAACCGGGACACTTTAGAACTGATCTAACTTGGCATCAAATGCAGGTGTGTGCATCTGCCCTACATGGATGATGGCATTCGACAGACGCACGGTTGAGATGAGTCACTGATTTTCCTGACCTGAGGGCGGTGATGAATAATGTTGCAGACAAGGAGCAGAATACAGTCATAGTACAATACGATGGGCCAAAATGGGCTTTCACAACAAAGTCACCTGTGAAGGGCAGTGCATTTTGCATCTGAGTCATTGTATAAATGTCCTTTACATACCATGCAAGATACAAAATTACCGCCATCTGCGAGTGTGTTTGTTCCAATTTCACCTCAGTCCAAGTGCAGAAGGAGACACGCATTGTTACAGGACTCGTCTAAGGGAGCACGGGGGAGCAGGTGATTCAAGCCATGGTGGGGGTTAACCAGCCTCCCAGGTGAACGTTTGGTGGAGCATTTCCGAATTACTGCGTGAGCGAAATGTGGGAGGTAGCCCGTTTCCCCGCCCTGAAGGTGGGAAAAAGACAAGGAGGCTGTCTGACCCAGTGATGTCCCAGTGATATCTGTCCCAATGATGGACTGGACGTGTTATGCCATGCAGTTGGATGAGAAAGAAGATAAAATATGAAAATATAAAATCAGGGGCACCTGGGTGGCTCAGTGGGTTAAGCCACTGCCTTCGACTCGGGTCATGATATCGGGGTCCTGGGATCGAGCCCCACGTCGGGCTCTCTGCTCAGCGAGGAGCCTGCTTCCTCCCTCTCTCTCTGCCTGACTCTCTGCTTACTTGTGATCTCTCTCTCTGTCAAATAAATAAATAAAATATTAAAAAAAAAAGAAAATACAAAATCTATCCATGTGTTTGGCCCCTAAACACAAGTTAATCAGTTCCAAGTAGCAGAAGAAATAAGAATTTCGTCAGGTTGTCACGTTACACAATCAATATTCAAGAGTCAACAGTTTTCTGTTTACCAGCAAAAACTGGTTGATATATGCAATGTAAAGATTCTATTCCTGATGGCAGCAAGAATACAAAACATCAAAGGCTTAATGTAGGAGCCGTGTCGCTCTGTGGTGCCTCCTTATCTTGATGTTGGTTTACCTGAGGTTCTTGGTCCTGAGATTGCCTTAGAGAGGTTGCCGTCTCTCTCTCTCTCTCTCTCTCTCTTTTTTAAAGGTTTTATTTATGTGTTTGGCAGAGAGAGAGAGAGAGAGCACAAGTAGGCAAAGAAGCAGGCAGAGGGAGGGGGAGAAGCAGACTTCCTGACAAGCAGGGAGTCCCATGAGGGAGTCGGTCCCAGGACCCTGGGATCATGACCTGAGGAGAAGGCGGACACTTAACTCACAGAGCCACCCAGGTGTCTAGGTGCCCCAGAGCTGTAGTCGCTTACCTGAGGCTGTACTCTGGCTTTTTCGTGGCTGGAGTTCAGTGACTGAAATGGGTTGGAGTGGGCATACGGCGGGTCCTCTTCTGGTGCCTCCTGGGTGTTAGCAGTCATTTAGGGCCCCCCTGGATTTTTCTGCCCCCGTGCTTACGCTGGTGGTGCCCTCTGGGGAGAAGGTGCTCCGGCTGCTTGACCCAGGACGGGGGCAGCAGGCACCCTTGTTTAGTGGTTCTGGACAGGGCTCCCCAGGTAATCCTCATGGATTTTACTTTTCTTTCTCATTGCATTGTTGCTTCTGAACTTGGAGAAGCTCTGAAGGCACCGCAGTGTTTCCCAGCAATCTTTTCCGTTTGTATTTGAAGCTGTGGTTTCTTTCCTCTGTGTAGATGAGTGGATTTCCTTCCTGTCTTTCAAGGATTTCTGGTCCACATGGAAATTTCTCCATGTCTTCCAGGACTTCCCTGAACACTTTCTTTTATTTTTTTTAAGGATGTTATTTATTTATAAGCAAATAACAATAAGAGAGAGTTAGCTCAAGTGCAGGAGCAGAGGGAGGGGCAGAGGGAGAGGGAGAAGCAGGGTCCTTGCCCAGTAGGGAGCCCTAGCAGGGCAGATCCCGGGGCTCCGGGATCATGACTTGAGCCCCCGAGGCAGATGCTTCACCAGCTGAGCCATTCAGATGCCCCATCCCTTTCTTTTAAATACAACCATCCTTTGTCATGTCAGCGTCCACAGATGGGAAGAGGAGCCCGGTTCATGTGCCCAGACGGCATCTCGGCCCCACCCTGGATCAGGACCCTGGATTACACAAGGGTTCACACAGCTTCCTCAGGCTAGGGTTGCCAGATAAAATACATGGGGCCCATTTGAATTTAAACTTCAGATAAACAGTGCATAATTGTGTCAGTATGAATCTGTCCTGTACTTACCCCGTTGCCCAGAAGTATCCACTGTTTATCTGAAATTTACATTTAACCTTAAAAGCTCTGTGCTGTTTATCTGCAATTCAAATTCAGTTGCACATCCTGTGTTTTTCTTTGCTAAATCTGGCAACCCTACCCCTGGTGTCTGGTGAGCAGAAACCACACTGCCTCTGGAGATGCATGCGTGGTGGAGGGTGAGGGGCGGAGGAGATGATGACCCACACTCTAGGGACCCAGCAGCATGGGCTCCCCAGAGCCCTAATACTGCTGATGCATTAGGTAATCAGCCATCTCGGGAGCTGGGTCAAATGAAATGGTAGTTGAACTGAAATCGATATTCCATGGTATCCATCAGGTGCTTTCTTCATGCCAACTTCCTAACTGTTCTCGTTCTTTCGGGCTGCTGTAACAAAACACCATACCATGCTCACTGGCTTATAAACAACAAAAATTGCTCACAGTTCTAGAGCCTGGGAAGTCCAAGATTAAGGTGCTGGCAGATTTGGTGTCCCGGAAAAGCCTAGTTATGGAACCAGACAGAACTGTGCAGTTCCCGCAAATGGCAGACAGAGGCTGAGCGATCACACAAGAACCTTTTCTATGTGGGCTAATCCCACTCCTGAGGACTCCCATCCAAAGGCCCTACCTCTCAACACCATCACCCTGGAGGTTAGGCTCCAACAAACGAATTTGATGAGGAGAGGACACAAACACTTAGACTAGAGCAATAATTAACTATATGAATGATCCAAAGAACACATAACTGTGAGTAAATGAACTTCTAGCAAGAAGTATACCAATATATAAAAATCAGTGTGATCATTTCAAATGTGATACCATAAAGTCTACTGATGTGTTTCTAGTCCTTTGCTTGAGATATAAAATAATTCTCCCGCAGTGTTATTAAAGTGCGCCCTTTAATGACAGTTCTTCCAATGTTTTTGTTTAGTATCATTAACTTCAAAGACAGTGGATGTTGACTGTGTCAGCCAACCATTTGCTTACAACCTCCTGATGATAGGCTTAGAAGCAGAGTGTTACTAACACCACGATCACGTAAAGAATTTTTTATATTTTCCTGACTGTGGGAGGCCAGTGAAGTGATATTAAGGGATAATTATTGTTGACATATTTGCCAAATAATTATAAAAACCACAAACATGGCTTTCTGTTTTATTGAGCAGAGGAGCACGGAGCACATGCTTTGCCTTAATCTTTGGGAGAAAGTTTCTTATAAAATTGCCTGCAGTTGATGGTTTCAAGTTGCAAATCTGTTTCTTTTTCCTTCCAAAAAACTGTGAATAACCACCGTTTCCCATTTTCAGTTGTTCAGTGGAACCGGTTCCTTCTCTCCTTTCCTTATGATTCTCAGGTGCCAGAATTTGGGTTCCGTCCTTCCCGGGCCCCCCAACTTGCAGAGAATGATTTTGTGAATAAATGAATCGGCTCCCAGGGGCTGTCACGTGTCGAGTCTATTACTTCCTATCTGTTCCTGCTCACGCTGGCAGTGCAGTCTGTGTCAACAGAAAGCCATAATTGCCCTTGACATTATCTGTATCTTGAATAGGTTTTTATTCTCTGATTCCTCCACATCTGCTTTTTTCCTTCCCCCAAGTCTTTGAATATTTATTTTTTTTAACTGCACTCATTTTGTAACTGAAGCTTTGTAGTCATTGGGTCTGCTTTGCTTTTCTCTTCTGAACCTTTTGATACAGAAGAATGTAATTTAAGGGCTTGGTTAGTGCACACCAGGGTAAGGGGACACCAGGACGTAAAGAGAAATGACACTGCAATTCTTATTGCAGCAATTCTGGTTACCTTTACGTGAGTGGTTACTGATTCACTCACCTGTGTAAATTATCATACCCTTTTTGTCCTGGGGGACTTGTTTTTGATACATACTATTACGTCTGTAAGGATACTCTATACTTTGGCACTCAGAGCTTTGTTCAGTCTTTTGTTATGGAGGGTATTTGGCGGTGATTTCATTCATTTATTTCTTCCTGTTGGCTCTGTCATCTGCAAGTCACTCCTTTAAACATGTCTGGAAACCAGGGTTTCCAGGTAGTTATGAAGATAAGAGTCGGGAACTTTGCCTTCCTGAGAAGTTGAGAGAAGAGTGTGAGAGAGATGGAGTGGGGAGGACAAGAAGGGGGGAGCCAGGAGGGAGACCAGAATTGGGGAGGAGTACAGGAGACAGAAGGGGAGGATGGAGGGAGAGGTGGAGGGAGGCCGAGGAGTCTCGAAGGAGAAGGTGTACTGCCTTTGTCAATAAAGGCCATTATCTGAAATGCTTCTGACTCCCAATTAGTGGCATAATAATTTCATGCAATATTTAACCACAGTAGGGTCACAACAGGAAAAATGACAAATGGTCCTTTGAAGTTGGGATTTAAGTTAATATGTGCTCTTCATGAATTTTTCAATTCCTAAGAATTTTATAAAGGCAGATGGAGACAGATAAAGGAAAGAGGCTCCCTTGAATTTCCTAATAAATGATTATTAGAGACCCCCGTGCTGAAGCCCAGATGAAGCCCCTTGCAGAGCAAAACCCCAAACAAGGGAAATGGGTCTCAGGGTCCCGCCAGTGTTGTGCACCTCTTCCCACCTCCGTTCAGGGGCATCTTCTGGTAGCACGGAATTAGGCTCTCTGGAAATCCGGTTATGAGACATTGACCAGCACACACTGGACATCCCATGTGCTTCCAGTGACCCATATCCATGTCACTTGTTAATGGATGCCCACGACGGGCTGTTTTTCCTCTCACCTCCCTCTCATCCAGAATGCCCCCCTCTGGGGATGACCACTTCAGGTTGTGTCTTGTGCTCTTGACTGCCCTTCCTTTCCTCAATCACAGTTTACTTGCCCTGAGTTCTGTTCTTGTAAGCCGCTTGTCTGCCTTACCAGGATATTAGAAGGATATTCTTCCTAGGTGCCACATGTGAGAAGATGGCAAGATGGTCTGGACCTTCTGGAGTCTGGGGTCTGTCCATGACCGTGGTGGGGGGAATGTGAAGCCGTGTTCAATCTCAGGTCACAGCCCTTGACTTCTCTACCTGCCTGTGTGTGCCGCTGGCCTTGGCGATCACAGCCATAGCACATTCAAGGACCAGAGAAAAATATGTTTGGGTTGACAAAGGTAATTTTGGGGGTCAGTGAAATTTCATGAGGAGCAGAGACTGTTTTGTTTACAGAACCATCAGTTCAATTTCGGTGAAATAGAATGGTTTGGAGATGTGATTTCTATTTTGTGCCTTCAACAGGGCCATTTGATTGACCTTCGTCCCCAGGGAGGCTGAAAAATAGATATTGTCTATGCATTAGGATCCCGATGGGGGTGTGGGGCGGTGGGGGCTGTGCAGGGCTGTGCTCTTTGTTTAGATGGGAGGATGAGTCAGTGGAAAAAGTCACCTCCTCATTGGAGCCTTGTCTGTGGCCTTTCGGTGAGCCAGCCCCTGATCTCTGTGGACATCTGGCCTTCTGGAAACTCAGAGCCTGCAGGCACCTCTGTTGTGATTCAATCTGGTCTCTAAACAAATGAGTGGAACCAAAAGAAAGGTCAGGGAGAGAGAGAAAGGGAAGAAGAAGTGAAATAGGCAGTACAAATGGAAACACTCTGGTTGTAACTGACTTAAAAAAAAAAAAAGAAAAAGTCTCTAACAGTTTAAGCAGAAATCTGTGTGCAGAGTGTACACAGGAATCATCTGGCATGTATTATACCAGATGTGTATCTCATATGGCGTTTTTCAGCCTCTTAGTGGTTAGAATGGTTCACCTCTACACAGTAATGAACTGTGCCTGCGCCTGGGTCGGCGGGTCTAAATTTTACCCGGTGCGATTCGTTCTGTTTTGCCTTGGATTGAGGATGGAAGGCTAGGAAGGAGCGGAGGGCTGACGCGCCTGACACCCTTGCCACTGGACTCTCTGTTTCATGGGAGGGGGTCGCTACGTCATCAGTGTGCCCTGCTTGTGAGCTGGTTTCCCCTCCTCCGAAGGCTGGAGGACCACTTGAGCCTCACATCTTGCAACTCAAAGCAATAGGAATAGATTTGCAATGTACAATTTTCCTGATTAATTGAAGAATACACACGGCTTATTCATACTCACAGAAGCAGGGTTGCCACCAAAACCAAATCTAATTGGCTTAATAAATAACCCTAAGGTTTTATTGCCTGCAGCCTTTCCTTATTGAATTATTAATGCTGGGTCCCCCTCCAGATCAGCAGCAGCTAATGACGGATTTGCCCCAGGCAGTTAATATTCTCCAATCCCTTGTAAATAGCCCTGATGACTTATTTTGCGAACTTATAGCTTATATCATCGGCTCAGCTTTCAAAAAGAGCTTTAGAATAGGGAACATAGTAAAAATTAAGCAATATTCAGCATTATATATATATATATATTTTTTTTAATAAGCAAATATATCTGGTTGTTTTCCCATAGTCCACACCCGGTGTTCTGAACGGGGGTGGGGGAGGTGACTCCTTTTGTAATGTCTGATACAGTTGTAGTTGTCACAGCTTGCTGGGACGGCGTGTGCTCGTGGTGTTCAGTGGTTAGAGGACAAAGATGCTGCCGAACTGCACGTAATGCACGGGACGGCCGCCCTGCCACAGAGAATTCTCAAACTCCAAATGTGTAGCGCTATGGTGGGGAACCCTTGGTTGAGACAGATTCTAAAAGAGAGAAGAAAAAAAGAACAAGTCTTGAGAGCTTCCTGGTGGCCAATGCCGTCAGGCATTCCTTTACTCAAGAGGTATTTTGGGAGACCAGCTCTCCGGCGCCAAGTTAGCCCTCGGGCAGGGGGCGGGGCGGGAATGAGGCGCATGCGCATTGCGTTGCGTGGCAGCGCCATCTTCGCGCGCCGTGGCGGTCCCCAGGGTGACGCCCCAAGTGGTGCTCCTCGAGATGAATAGATTATAGTCGTGCTTCCCAGTGGGGCAGAGAGCAGTTACTCCTTTCGTTCCATGTTCTGGTGTGAAGTGAGAAATAAGGCTTGAAGAGGGATTTTATGGCTTCCCGTGTTATGGCTTCCTATTGCCGGTAATATGCACTTGCACCTGCGCCGCGTGGGCGCTAAGGTGCGGAGCCTCGTGCTTCGGTTCCCCCGATCCGTGCCGCATCGCTGCGGGGCCGGCGCCATTACAGGTGATGCAGCTTGAGGCTCAGGAATGGGGGGCCCCCGTGTCCTGCTCTCACCGCGCCCTAGCAGCAGAGGCGTTCACTACCTCTTGAGCCTGTCCCGCTACCTCTGCTCTGTGCTCCCCCGCACGCCGCCCCCCGCACCTTGCACCGCTGGGAGGAGAAGCTGTGTTTTCTAATGATGCCGAGCATTTTTATTTGGTCTTATTAAAGGTTATGGTGAAGAACAGCGGAGGGCGATGGCCGCTGAAATGATAAACACGCATTACAGAATAATAAAGCATATTGTGCAGTAGCCTGGGTCAAGGGTTGGGGATGAGCTGGGCTGATTCAGCCGAAGAGGCGGAGCTCTGGGTGGTTTGGGCTGTGTGTGGCCTGGACACGCACTCCACGGCGTCCTGCTCGCGGGGCTGGGCCCCTCCCAGCATTCCGCTCAGGTCCTCAGCGTCGTGCTTGGCTCGGATGCATTCGAAAGTCTTCCTGAGAAAAACAGAAGGCAGCTAACGATATGAAAAGCCATTTAGCCTCTCTCATGATGAAGGTAATTTTTTTGAAGATTTATTGATTTATTTCAGAGAGAGAGAGAGAGAGCATGAGCGGGAGGGGCAGAGGGAGAGAGAATTGCAGGCAGACTCCACGCTGAGCGCAGAGCCCCACGCGGGGCTCAGTCTCACGACCCCCAGGATCAGGATCTGAGCCAAATCTGTGAGTCAGACACTTAAGGACTATGGCGCCCAGGTACCCCCACCGTTAACTCAATTTAAACTGTCAACTGATTTTTACCTGTCACATTGGCAAAGATTTTTTTAAAAAATAGATATCCCCAGTGTGTGCAAGGGTTTATGTGAATATAACAGCCATTGGGTGGCTTAAGTTAACCTGGTGACTCTACTTCTAGGAATCGATCCTGTGTTTATGCCTACCTAATTGGGCAATGGTAGATGATGTTCATTGCTTTCTTTTTTTTAATGGTGGAAAAAACCTAAGTGTCCACAGGAAGGAACGTGGTTAAATAAAATGTGGAGTAGCACATGGCCTTTAGAAATAAGGGAGCAGGGGCGCCTGGGTGGCTCAGTGGGTTAAGCCTCTGGTTTCAGCTCAGGTCATGATCTCAGGATCCTGGGATCGAGCCCCACATTGGGCTCTCTCCTCAGCCGGAAGCCTGCTTCCCCCTCTCTCTGCCTGCATTTGTGCCTATTTGTGATCTCTCTGTCAAATAAATAAAATTTAAAAAAATCTTTAAAAAAAAGGGAGTATATCCACGTTTGCAAACATGTAAACATATCTACAATATATTGGGTGCATAGAGTGAGTTATGAAGCAGTAGCTGTAGTCCCTTGGTGTGTGCGTTTTTGGTAAAAATGCATAGAAAAAATCAAAGAATATATATCAACTTGTCCTTATTGGCTACCTCTGTAAAATAAATCATATTAGGGGATGGAAGGAAAGTTTTTTTCACTTCCTATAAGCCTATACTTTTAATCATAGCTCTCATGTATTAGTTTAAAATAAAAAAAAAACTTCTAATTGAAAACACTTTAAGTGAGGTCCTCTTAATTGCCAGGTGCTTTGCAGGACACCAATGACATAAATATCAATGAGACCTTTTTCTTGCTATGGAGTAGCTTCCAGACAAACTAAAAACAAAATAAAACAATCCAGTAATCGTCAGATTAACCCCATTTTCTATTTTTGGGTTCTTAGTTACTTTGTTGCTCAGGACAGGTTAGAATCTGAATAAAATCATTTGATACTGTGCAGGTGAATTATTTCTTGCATCCTTCTAAAACAATTTCTGAGTATCATGAAATAGAAAAGAAATGTGGTTTATTTTTTTCAAAGAAATGTTATTTTGAAACCTGCATTTTTCATCAAAATGCATTGTGTGTGTGTGTCATGGTCTGAGATGTTTTCCAGGAGGACGGGTTCACAGGGCGTCTGCTATGAGACAGACACCGGGGATATCTTGATGAGCGAGATGCGTGTGTCCCTTTCTTTTTTAAAGCCTAGATGGGGAAACGGGAAACAAGGAAATGAAGCTTGAATATATCATTAATCTTGAGATAAGGGCTGTGGAGCCCACGTGTGCGGGGAAGATGGTGACGAGGCTGTCCACAAGGTCCCCTCTGAGGAGGTGATGTTTCAAGTAACCATGAAGAATGAGAAAGCACGAACCACACAAGAAGGAGGGAACGTTCCAGTATGTGAGAGCCCTGAGCAGGTTAAGCCTGACCATGATTCCGAATCCAGTGGCCCGGGGAGAGCCTGCCAGAATGGAGCGGGACAGGAAGGCAGGCCCTTCCACCCTGAGGATGCAAACAGCTCTGACTTAGAAGGCTGATCCCGGTGAACTCGGAGGTAGCAGATGAGTCATTCCAAAGCGTCTTGCACATGGTGGATGTTCCTTTCCTGATTACTTAGTAAGTGGAGAATTCTTTTTTTTTTTTTTAAAGATTTTATTTTATTTTATTTTTTGACAGAGATCACAAGTAGGCAGAGTGGCAGGCAGAGAGAGAGGAGGAAGCAGGCTCCCCGCTGAGCAGAGAGCCCGATATGGGGCTCGATCCCCGGACCCTGGGACCATGACCCGAGCCGAAGGCAGAGGCTTTAACCCACTGAGCCACCCAGGTGCCCCGTGGAGAATTCTTTTAAACACAGACGCTTTCAGATGAAATACCAAAATGTCCTTAAAAAAAAAAAAAAAAAGTTAACGTGCTTCTCGGACTTGGCTAATACTCCCTCATCTGATTCCTGTTTCCTGGTGGGCAGGTCTGTCCTTGCCTTTGATTCGTGTCTGCCACAGCCGGTGACCCCGTGGGTCTGGCTCTCGCCCCTGAACTTCTTTACGGGCGGACATTTTGGTTTAACCTTGCCCATGGGCTCAGCCCTGCTGTTGCATCACCTTCTAGCTTGGCCTCATCCTGATGGGCCGGAGTGGCCTAAATCCAGAATCTCCGACTTAGTGCAAAGTCACCTCTGTTCACAGCGCCTGATCTTCTGGGAGTCAACCTCAAGGAGCCGGAATTCTCACTGGGTGGCGCTTCCTTCTCTCAACAGTCACAGCTTTTTATTCATACCTGCTTTATCTCTCATGATTTTTCCAGTATTTAAATGCTTTGGCATATTATCATTATTTCTTGGAGGGCCATTGTCAATGGCGTATGTCGTGCGTGCTGCATACTTAACAGTCGCCGTGTCACGTGGAAGGAGGGTGATGAGTGTGCTTTTCACCAGTTCCTTTAGACTCTCTGGTGTCACTGATGGGCTTGTCACTCTGTCTTTTGATCACGGATCCCTGACTCTGCTGTTCTGGCTTCCAGCATCTGGACTCCTGCCCTCTACGTCCGACCTCCTGACCTCAGGCCATGAGAACATATTGCTTCTCTACTTCCTGGCTGTTGAGTCCCTGGGACCGGTGGGCACATGTTCATGACCTCACCCCATGCCGTTGGCCAGGCTGGGCTTTCTGTGGGCACCCTGAGCTGGCCTGTATGTGCCATGCACACCTTCTCCCTGGACGGCTTTGTCCGCTCTCTCATGCTTTCCCCACACCTCTCCCGCCTTCTTCTTCTCCCATCTTCGGTCTTCTTCTATGTTCTCTCTTCTCCCTAATTCATGTACTGCACCGTGGGTTTGGCCAAAATTTCAGGGTCAAATTTTGATGCCCCGCCTGCTCCCTTTCTTGGTCAACTACTTGATCTTGGGCAGTCTGGTCCACTAGAGTCTGTCCTTGGAGAGTCTGAACCCAGGACATGGCCCTCTCATGTTTTAACTGGTTCTCACTGGGTCTACTGGTCCTTTAGTAGTCTTCATTCTGATTTCCATATTCAGCCAATAGGTTGTATTAATGAAAGCTGTGTAATTCACTGGCAAAACTGTTACATACAAATAGATTTTTTTTTTAGGTTCTGTTTATTGTTATTTTAAATCATTCACGACTAGGTGACCTGGTAGTTCTTTCCCTGTTGACTTTTATCTACTTGTTAATTATGGAAATAGAAACATAAAGAAGTGAACAGCAGCTCAGCAGAAAGGACACGAATGAATGATGCTGCCTAAATAACATAAGTATTATGCAGTTGTCAAAAATCTTGTGTTTCCCAGATTTCACTGTGTGTGTGGACATGTGTCTTATCCAGTAAAAATCAGTTGCATAGAAATTTGTGTATTTTATATAATATATAATATATATAAACCAGAAAGAAATGCATGAAAGTGATAATGGTGATATCTCTTGGTGATCAGATTATGAATTTTTTTTTGTTTTTTTTTGTATTTTTACACGTTTTCTGCAATGAGTATGTGCAGATAACCCAGTGAAGGTAAAAAGACCTGTGACCCATTAAGCACATTCCTGTAAGTGACCAGAAATTCTTGTGCATTATTGTGTGTATCATTATCTTTGTTCATTTGTTTGCTTGTGTTGCTGCTTCCCCCCATCCCACCTCCAAGCCTCTCCTCCTCCCTCAGGGATCTGCTGTTTTAGTCGATTCCTTTGGCTGTTGCCCCAGATGGTGCTAGGCCTGATTTCTGGGCCTCTCCAGCAATACAGGGAAAAGTGCCGTACGGCTGTGATAGAGCTCACCTTCCTCCCTGAACGCAGGGCAGGAA
Source organism: Enhydra lutris kenyoni (assembly GCF_002288905.1). Lineage (NCBI taxonomy): Eukaryota > Metazoa > Chordata > Mammalia > Carnivora > Mustelidae > Enhydra > Enhydra lutris. The sequence goes on along the minus strand of NW_019154116.1, from coordinate 7,384,401 downwards.
CTTTTCATTTCATACGTTCTTTGCACAGCGCCGCATTGATTTCCAAAGCCACATAGTGCTGTCCGGGGGTGCCGTAGGAGAGCAAGAATGAGAACAAGCCTCTTCTGGAGCACTAGAGGTTACCTTTTCTGTGCTCAAAAGTGTCAAGAGGCAGATAGAAGGAAAACAAAAAGCAAAAAACACAACCACATGCTGTCAAGCTTGTAGAGAAAAAGTGGGATGACGATTTCCCAAGGGACGGAAGCCTTTAGAAAGCAGATGACGGGTCGTGTGTGCTTGGACAGAAAAAAGCAATGAGTCGGTAGCTTTTTTATTTTTTTAATTAAACATGTACAGCTCTGTTTTTAATTAATTTCATCATAGGTCTTATATGATCAAGAGCTTCTCATCATTTTATTAAGAGTAGCACGTTGTTACTTTTTTCCTACTTTCTGCCTTCTTCCTTCAAGCAAAATTGGATGTAAAAATGTATCACAGAGCATTTAATTTTGAGTGACTGAGCTGCTTGTAACTATATCCCTCAGGTAAGTATTTAATGACTCTTTGCCAAGGCAATAGATCAGACTAACTGAGAAAATGGTTAATAGCAACAGTTATTGAATATTACACAATGACTAATAAAACTGAGTTATGATGCGTGTTCTAGATATTTACAAAAATCTCTCTCTTGCTTATTATTCTCATTGACCCAAAGACCTGTTACTTTGTCAACCATCTTTTGGAATTTCGCAAAGTCATGGCTAGTTCTCAAGCCTTCCTGTTCTTACTTTGGGACTGAAGCATTGCCAGGCTTTCTGGTGGTTATGGACTTGGGTAGGGGGCGCATTGTTCTCCCCCTCCCTCCCTCATTCACTCGGTGATGCAGAGACTTGGGAGGTAGCTGTCCCACACGGAGCAGGGGAAATTTGTCCCGTCTCTGTGCGGCTTCCCCTTGGCCAGCTCTCCCCCCCAGGCACCCAGCTGGGCGGTGCCTTGGGAAGACCCACACATGCGGTCTTGTAGGAATCAAGAAATCAGCTTAGTTGCTTTCAGACCCCATCACTGGTCCGTCCGCAAGCACCCACGTCAACCCTTCCTATGGATTTAGGGGTGTGAACTGTGGATTTGGTGTAATTGGGTAAAACTAGGTAGAGTGACCCCATATTGACACAATAGAAACGTATTTGGTGCATAAAAATTCACAGGTCAAACATACTTCCAGATGCTCCCAGAAAGCACTCCTATCCACCACGGAGAGATCACTCTTGTCATCTTCTTCGTACCTTTTTGTATTTCCCAAAATGTGTTACAGTAAATAGATCTTCTGAAAAATACTGTAATTTATTTAAAGGGAGATTTAAGGAATCCAAAGGAATGTTTGGTACCCGTGCTGAACTTTCTAGGTTGCCATGGAAATCAGTAGAACAGGAGATAGGAGGCCTGGGGAAGTTGCCCTAACTCTGGATGAGTTTCTTCCAAATCATAGTCTTGGTTCCGAGAGTGGAAAGGTCAGCCAGCATCTCAAGTAAGACGGTTCTAATTTGACAGAATTACTGTCATTTACTGTTATTAAAGCAACAGCATAAAACAATGTCCACTCCTTTATTTTAAATAAAATCTAATCACAAGTTTCATTCTGAGTAATGAAAGACTCCTTCGCGGACCCTCCCTACGGTTTTAGTAACAGCATGAGTCAGCGGGGCGAGGGGCAGCCTGCTGCTCCCACTCTGGGCTCGGTGGTTCCAGAGACGTGAGTAACCCTGAGCTTCCCGTAGCCCCGAGCAAAGCGTCTTACCTCGCTTCTGTCCATCAAACGGGGCTCACGATGCTTCTTTGCTTACCAGGGTGTTAGGATTAGTTGGACTTTGTTAGCAAAAAGGCTTTGAAGTTTGAGTGTCCTGAATGGTGTTATTACTAATAAACGTGTAAAACCTTCCTCGGCGCTGGTCTCCTATTTGTAGCATTTAGTAATTCCGCGCGAGGAACCAGCCCCTGTGGGCGTGAAGCCAGACCCACGCTGGGCCGATCCGGCTCAGGCCTGCCCGGACTGCGCCGCCCACCTCGGCTGCCACGTCCAGGCGCGGAGCCGCCGCTTACCTGCCGTGGCTTGACTCTGGCTTGGAGGCTTCTGGCGCTTGTTTACCAAATTCTGTCAAGGGGGAAAGCCACCCGTGCTCCCAGGCCTCCACTCTGCACCCGGAAACAAACGTTTCCCCCACGTGCCCACTTTGCTAGCTGTGAATTGTGCAGAAATTGCATGGCCAAGCCAGGAGCTGGGGGCATCGCTCAGGCGGGGCCCTAAAGCTCCCACCCGTGGAAGCGGAAAGTACCCCGAGTCAGCATCTGGGAACAGGTAAATGCTCACGGGGTCTCAGAACAGTTCTTACCACTCACTTCCCTGTTCTGGCCTCTGGGGCCTCTTGGATATGTGCCTCAGGAGACGCAAGGTCTGGATCTTCGCATCTGCAGACTGAGAGGGATAGGGACTGTGGCCGATGAGGATGCCTTTGCCTGCTTTCTTGTCTTTGGTGCTCCCTAAGGATAATGAAACTCTCACCGGCACTGTGTCTGCCAAACCTTCTCCTTGCCCCTCGCATCTGCCCGCTCCTGTGATAAATCCAAGACACACTGATCTGAAAACACAGTCTCCCTCTTGGCAGTGATTTTGAGGAGTATTTTAGAAATGCTTGTTGGGGGTGGACGCCAATTATTTAATGCTGAGTGGGAAGAGGAGGAATGAGAAGAATCAGCCAACTACCCAGGTGAGACCAATCCCAGATCGTTAACTCTGAAATATTTATGATAAACATTGAAAATAAGCACTTTGTCGTAACATAAGAGCAGATTGTATTCATTTAATGACTCTTCGGTAATTGGATTTCCTTATCTTTCTCTATAAAGACGTTTACCTACTTTCCCCAGCTAGAAGGCTCAGAATCGTTCTAAATGCTACCCTTTCTTTCACGCCCCATCTCTGATAGTTGGCTGCCAAATTCTCTCATAAATGCCCCCAGTCCCCAAATATTCTAGGCCTTCTTTTCCATGCTCTTTAACCACATTGATAAGCCTGAGGCAAAGTTCCTTCACTGGCCTCGAGGCTGCTCTCACTCCACTGGGTTAATCTCTGTCTCCAAATGATCTCTTGGTAACCAGGTTAAATTTACTCTGTACCCAGCCACTCAGATCCCAAGCTCTCAGACCTCACTGGTTTCCCATCGCCCTCGAGATAAAGTAAGAAACAGACTTTCCTTATATGCAAGTGCTTTCGAGAATGTCAAGGGAAAACAGCCCTGGGGAAGGTGAAGAGTTAAGTAAGACTGTAGGGGTCAGGAGTGTTGCTGTAGGGGTCAGAAGGGTGACTGAACTCCATTCCACCCGGACAAAAAGTGGAAGTGCTTTGAAGCTCTGGGGTGAGCTAGTGGGAAGGTAGCGAAGGATGTTGGGAGGTTGGTCAGTGGGGTTGGGCCAGCTGTGTTTGGGAATTAGCGCTTATCAAAGGTAGGCTGCTCCCTTCCACAGAGACTGGGAGACAGCTGCCCCCTCTTCCTTGATGATTGATTTCACAGGCATGGTTCCCCGGTCCTTGAGAAAACCAATCCTGGGTTTTAAAACTGGCAAGAGGCTGGGAAAAGATTTCATCTTGAAGGGGCAGAGAAGGAATTTACAATGGTAAGGTTTTCTAAAGTAAATGCTCTAAGTAAAAGGCCTAGATCTGGAAGAAGTGGGCCTACAGTTCAGCCAAGAACTGGAGAGAGGTAAGGGCTTCTTGATAAATAGTCTGGTGTCCCTTTCTCCTGTCACTTCCTCCCTGAATTCCCCTTAAAGGCCCCCTGCATTGAAGCCATACCAAGCTTCTCTCTGAAGCTGTCTTCTGCTTGCCTTCCCATTCCACTGTCTTGCACACCCTTCTTCTTTCTTTAAATTTTTATTTTATTTTATTTTTGAATTTATAATGTGTTGTTTGTTTCAGGGTACAGGTCTGTGATTCATCAGTCTTACACATTTCATAGCACTCACCATAGCACATACCCTCCCCAGTGTCCATCACCCAGGCACCCCATCCCTATCCCCCCACCCCCCAGCAACCTTCAGTTGTTTCCTGAGATTAAGAGTCTCATATGGTTTGTCTCCCTCTCTGGTTTCATCTTATTTCATTTTTCCCTCCTTTCCCTTATGATCCTCTCTCTTGTTTCTCAAATTCCTCATATCAGTGAGATCATATGATAATTGTCTTTCTCTGATTGACTTATTTCGCTAAGCATAAGACCCTCTAGTTCCAGCCACATCGTTGCAAATGACAAGACTTCGTTTTTTTTTTAATGGCTGCATAGTATCCCATTGTATATATGTACCACATCTTCTTTATCCGTTCATCTGTTGATGGACATCTGGGTTCTTTCCATAGTTTGGCTGTTGTGGACATTGCTGCTATGAACACTGGGGTGCACGTGCCCCTTCAGATCAGTACATTTGTATCTTTGGGGTAAATACTCAGTAGTCGAACACTCTTCTTGATGCTTCTAGAACCTGTTCACCTTGGCACTCTAGGCCATGGTGAGTGCTTCTGCCAAAGACCCCACGTGGTGTAACGTAATTAAATACATACACGGCAGCAGCCCCGGTCTGTGATGCTATACATGAAGTGTATCTTGGCACATAGTGGGTGACTGAAACACCCCTTTTGTGACAAGTAAATGTGTCCCAACTGTTTTGAGATCAAACCATGGGTTTGTTTGGGAAAATCCTTTCTCAGAAAATCCTTCTGGGAAAATCCTTAGATTTTAGCCCTTGGGAAAGTCATTGTATTTTATATAAAATTCTGACCCCCAAATCAAATTCACAAATAAGCAGAGGTTTCATAGGAAACTGGTAACTCGTGAAAACCGAGACTCTGAGGCCCCCCGCCTAGGGATTCTGATTCAGCAATTCAGGGCCGAGCCTGGGACCCCGCATTTTGACGCTTCCTTAGCGATTCTGATGGGGAGCCAGAACCCAGAACCCAATGACCTCATGTCACGAAGCTTCAGAGCGCGGCCGGGTGATGGGTCTGGCGATCCTGAGACTAACAGTGCAATGATAGGTTTCTGGAGACTGCGTGAGACACGCGCAGTGTGGCCCCCGCCCCCCACCCCCCCACAGACGCGATCCAGCAAACTCTGGTCGCGCATGAGCGCGCACCCACTGTTGGCACTTGCTGGCCGGCGTCCCTTCCGAACTAGGCCGGAGTCCGTTGTGCTAACGCTCTTGTTTCAGGGCTAAGATGACCCCACGGCAGGCAGTCATTCCTGGGCACTAACGGCACCCCCCACCCCCACACTTTCTCCCAAGTTCCACCCAACGTAGGCAGGACCAGGCTTCACGCTAGGCCCGACCGAGGCGGCTGTCAGCCCGACAGCCTGAGTCCTTGCGTCCAGCTCCCCTGCCTGAGGCTTTGCAGTGCCGTGGGTGGGCGAGTCCCGTCGGAACTCCAAAGTGACCATAGAATAAAACAAAGAAAAGAACCTCGTTTTCTTCTTCTTTTTTTGGAAACCCATCGAATGCTAGCCTTCTAAAAATAAGAGAAGTTATTAAAATCATTTTTGAAAACGGTTGACAAGGAGTCCACGAGTGTGGCAAGCAAGGCAAAACAGTAAAATATCGATAATACCGCTCTTTGGAGGCCGGCACCATCCAGTGTCTTGGGTTTCCTTCCAGAGCTTTCTCTAGGTGGTTGGGGATGTGCACGGGTCCACAGACTCTATAAGAAATGGGGCCCAGGCGTTCTGGCCCCTGCTGCTTTTCCTGGACTCTTCATCTCAGAGAGCGCTAGGGGCCTCACGTAGACCTGCCCTGTCCTTTTCAACGCCTGCATTTCGAACGTGACCCCATTGTACGGATCTAGGACAGGGACTCTCAACCAGGGGCACTTTTGCTCCCCAGGGAACATCTGGCAATCTCTAAATTTACTTTTGTTTTCACAAGTTGGGGGGCCGTGCTGGCTGTTCCTGGCTTGCAGACAAGGGACGGGGCCGCTGATCTGCGACGGAGCAGAAGCAGCTCCCCCAACAGAGGATTAGCTGGCCCCGCTGTCGGTGCTGCCAGTGTTGATAAAACCTGCTGTAGCATCCTTAATTTTAAAATGCCCGGATGGATTTTCCCTTCAGTGTACAGCTTATCCACTAGTTACAACCACATAAAACAAAGTCGCAGAATAAACGCAGGGAGAACTCCCACGGGGACGAGGGGCCCCGCTTTTCCCAAAGAGAGCTGTGCGGGGCGTGCACTCCGTGTGGCTTTGGCTGTTACACCCGTGGGTCTGGAGCAGCCTTGGCGGGCTCAGCGTCCACTACCTGAATATTAAACATGCCTCGCCATTTCCTAAGGCCCAGCTCGGGAGGAGGAGAGCGAGTTTGGGACAGGGGAAGGCCGCGCTGGCGGCTGAGGCCTTGGCAGCTCCGGGCACCTACCGAACATATAATTTTGCAGGCAAAATGAGAGTATCCGTTTTTAGCCCCAGGGTTTTTATTTATTTATTTTTTTAATTTAAATTTTTTTTATGGTCTGCATTCTGGATGCTTTATTTCGGTAGCGGCTCAGGTTCTTTCTAGAACAATCGCAATGGACTAAATTTAGAAAAAGCAAACAGACTGACTTGCTAGGAAAATCGTGCTTTGTTGCCGAAAATATAGCTGAGCCCAGCCCTTCTTCCAGAGGGCAGTTGACAACCTTTACTTTGAGATCCTTTCTCTTGTTTATTTTTTTCCAGGCCATGTCTTTCCCAAATAAGACTGTGTTGTTTAGAATAAATTAAGAGAGTTGCCCCCAGTCTGAGCCTTTGTGGGAGCTCAGAGGTAAGGGGCATCCTTATTTCTCCGACCGTTGACCATCCCTTAGTGGTGCGGCCTGGGATACAGATGCTTCCAGCACTGGAGCAGGAGAAGGGAGGGAGGAGGAGGAAGGTGCAGTTGGTCTCCGCAGCCCCTACTCTGTAAGCCTGTATTGACTGTAGCAGCGTGATCATCCTAACAATAAAATATATAAAGGAACGATAAAAACATTTGTGTGTGTGTGTTTAACTTTTATGGTGTCACAGTCCCAGTATGTTTTTGGTCTTTGGTTTCCTGGTTGGAAAGTCTAATTTGGAGATTATAGGCTGGAGGGGAAGTTATTTTCTAGCCACACAGAGTGGCAAATGGCAAACATTTGGGTACTACATGTGCGTGAGTGTGTGTGTGTGTGTGTGTGTGTAAACACACCAGATTATTTAGACTACACTTATTTTTTTTGTAGATTATAAAAAAGCCATCGGGTCGCCTGCTTTCTGCCTGGTAGCCTGTGGGGTCCACACTACGCAGTGTGCCCCGCGGACAGTCGTGCACTGAGGGGTCTGTAACTATCCCGCTTCCTGAAGGTGTATTTTTCAGGGAAGGGAGGCAGCCTGGCATGATAGGATGATGTTGTCGTGCCATTTCGGGACATTTCTGCAAAAGGCAGATGACTACGGAGGTTTGCTGGGCAAACTGGCCTTCTCCATGCCTTTGCACCATGGGGTCCACCATTACCTGGCAGCAAAGAAGCACTTTTAAAAATTTTTTAAAGATTATTTATTTATTTATTTATTTGAGAGAGAGAAAAAGCAGAGAGAGGACACATGAGTCGGGGAGGGGGGAGGCACGGGGAGAGAGAGAGAAGACGACTCCCTGTTGAGCAGGGTGCCCGACGTGGGGCTCGATCCCACGACCCCGAGATTGTGACCTGAGCTGAAGGCAGATGCTTAACTGACTGAGCCACCCAGGCGCCCCAAGAATTACATTTTCAGTTTTCAATTAAGGATCTTGCTTTCCCTGGGCCATTAGTAGCACCAGGGCTAAGCTGAGGGTTCCACGTGGCTGCTGTTCTAGATGTTCCCAGGGGCAGCTAAGCCAGGGCTTGGTCCTTATATTTGCTTGGCCCTCAGTGATACCTTTGTTTCTCCCACGCCTCTGGGACACTCCGGAAGATCTAATGAGCATTCTCTATGTGATCCTGAAGGACAATGATAGTTTGAAACGGCTTCTAGGTTCAACCTTCCCATCAGTAGTTGAGATCTTCCCGCTTTGTCCAAGTAGTTCCATAATCCTTAAATATCATTTCTGTACTAGGAAATTTCTATGCTAAATGCATGGTATAGATGAGAGAAACCCATGACGAAAGAAATAAGCATTTTTGTGAATGGTATAAATTACAGTGAGACTGCCTATTCAGGTTTCTTAGCCATCTTTGGGGTTAGGTCCAAGGAGAAGACACGTGCTGCTTATTCAGCGGGGTTCCGAGGAATCTAAAACAGCCAATAGAAGGAATCATAGGTAGCTACTCTTTATGAGAATGGCAAAATAGACAGTAAAAAACAACCATATTTAAGTCTTAAAGCAATAAATAAGCTAAAATGTTTCTAAACACAATTACAAAGCCTTGTCAGTGTCTTATCAGTAGGGGAATAGAAGGCTTGAGTGTAGTGCAGTTGGCCCTTGAACAATATGGGTTTGAGCTATGAGGGCTGACTTACATGAAGATTTTTTTTTTTTTTTTTTTTTTTACAGAACAGTACTGTAAATGTATTTTCTCTTCCTTGTGGTTTTCCCAGGGACGTTTTCTTTTCTCTAGCTTACTTTATTTATTTATTTATTTTTAAAAAGATTTTATTTATTTATTTGACAGACAGAGATCACAAGGAGGCAGAGAGGCAGGCAGAGAGAGAGAGAGAAAAGAGGAAGCAGGCTCCCTGCAGAGCAGACAGCCCGATGTGGAGGTTGATCCCAGGACCCTGGGATCATGACCTGAGCCGAAGGCAGAGGCTTTAACCCACTGAGCCACCCAGGCGCCCCGTCTTGCTTACTTTATGTTAAGACTACAGTATGTAATGTGTACACCACACCAAATGTGTTGGCTGTTCATGTTATTGATCAGGCTTTCTGTCAGTAGTAGGGTATTAGTAGTTAAGTGTTTGGGCATCAAAAATTATACATGGATTTTCAGGGGTGCTTTTGGGATTGGAGTGGGATCAGCACCCCAAACCCCGTGTTGTTCAAGGCTTAGCTGTATTTATTTTCATTTGCTTATATTCAGTGACAAGAGAGGAATGAATTTTAGGAAACAAAGAATTCTATAATTTCTAGGAGCTAGAAAATATAAACTGGGAACATTTGGTTCTGTTTCAAATTGATAAACATGTCAAGATGAGGAAAACATTTTCCTCCCCTTCCCCCCCAAATGAAGACGTGATTGAAAACATTCTGCTCTGTATACGTAGCAAAATTTTCCTCCTTGGGTGTTTAGCATAGTGTGTTTTATTACACGCATTTTTAACTGAAGACGGTCATTTATTTAAACATACCAATCATGTTTAAATTAACTCACAATTATGCCTTTAAGAAGTAGTTTGATATGTATTGCTATGGATAGTGTCTTCCCAAAATTTATATGTTGAAGTCCTACCTCGGGATGTGATGATGTTTGGAGATGGGGCCTCTGGGTGTTTAGGGTTAGATCCCCTCCTGATGGGCTAGTGGCTTTATCAGAAGAGACCCCAGAGAGCTTGCTTTTCTCCTGCCATCATGTGGGGACACAGCAAGAAGGTGGCCCTCTATAAGTCAGGAAGAGCACTCTCACCAGGGGCTTAATCAGCTGACCCTTTGATCTTGGATTTCCAACCTCCAGAATTGTAAGAAAACAAATTCCTGTTGTTTAAGCTCCCCAGTCCTTGGTGCTTTGTTATGCGGGTGCTAATTGACTAGTACATTTACCTACTCTCTCATGGTCTGGAATATGCTGGTATAGTGAGATGTTTGCTTACATGTAAACGGCTTTGTTCTATGTAAAAGACAAACGTCTGCATTCATGGTTTATTAACCTGCATGCACTTGAGTTTGTGGACAGTTATTCTCATCCATGAGCTGCTGACATAATATAATTTAGCAATATGTTGCTCATGCCTGTTCCAAAATCCGCATGCTTGGGGTGGTTGGGTGGCTCAGTCGGTTAAGCATCTGACTCTTGATTTTGATTTTGGCCCTGGTCATGATCTCAGGGTGGTGAGATTGAGCCCAGAGTTGAGCCTGCTTGGGATTCCCTCTCTCCCTCTCCGTCTGCCTCTCCCTGCTCTCTTTCTCTCTCTCTCAAAACGACAGCAACCACAAACTCCCAGGTGTTTCATTTATTCCGTTTCTGGTGTCAAAATCAGAATGTTCTTGGGATGATTTATATAATCTATCAGAATTTTGAAAATAAGATTAGACAGTATTTAATGGGACACTTCATAATAATTATAGGTCACTTAAAGGCTGAACTATCTGTGGTTCGTAACTAATGATCAAATGAAGTTTTGATCCTGTGTGACCTTCTTTCTCTTACCTGATTAGAGCCTCGCTATCTGGAGAACCCCAGAGTAGTGAACGGAAAATGCAAATGAGCTCTCTGCAATGCTTGATTTGTGTTGTAGTTAAACACAGTCTTATTAAAATCGGGTATTTAAAATATATAATTACAGTTTATGATAGACAAGTTCAATTGAATAAATGATTATATAAACTTAAATTATTTGAGTCACTCTATATAAACAGCTTGAGTGTTAATGATCTGTATGATTTATCTATTTTTTTTTCAAGATTTTATTTATTTATTTGAGACAGAGAGACATAGAGAGAGAGAGAGAGCGAGCGCACAAGCAGTGGGGAGGATCAGAGGGAGAGTGAGAAGCAGGCTTCCTGTTCAGCAGAGACCCTAATGCTGGGGCTCGATCCCAGGACCCCGAGATCATGACCTGAGCTGAAGGCTGATACTTAGCTGACTGAGTCACTCAAGCGCCCTATGACTTATCTATTAATATATTAACCAACTTAGTGACTTAAAAGAACACAACATTTATGACGTCACTGTTGTTGTGGGTCTGGAGTCTGGACATGACTTAGCTGGATTCTCCAAAAGGCTGCAGTCAAGGGCAATTGACTGGGGTTGGGGTTTCATCTGAAGGCTTGACTGGGGAAGTGCTTGGCTCTAGATTCCCTTGGCAGAATTCATTTTTTCTTGTGGATGCAGGACCGAGGGCTTCATTTTCCTGCTGGAGGCTTCCCACAGCTCCTTCTCATGCAGACTCCTCCAGCGTGGCTGTTGGCTTTCTCAAAGCCAGCCAGGGAGAAAGAATTCCAGAAGGCGGGTATTGAAATCTTGTATAATATAATCATGCAGTCACTCATATCTTGTCACTTTTGCTGTGTTCTATTAGTAGAAGCAAGTCACATGTCCCACTTACTCTCAGGGATCTTGCAAGGACATGAACATGTGGAGGCAGGTTTCCTGGGGATGACCTTAAATTCTTTCTGAAACAGGGTCCATTAGTTGCTTTCTGGGAGGTTTCTAAATTTTTTTTTTTTTTGAAGATGTAATTTTAGGGGCGCCTGGGTGGCTCAATGGGTTAAAGCCTCTGCCTTCAGCTCAGGTCATGATCCCAGGGTTCTGGGATCGAGCCCCGCATGGGGCTGTCTGCTCAGCAGGGAGTCTGCTTCCTCTACTCTCTCTCTGCCTGCCTCTCCGCCTACTTGTGATCTCTGTCTGTCAAATAAATAAATAAAATCTTAAAAAAAAGATGTAATTTTGATGTAATTATGGGCAAATTAAAAAACAAGATTGAATTTTAGATACTAATCTTATGCTCTGTCTTTAGAATATAATAAGCACTATTTATTGCCACTCACATTGATAAAAAGCTTCCTGGTCCACATTTTGTCTTGTGAAAATAGATCAGAGCAAGGGCTGAGCCTTCAAAGGCTGCCTGAACTAGTTTTCTTCCAACATAGCTTATCTTCTCCTAAATGAAGGGGAAAGGAGGCCGTGAGGCTTTAAAGGATGTCACTACTCATACACCTTTGACGGTAAAACGTATACGTCTCTGGGACTCCCTGCCCCAGCTTCTCAGCCTCTTCTACCTGCCCATGAGCTGTCATTGGGTCCCCCAGACTCTGGTGCTTGTGTGTTACATGTACTTGGCCCTGCCCTCCGTGCGATTCACGGCTTCCTGTGATGTGGTTCACAACAAACTTGGCTTTCAATGTGGGGCCCCAGGCTGTGTTCTGAGACTTTCCCTCACCCGTCCGGAGCTTCAGCTTATGGACTTGTAACACAGGCCCAGACCCGTGGTTTGATGGGCAACCCGAGCGCAAGCCGCCAGAATTTGCATGGTGACCACACGGGGACGTGCCTGGCCTCCGCATCTCGTTAACAGGTTTATGCCTGATGTCTGTCCAGCTTAAAAGTTGAGGAACGTGCACCAGCGGCAATTGCTCGTTTAGTTTGAGGCAGTTACTTCAGGCTCATACTTCCTCTGTTATTCTGAGATTTTGAGAAAAACCGCCATCGTGGTCAAGTCAATTTTTAAGATGTAGCCGACTTGAAGATTTAGAACAAAACTACCATCGTTTCCTTTTGTGCTTTCTATCAAAAACTTGTCCTGTGGCTCTTTAAAAACATGTTACGGGGGCATCACATTGATGATTTTTAGTGTTTCGTTGTTGTTTGTTTATTTGTTTTTCTGGTAAAGTTTCTAGGAGGAAAAAAAATGTCAGGAGAGGCATAGAATGAGCCTTTGCAGTTGTGAGGTATAGAAGAAACCAAATTCCCAGATAATTCGATTTTCTTTTCTTTTCTTTTATTAAAGATGTAATTTATTTATTTTAGAGAGAGGGAGCGTGAGCAGGGGGGCCAGAGGGAGAGGGAGAGAGACTCTGAAGCAGACTCCATGCTGAGGACAGAGCCCAATGCGGGGCTTGATCTCACAACCCTGAGATCAGGACCTGAGCCAAAACCCAAGAGTTGGACGCTTAACCAACTGAGCCACCCAGGGGCCCTGAGATTTTCTACAGCTGAAATGAGCATTAAAGGAAATACTTGACATGCTAACTTTATTTTATACATTAAGCCACAAGGCCCAGAAGGAAGTTGTCATGGCAGGCTCATAGGATAGATAACCTCCAACACCCTCGGCCATTGGGAGCCCTTTGGCGGAGGACCCAGTTCCATTTGTCACAGCGATAATCAGATTGAGGCCCGGCTGGGGGCCGGGAACTTGACACACATAGTTTTGAAAACTCAGCTTTCTTGTAACCTGGTTGCTGTTATTATCTTGCTTTTCCAGCAGAAGAAAACTCGGGAGAGTTAAAGAAATAAAAAAAAGTCCAGGCTACACAGAGAAAGCAGTGACAGGTTTTGAACTTGGGTCATAGGGCCATTTCTCCTCCTGGGGAGCCTTTCTTAGAAGTTGTCATGAAAAAGAGAGTGTGAGTTGTCAATTTACTCACGCCTAGCTGTCCCACGTAGATGACAAGTTCTGGGTCTTTTTAGTGACTTGGGAAATTCTGGGCCAGAGTTTGTTCTGGTGGGAATTACACTCCGTAGCTGCAGGTTTTAGCACAAAAGGGAGACTGTTTATTTTCCGAAAGCTCTAGAATAGGTACCCAGCCAGGTAATTTGCTGGGATTGATTTAGAAAATTTAGGGGGAGCGGGAGGAAGACTCTTGAAGCTGTCAGTGGCCTGGGGGCTTAGAGGCTGGCTGGGGACTGAGGAGGTCTTCCTGGGGAGATAAAAGTCCAGCCGAGTCTCTGTTCAAGGAGCCGGGTCCTTCTGAGGGTTTCCCTGTTTGATCCTATTCTCTTCCAGCGAGTTGGGCCTCTGTTGTCATTGAAACACTACATCGAAAGGCGGTTTCCAGATGGCTTTGAAAATGATGTCTGGTGAGGTCCTGTGCTTCTTGAAGTCCTCCCCCCAACCCCAGCCCTGGCGCTGGGTTTTCCCTTGCTTTGAATCACGTTTGTTTTTCGAAACGTTCGTGGTTGGGCCCTTCTGGATTTGTTGTTGCAGCTGGATCGGTTTAGACCTTCCTTCTCTCCCTGGTCCTTCTGTGGTTTGGGGTAGCGTCCAGCCCCTTTAGGATCGGGCTGGAGGGACGGGGGCCAGGATCTCGGACACACACGCTTTTTGTGAGCTCCCAAAGTCGCAGGTGTCCCCGGCCTGCTCGCCAGCAATGTTCCTCTCTCCCCGCTTGTCCGCTCACTGCTCGCTGTTCTCCTTGAATTCCCTTGAAAGTTAGGGTTTTTCATTTTCTCCCTTCGTTATGTTTTGTTGTCTGCTTCCAATTACTCCTCCCTCTCGCCCAGCCAAATCCTGCTTCTCACCTGCACCCGGAGCCCGACGCTTGCCTCAACAGAAGCAATTATTTGCAGCCAGTTGCAGAAGAGAGATTAACCTTCCAGAAAGGCAGGAGGGCAGCCGGGAACACATACTTCCCTACCCGGCTGGGCTGGGGACAGACCGGCCCTTTGTCAAGCTGGGAGCCAGGCACTCAAGCCCTGCTGAAGGATGAAGTTGGTGAGTGGGAATGCTGCAGGGAATCCAGAAAGATGTACTTTAATTAGAATTTATGCCCCAGTGTAAGTCTTGTAACTGTTGGCTTCTGGGAAACAAAGAGCCGGCTCCCGCCGTAATTGGCAGACTGAGGCTCCTTCTCTGTGAGCACCTTCTCCGTGAGCACCTTCTCCGCCTTCACCGGGCGCCTTTGATCTTGTCCTTCCTTAAGTGCTTTACGCATTTCAGGCTCTCCAGATAATGTGTCCCCTACTGACCTGTCTCCCTTCCCAGAAGGGGCTGCTGTAAGTTTAGTCAAATACCAACCATTTCTCTGCTTTTCGGTTCAAGATTTTAGTGGCGCTAAGCCCCGTTTTCATGTTGCCACCGGATCTCTTTAAAGCTCCCAGTTAACTTAGAGATGCACGCGTCCTTATTTTAGCATCTCGTATTCTGAGAGATCAGGGAATTTTTAGAGCCAGATTTGGCGGAAAACCCAGATGGAATAGTCATTTCTTTGCAAAATTCTCACAATTTCTTATTACAGGATTGCTTGATCCCAGTTTGAAACCCCTCTTCCTGTTCTGGCCTGTTCCTGTTGGCACGCGGCCACCCCATCTTGGAGTTTTCTCTAGACATCAGCCAACTGTACGCAAACCAACCGGGAAACTGCTGGAGACGTGTGGTTACGTTGCCGCATTCCCAGCCTCGGGGCGTACGCAAGAGAAAGCCCTGACTGATGCTGGCGGGATAGAAATATTGGTGCCTGACTCATATCTCTAACTTGTGGGTTTGGTTTATCGCTCTTACAGACTCTTCTGTTTTTCTTGATGAATGTATTTGTGGAGCCTGCCAACTTATCTTTTTGGATCATGGGAGAAGCTCCTCTTCTTAAACTTAGAAAACGGTCTGTTTTATCAGTATCTTTGCTTAGTCTGAAGACACATGCGAACCTTTTCTCTTATTTTTACTCACTTTCTTGTGATGACTGACCATGTCCAGGCCGAAGTGAAGAGAGGTGCTCCGTTTTTATTTTTGTTTTTTGTTTTCCATTATAAAAAAAAGGTGAGCAATTTAAAAGGAAACCAATTCCATTCCAGAAGGTGGTGGTTACAGTTCCTAAGATTATAATGAAAGGGGAGAAGTCACTAGCGAAGAACTATGGGGCCATCATGAAGCCAGAAAGAAAGGGCTTTGGACCTTTTTATTCTCTGGCATTTATGGATTGAATCGCCTGTTTTATTTTTAACATTAAAGATTTCAGTGTACTCAAAATGACTCCGTTCAGTGAAGCCTTGCACTGTTTTGAACCGGTTCTGCTTTTCCTCCTTTTTGTGCTGTGTAGTGAAGACACACTTCCCTACTGGACACATGACAGATGGGAATATGTCAGAGGGGCCACATGTGACGTGTGCTGGCATTTGGAAGTTCAAGTTAATAGCCTCAGTTGTCAGGAATATATTATTGCAAGTGTAATGAGACACAATTCTGTAGACTGTAATCATCCCTTAAATCTCTGGGGCCAAGGGTCATTATCTGATGTAGAAGATGGGGATCTGGTTCACATTATAGAGTGGGAGCTCTAACGAGTCCTGGGAGCCAAGGCCAGAGCCTTCATTCGGTAGGTGACTTGGGCCACCGGCTTGTCATCCCCGATGGCCGGTAATTATCCAGATTTCTGTTTCTGAGAGGGCTCATTTTCCCTCTACAATGACTTCAGCGAGGTCTCTGCCCACGGTAGGTAATGGCACACATTCAGGCACCAGCGCTCCCACAGCTTATAGCTCATGCGATGAGCTCTGTGCTCTGCTGGGGCCGGAGGGCCAACATTATGCTTTTTGGGAATGATCCGATTGCTTTCAAGTTTCCGTTGCCTGGTCCTAATCTCCATCCACCAAGTGATATGCTGCACACTGTGCGCACACAGATCCCACAGGCCACCTGCGTGCCTGCGTGCCAGTCAGCTGCTGACATTCCTGGGTAGAGCTGGGGACTCTGTTAGGGTGTTTTTGTTAACGTCCTGCATTTACAGTCCGTGCTCCTTACCCGTGGTGCCCTGCTCTAGATGTTCATCATGAATGAAGTTCCGTTCATGGTTCAGTATGAACCATGAACCACCTCTCCTAGGGGCCATCCGCAGTTAGGTTCCTGTAAGCTTCTGGTCACAAGGGCCTCATCAACCCATCAATAAAGAACCTGGTTTCACGTGTTTCTGTTGAAAGACAGTGTATGTAATATATAGTTCGTTCATTAACTTTGAACTCACAGATGATGAACACATTTTGGGCTACAAAAATCAATTTTAGCAGATGGGTAAATTCACAAAAATGGAATCTAAATCACGAGGATTGACTCTTTTTTTTTTTTCTTTCCTTTTGTGAATATCAGAATACCCTAAGAGGGAAGTAATGTCTAGAGTTATCGGACTTCTTTTGTCCTCTGAGTCTCACGGGTTTAGAGGAGATGTTTAGGCTCCTGGTAATGAAGCAGGATTTTCTGCTGCCCTGTGTTCGATGGTGGCAGCGAAACTGCTAGAAGACATCACGGGCTCTGAGGTGGCTCTTAGGACATTCCTTCTGCCTGGGGATGAATTAAGCCCCTTCGGAAGCTCTCCTGCCTGTCCTGCTCTTGACATCCTCATATCTGGACCCAGTGCTTCTGCATTAAACTGGAAGGGAAGAGGGACTTTGAAGCTTTCGTAATAAATCTCACCTTAAATAACCAGCTGGGTGAGGTGCCAAGATGGTTAGCTTCTGGGTTATCTCGTTACTTCCAGTTCTCTTTTTAAGTTTGGTTTAGGAGAGTGTGCTGGAACCAGCTGAAGGAAAGTTCCGTTTGGTCTGCATTTAAGGAATGTGGTCTGATTCGACTTCTCCTTTGACATGGTCGTGAGACCTCCTTCTGAGTCGCAGTGCCAGGCCCCGTGCCCTGGGCTCTCTGGGGCACGGGGGTGGACTGGTGGGGGATGCGGTGTGTTCTCCTTGTGAAGCGTTGTATCACCGAGGGCCGGGCCCCGCTGGCTGGGGTTCTACAGCTGTTTCTCCCCAAGCTGCTGACTTCTGTCGACAAGCCAGGGCTGGCTCAGGAATTCCCACAGAGCATCTTGCTCAGGGAAGCCCGTGGCTTCTTGACAGATAGCGGTGGTTCTGTCAAAGCAAATTGGCATTGAGGAGAAGGGGGCTCCCTCCGGTGATTTCAGCCACAATGAGGATATCTTCTGAGCCGTCTCCAGAGTGACTGTCCTTCAGGGAGGAAAGCTCACGTCCTTGACACTTCTTCGCCCTTCCTCTGTCCACGGGTTTGTCATAGTGGAAGGAACCCGTGCCCGCTTGTCGGGCTGACGCATGGAAAGGAGCTCAGGGGAGAGGTGCAGAGAGGAGGTGAGAGGAAGATTTCTGTTGACGGGTTATCATTTGAAGGCGGAGGGATTAGGTATAGTGCTAACAGCAGTCAATTATTCAGATTTCTATCATGCTTATTCTTTTCTTCCCTTCTACGGAATGGGTCAGTAGAACCACGGTCGTTCCTTGCTGCTCAGGTGCAATAACCTTGTCTGTGAAGGTGAATTCCTGTCTGCCATCCTTGGCCAAGCCAAGAAAAATATCTGGGAAGTTGGCATCTCCCAAGGTTCACAACAGAGGGAAGTCCGTCAGCCTGGGAACTTCCTGACCCTCCCCGCCTCGTCCTAGGATGGTTATAACGGACTCGTGTCTCCCTAGCTTCTGTTGAGAGATCCCTGTGCACCCCTGAGTAGTAGAATAGAAGAGACCTAATTTGAAGGAGGTGAGGAGTGGGTCTCTATCGAGAACGATGGGAACACCAGACCCTCGCATCGAGTCGTGGTTTGCTGTTCTATCATAGGAGTCTCTGAGAAAAGAAGCTGTCACCGAAATCTCATGCCATTTTTCTGATTTATAGCTCTTTTGCAATCTTTGGAAATGGGGCACGGCCTGTCAGTAATGACTCGTCGTGCCCTTTCTCCCAGCGCAAGCTGAAGCTTGTGAAGAGTAAATGGCCAACCGGGCAAGACGTTTCATTCCTTGTACAGTAACAAGTCTTAGCGCCTTCCTCCTCCCCCATAATGCCATCAGCTTTCCATTCGAATGAGGGGTTTTGTTCGTGGTTTCATTTCCCTGGTGTTGTCAATGACTGGGTACCGCCAGGCAGTGGGTGGAAACGTCTCTGGTGGGAGAGATGAGGAGCTTGGCTGAGATGCCGGAGGTCTGCCTGTCCAGGAGAGTGGATGTGGATGAGAAGCCTAACCTGACAAGAGTGTCTAACCTGCGGTCCAACACTTGAGTCTCTATAGTTTGGAAAAAAAAAAAAAAGGAAAAAAGAATCCCAGAGCCAGGGCAGGTGCTTGTGCAGCTATCCCTGCACTTTATTCAGCATCATTGTCTCGTCCTCCAGGCTAGAGTTCTACAGTCTTTACTTAAAGCTCTGGATTCGTTGTTAGACTTACTACCCTCATGGAGTACCATCGCTTCTAGAGGCCTGAAAAGGGGTCATTGGAGTCATAAACTAACAGAGTCAAAAACCCTAATGTTGAGATTAAGATGCACATTTTGAAGTCAAGCATAAAATGCCCCCAAGAACTAGTGGTTTCCCGGTGCTTCATTACCTACAATGCTTTTAAGTTTTTGATTTGGTCAGTTACATTGTCATTGCATTTTCCTGTTGGCCAGAGCACTGCGGTGTTTTTTCGGGCCACGTGTGAAGTTGGAAGCTGGACAGTGAAGGAGGGAGCTCCTTGAAGCTCGTCTTTTCTCTGCCGCTGTCCGGGGGAGCAGGGACCCAGGAGTGAGCGGGCAGGGGCGAGGTGGACAGGCCGCTGGCCGAGGCCCAGGTATTTTCAGGACCCCACCTGTGCGAAGGTGCCCGAAAGCCCGGGTGGAGAGCGAGAACGGAAGTCCAGGAGACAGAACTGCCAATCTCCTTTTGATCCGCACCTGCAGAACTGGGGCTTTTCCAACCGAACATCATGAATTCACAAACACTTTTCCTTAGTAATTCTCCTGATATCTATGGAATATGGGCTTACTAAGAGAATTATCAGTAGAAGCCTGAGATTTGCAGAGATGATGATCATATTACAGAGGAATCTCCTGTCTTGACTGTTCACGGGCGCTGCCTTCTGTCTGTGGGGACATCTCTGGGTGCGCAGAGAGGTCCGGGGGGGGCGGGCCAGTAGAAGGATCCCTGGGCCCTTGCTGGGTGCCCCGCGTGCTTTAGACCTGGATGAGGAGCAGGCGGTGTCTGGGTTCCAGCCGGTGTAGCTGCTTGGGTGGTGTTGATGGAGGGGTGATGTCACATAGAAAGGATGTCTCTAGAAGCTGACTTGTGGTCCTTTGCCTGGTCTGTTAGCGTTTACACATGCCCTTGAAGTAAAAAGAAGGAGATCTCCTCAGATGTCTTTCTGAAACATGCTCATTTATGGAGGCCTCGCCATAGGGATTCAAAGGGGCATGGGGCCTGATGACTGCCCTTGACCTGGGGAGGCCCACAGATGACAGTAGAGGGTGATATGAGGAGGGCTGAGTATCCTGTTCACAGAGAAGAGGAAGCCCCATCACATGGGGACACCGAGGACACATGCAGGTTTCTGAGAGCAAGCAGGAAGGCACGGACCACTCTGGCTAGGCTGATGGCAGCTGAACAATCAAATATAAAGGGCGGGAAATACTGAGTTCTGGATTCAGATCAATTTCATGTGAATCACAAGGAGGGCAGTTAACCATCCCAGCAGCTTGTAGGAGCCAACAAAACAAATCAACACCAGGCGTCCGTTTCATGCTTTTTACTCAACAGGGGAGGGATTCATTTTCCTGATGCTTTATGAAGAGGAGACACACCCAACCCCGCTGCTGGGGCAGGGCAAACACTCCCAGGCATAGTCCTCCCAGCATCACCTGTGGGGATACACTTGCTGGCGGGGCTTGTCAGTGGAAAATGAAATACCATTTTGTAAAATGTGGTCTGCCGTTTTCAACTGGTTCTGTTTACACTCCAGTCGCTTCAGGGCAGTGGGCTTTTATTGAACGAGGTGGTCAGGGATTACCTGGGGCTCCTTTTATAATCAGTAAGCTCAGAAACGTCCCTAGATGACTCAGCCCAGCCCTTTCCCAGGTTCGATCCCTGAGCATGTCGCTCAACAAGGACAGGGGCAGTGATGCAGGCAAATGGGGGACTGTTAAGTCAGCCTCCTGGCTTGACAATTTAAGGGCATATTAGCACAGAAAAATGAAAGAAGCGTCCAGACTCTTACAAAGAAGCAGCCGGCTTGCAACTGGACACTCCTGGCCTGCTGGTGGCATTTACTGAGACCACTTTGATCAGATTACGTCCGTCATGGAGCTGTGGGATGGGGAAGAGGGCTTCATGACTAATCTAAGGCAGCTGACACTTTGTTTTTAAACATTAGGGAAGCTGTGCTGGTTTTTCATGGGGAGGAAGTTTCAGTACTGTCGGTCCTGAAATGGACAACGTGACTCATTGCCAAATGTAAGAAAAGAAAATCTTTTTTCCTCCCCCGCACGCGTAAACACTCTAAACACAGCCGTGTTTATAGGAAGGTAAGACACCATCTGGTTCCCTGCGTAGTAGCCTAGTTCTTATTTTTATCCCTAATTTATATTGAGAGGATGACAAATAGAACAGAATTAGATTTTTGGTTATACAACACACCCAAGGATTCTTCCAGGGTGAAGCCTTCTGTTTGTCTTAAAAACATGAAAGAGGCCCTGAAGAGGGATGAATCCCATCTTTCAGCATCCTGACTGACGTTAAGATGAGCTGCTGCTCTCTTGGGCAGCCCTGGGTGCCCACCTTCGACCTGGAAGACCCAACAGTAGTTGGGACCTATTTCAGTTGGTCTTTGGGGAGATGGAAGTTTTGAAATGACTTGGGAGTCCTCGCTGGGCTTAAACCAGAAAACAACACCAGAGTTGGCTTTCCAAGTCAAAACACCATATGCTGGGCCCAGGGCACCCTCTCGCATGTAAAACAGCAGTCTTGGGCTTGCGTAAACTCGGTAAGTCACAGAAGACCCAGAACTGACATTGACCAGTGTGCATGTTGGGTTGGCTAGCCTGGGTCTGTACTGATCCGTCACTCTGACTGAACTGAAGGAGAGTATCTTTTCATTTCTTTCTCCTGAGTTGGAGAGAGAGCCTCCTTTGTGACTAGCAACTTCTAAAACCTGTTGTCTGTTCTTTTCTTTCTTTTTTTTTTTTTAGAAAGTATTTTTGTGAGTGATTGACTCCACTTCCGTCTTGCTAACAGTTCTTTGTGAATCCTGTGGTCAGCCCTCTTGGCCGGGAAAAGGAACCCTCTTTCTCCAAGCTCACGCACACACATTTGTCTGCTCAGTTCAGCTTTGCTCTGGGAAGGCTCTGGTGCCACTAGTGCATTTGATCTGCGGCAGACCTTTCCCTCTTCCTAGGAAATGACTGAAGGACTGATCTAAGAATCCAAGCCCTTCCTGTCTACCTTCTTGGCGTTGAGTAACACGAGTAATTCAGTAATTTTTTTTTAAAAGTTATATTTTGTAATTCAGTAATTCTTTTAAAGTTAAATTTTGATCTAAGAATTACATCTTGAACTGAACTGAGATTTAGAATTGAATCTCGGCCGTCTGTTGTGTGGGCAAACCTCTGCTTCCAAGGTAGGTCTTACTGGATGCGTTGTTCTGAGTGAATAGGCATGGGGAGGCCCCATTTTTCCACAAGCCTCAGATGCGCTTCTCTTTCCAAGTGGTGAGATTTTTAGTCTGCAGAGGACGGATGAACGTAGCCGTCAGAATGAAAGCTGAGAGGCCAAGTGCTCATGCGAATCAACCAATTGTGCAAGCCCTTCGGAATCACCTAGTGGAAAGCAAGGCTGTTCTTTGAAAATTTGGCCCATCGTGGCAGAAATAAAGTAGCCACTCTTCGGAGATGGTGACGTCCTTAGAGAGCTGATTTCAGAAATGGCTCGTGTTTTAAGCAGCTGCGCAGTTGCCTTTTGCCCGTCTCTTTTTCCTCCCTCTGTTCCCATGTGTCTCGGCGGCTCCGACCACGTCTCACTGTCCGGTCTGGGAGTTAGGAGGTGGGAGGTGTTTCACTCCAGCGCTGTTCCCGTCGCTCAGGCCATGTCGCCTTCCAGGGTCAGCAGCTCCTACCAGCTTTCAGTGCTCTGCACGGGGTGACTCTGCATGGAGACTAAATGGGGAGCAGCTGGGTTGCGTTCTTCCCAGATGTCGTTAGGACCAGTCAGTGCTTGGAGAAATGAAACCCCAGTTTCCACCTTACTTTTCCTGTGGGCTTCCGCAGTGTTTCATAGTGCCAGACCGGCAGGTTACACCGTGACCGCCACCTGTCCGAAGGAGGGGGCGGTCATCGCGGATCTGGGTGTGAAAGCTCCAAGTCCAAGTGCGTTTCTCTTTGTCTTTGAATTCAGATTTTGGAAGCGCCTGTTAATTCTGTTCAGGGAGGTAGGATTTGCCTCTGCTGGTCTCGGAGCCGGCTGACTGCATCATTAAGTGACCCAGAGGTGAGCCCTGTGTCCCCATGAGAGGACACGCTGTCCACAGAGCCCCAGCCGTCCCTGGGGCTGGTCTCCAGGTGTTCCTGCTTTGGCCCCAAGACAGCCAGAGATTTAAGGAAGGGAAATTGTGACATCCCACACTTGGCTTTTGAACGTGCACCTGAGACGACTCTCGGGTTCTTTATTAACTGGTATCGACCTGTACGTGGCATTATTTGTACAGAAAACAATTAGCTGGTGACTAAAGAGATCGTGTCTGATTTGGAGAAAGCTCTTCCCAAGGGTGAATTCCTGGAGCCCAGAGCCCTTCCGTGCCACACTGGCTTTGTGCTTGTCATTCTTCCACACATCCTGAGCTCAAGTGTGAGCAGGAAAATGTCTGATTGGCCATGTGTACTGATGAGGAAAAGAAGGCAAACCATTTGCTTTTTGGGTGCAGTGTTACTGTATGTTAAGTGGTTTCTTCTCGCTGTGCATGTGTCCTGTCACGCATGTCCGTGTGAGATCTCTAGCTTTCGAAAGCCCCAGCTGTCTGCCCTGGTGCCGCTTAAGGAAGCACTACTGACTTCGGGCTGTTTGCCGCTGCGGAATTCGGCCGGGGAGCAGCACAGGTATCTACGGGCGATGGAACCTCTTTCAAAAAAGAAAAAAAGTCCGGAGTTGGGACACTTTCTCATGCTGTTCTCAACATTTTCAAATAGCCACATCTGACAACATTCAAAGTCGAGGAGGCCATACGGAACCGACCAGCAGACCTACCTTTCAAAAAAAAAAAAAAAGGAGAAAAACCCCCAGAACTTTCAACGTTTGAGTCCTGAGGCTCTCTTGAATGAAAGCAGTCAGCAGTCTTGTATTTGGGGAGATCAGGATGAGGCTGCTCCCCCAGCCAGCCCCTGGTGCCAGCCGGCACAGCCTGGAGCCAACGAGCCAGGGCTGCTCTGCAGACACACCTGGGACGGCGCTGGACCGGCCACCGCTGTCACCATAGACCTTCGTCATCTTATGCTTTCTGTGCATTTGCTTTCTGTGCATTTGCTTTCCAGCTTCACGTGGTTTTCCTGAATGCTGGAATTTTTGCTTAGGAATGTGGGCGTGGCTGGGAGCAGAGGTCCTGCCCTCCTCCCTTTTGCCAGGGCCCCAGGCTGCCTGCCACCATTTCTGTCCTTAAAAGCCTGCACCTTGTCAGAGAGCCCAGGTCTCTGCCTGCTGCTTCTTGGGTGCTTGTGCCTCCCTTCCTTCTTTTCCCAGGTGCCCCCTTCCTCCTCTTCCTGCCCCTGCCCCACTCTCCTCTCTGCCATGTTAGCTTCCTCAGTTCTTCTTTCTTTGTTCTTGCTACGGGCACCTCCTTTAAAAAAATATTTTGTTTATTTTTATTATTAAACATTAGTAATTATTTATAATGATTATAATTATTTATAATAAATATTAATAAGTATTTATTAATAAATATTTTATTTATTCATTTGAGAGAGAGAGAGAGTGAGTGCAAGTGGGGGGAGAGGCAGAGGGAGAGGGAGAAGCAGACTCCCCCGCTGAGCAGGGAGCCGGACGAGGGACTCAATCCCAGGACTCCGGGATCATGACCTGAGCCGAAGGCAGACAGACGCTTCACTGACTGAGACACCCAGGGCCCCCCCCTCCTTTCCTTCTCTGAATGGCTGGGGTTTTCCGGCGCCATGCACACCCCACCTCCCAGCGCACAGGAGCCTCCCTGCCCTTCCGGCAGCATCTTTCTTTACCCTAAATGCCCACTGTTGATTTCTCCGAGCACGGTCCAGGGGGGCACGTGTATGTGAAGTGACGGACGGAGATCGTGCAAGGTGACCTCATGCAGGAAGAGCAGAGCTAGAGATGGTTTCGGAAAGGGACCGCATGTGCGGAGTCGGCTGGTCCTTCAGCCCTGTCCGCCTCTGCCTGTGGACTCTCCAGATGGTTCTTCCCGGCCAGAGCAGTGGCCTTCGGATCCCGCCCTGAATCCGTACGTCAGCTCGCAGCGAGAAAGTTCGCATTCTCATTAGTTGCACTGTTGTCTTATATCTGGGGACATTTGCTCGTCGAGTCCATGCCCAGTTTCTAGACTCTTTCTGTACACACAATAGTTTGTAAAAATGGGCTGTGATTTATAGTTGTGTGGGGGTTTGTTTTTTGTTTGTTTGTGGGTTTTTTTTTTTTTTTTTTTTTGGTGTGTTTTTGCTTTTTCTTTGGTATTTTCAAATCTCGAGTTCTCAGTGGCCGCTGCTTCTGGCCTCTGGTTTCTCCCCGTCTTGTCTGTCCCCCTGCGGAGCTGCCATGTTGTGCTGATCGTCCTCAATCCCACTCTCGTTCTGGGGCTTCACGAGCCTTCAGTGACCCCCTCCTTTGGATGAAATCTCGTCTTTTTCTCAGGATACCGTTCCCTCATCGGCTGCTTTTCTGGTCTGGGAGGTCCGTGGAGTGGCTCCTTTGAGCCTTGCCCCTGCGTGGCCACGCTCAGCAGCAGCCTGTCCCCGATGCCGCCCCTGCCTGCTCCCCAGCCCGGGGCTCCCAACTGGAGTCCGTTCTCCCGATTGCTTTCTTGTCTTGCCCCCCAAGTCCGAGCAGAGGCCGGCTCTCCGGCTCTCCGGCTCTCCGTGTTGGCCCTCACAGCCCCTCCAGTCCCGCTTTTCCACCTCAGACGACTTTCTTTGTTCCCCTTAGATGACCCTTCAGTCTCCTGTCTGCTGGCCCCACACCTGGGCTTCCTCAGTTCACCCTGCCCCAGGAGGTACCAGACACTCATGCTCCAACGCAGCACGGCTCTGGCCAAGTGGCTCTTTGTTGCATCTTGGATTCTTGGCTGTTCTGCCTCATCTGCCGCTTGCTTCCCCTGTGATACACCCCACTCACACACTTGACCGTCTTCTCGAACATCCTACCTCTCCCCGAAACCCCGGATCGCGTTTCACTTCTTCCGGGAAGCTCTCCTTGACTCTTCCGCCTGGAAGCAACCTCCCTCTCCCCCAGTTTTACAGAATTGCATCGACCAGTGTAGACCGTCTTGGAGGAGCTCCGGAGTGGTTCTTGCTTTGTCGTCTGCCCACCTCCCGAGCACGGCCATGGGGCTGTGTGACAGGTGATTGACTGAGTGACTGAGTACAAGATGTCGCTCAGTTGAGCCCCGTGACCACCGGCACAATTCTTGCAAGTTGGGAAACCCTGGTCTAATAGTTTATAGGTTCTCTGAGCCTGTACCTGGGGGGGAGTGTTCTTTCCATGACTCCATTAAACATCTTTATGATGCCGGGTGGTCTCATCTATTTTCATTGTATTCCTTGTGATTTTACTGTGGTACAGTTTCTAAATTGAGCTTTTAAGACTGACCTGAAATTTTAATTTCTCTCCTGTATCTGTAGGAGAAAGGCCACCGCTCAGCCGACCTTTGTTTTCTAGAAGAATGTTTAAATCTCCATTTTTCCTCATTCTGAGTAGGTCGGGCTGGGGAGGTTGCATATTTTAACAGAAACCCTTGTGCTGATGGGCACTTCGTAACTTATAATTGATGTTTAAACTTTATTTATGCATTTCAATGAAGAGACAGTTTTAAGAGCCCGTGAAGGTGGCTACGGGGTTCAGCTTCTAGGGAAGGTTTATTGCTTGTGAATTACCAGGGGCTGCTGCAGGGACAGCTGGGCACACGCGTGTGCAAGGGCAGTGTTTTCTGGAGTGTGGCTCTCCCTGAGAATTCTGATGCAGAGGACTTCGGATGTTGTTCCTCCTAAAGTGGCTCCTGAGCTAAAAGAGAAGAAAAAGGATAATATGGAATTGAGTCAAATGGGGACATTTTTGTTTTAATAAAACCAAAACTGTTTCTTATTCAATGGGTAGTTAAATATCCATTTTAAAATATTCCGACCCCCAGCCTGAGGCAACCCTCTGGGGCTTTGTAGTTTCTTTACCTTTTGACTTTCTTCTCCGTTTTCTAGAATATGTCAGTGATTTATGGTTTCTGCACCAGGTAATCTGTGACCTCACTGCGGGGGGAGGGAAACGCTCAGCCCGCAGACCCGGAGGAGGCTTTGTCCATGACTTTCACTGAGCTCTTATACAGGGTCACTGCCTTGTTGCTGTGGCTTCTTCTCCCGAGCCTGTGCTGCTTGGCACGTGTGGGTGTCGTGTGGAGGGTGGCGTATTCAGTTAGAGGGTGGAACGCCATCTTTTCAGATGGTTGACCTTGCGGAGTAGAAGGTCCCAATGCTGTTGCTAGGCCATCAGGCCCCAAGATGTAAAATGTCTTTTCCCCCATTGATGTAAACACAGAGTAAGACCCTTTCAGGGTGTCTTCCCCACAATCCGGCTTTGGGAAGCGGTTTCCAGTTTAAGCTTTGGATTCTGAAGGGAGTCATGGTGTCCTCCAAGTCACGTGAACTCTGTGTTGGACATTCTGCCATTGGAGTGTTGCCTTCTCATAAGGAAGGGGCTCGATTTTGAAGTCAGAAAGTTGGATCTGGAGTAGCCCCTCCGTGCTGTGGGCTGTCCTTGCCGGGACCGCGCTGGGATGTCCTCTTCCTAGACTAGTTATCTGGTTGAGTCAATGATTCTGAATTCTGAACAACAGTGTCCTTTTTGGCCTCTGGGTCTTTTGGTGGTTTAAGAAGGTGGCCATCCTCTGCTGACTCTTGGATGTCCTAGTGGGGAGACCACATCCGCTAACTTAGGACTGCCCTGAGGGAGGATGGGAGGGCTCAGTCTCCGGGCCTAATTATCAACCCTGTTTTAAATTTAATTCTGACACATGTAAGGCTGTGGAAATTGCCAGGTAATCCTGGCAGCAACAATGCCACTTTGTCACTTGAATTTTAACTACGAAATAAACCAATACAAAGAAATTTAAGTGCTGATTTTAAAACAGATTGTAGGGCTCAAGAGAGGATGCTGGTGTATTCAAACATGCTGTTTTATAAAGAAGTTCCAACTAGCATGTTTGTTGCCACACCCAGAAGAGATATTACTGGTGGTGTGAGAAAGGATTTGGCTGCTTCTAGGAATTTTTCCTGAGCTGAGTATGCCTTCTTACCTTGGGGAGAGCTCCCTTACTTCTCTTTTGGCCTCAAGGATTTGCATCTGTACCTCCTCCTGTCCAAAGGATGATGTCATGGGCTTTCAAAGACTCAGCTGGGACCACACTGGGCTTGGCGATGCTTTACTGTGTGTGCGCACCTGGGCTGTGTGAGCCTTGCTGGGCAATTCTGAATGTGTTGCTTTGGATTGCCCCCTTGCTTCCCATGAACTAACGAAAAGCACCTTGTGGAAGCAGGGATCGTGATGGAGAGATAGCATCGCTCAGCCACTTGCGGGCCTCTGGCCTCTGAACCTCAGGACTTCCAACTGGCTGATTTCGGCAGATCTGAAATTTTACAAATTTCCAGATGCTGTAATTCAGCTTATTTTCTGCAGGCAGATGGCCTTTAGATAATGACTGAAGTGGACAGTGTGGGAATCATTGCAGAGAGGAATAGCCAGAATGTTCCAGAATGTTCTGGGAAGTTCTTCTTCCCTTTTTCTCATCATCATTCTAGCTGCTACCCAAGTGTATATGTCGGGATAGGCAATGTCAGTGTGTTCCAGGCTCATTGGGAGCCAGAAGCTGCAGAGCATGGGAGTAGAAAGAAGCTGTGTGAACCTAGGACAGCAGAAAACACATGAGCCCTACAAGGCGGGATTTGAAATAATACACATCCCTCACTACTAATGGACATGTTTCTTTATGAATCAGAAAGGAAAAGTGACCCATTTCTTCAGTTTCTGGTAAACATGGTGTCTTGCGGTAGTCTTTCTGTCACATTAGAGTATCAGGTTTTCAGGATTTTTATCTTAAATTGAAGAGATTGCGGGGCAGTTAGCTGGTGGAATGAGATGACCTGATTTTAGTGAAGTGACTACTTTTATGGTTTATGGTTCTTTTCCTAATAAAGTCTCAACATTGTGCACCAAATAAATTAATGTGTAAATAAAAATACAAAGAAATTTTTTGGTATAGTTTATTCTATACCTTCTGCCTTTACTTCTTATTTTTCCAATGCATTACTTAAGGTACAATATACCCCCCAAAAGAGGATGAAAGGGCCATCATAAAATGGGTAAATTCACCCAACCAACCTGAATTTGATGTTCAAAATACTTAAAGTGATTCAAATGGCTTCGAGATGACTGTCCTTTTGGTTGTTTCATGGGATTTGTTTGCATACATTAGCAGCATTTAAATTTGTCTTTTTCTTTTTCTGAAGAAGAAAACCCTTCAGCATGTGGGCTGTGTTGTTGTCGTTTCCAAGCTGTCTTGGGTCCCTTTGCTCCAGGACTCACATGGCTAAAACAGCTCGCTGGTTGTGCTGGGCCTTAATGGGAGTTTCTAGAATCGATAAGCAATGACCACAGCCTCCTTTAAAATGGATTAACGGGATCTGTTTTTTTTCTTTTCTTTTTTCAAGGGCGCCCGGGTGCTGTGGATCCTTAGTGTGATACATGATCCAGGAAGCACTCCCCCCTTTCCCTCCTTGGTAAGTCAGATACCTCGATGGGAAACGAAGAAACCGACGGATTTGTAGCTAGTGACACTGATGGCTTATGAGTAACATTATCTCTGCTGTTAAAAATGGCAGTGAATGAACAAGCTTTCAGAAAGGAATGGAGCCACAGGGAGGTGGGGTAATCTCACAGCTTCCCAACAGTCAGAGGCAGAGCTGGGATTTGAACCGTGTTCTTAACCCTAACATAATACTGCCTCCTAGCATAAGGAATGCCGGCTGAGGATAAGGCAGACACACTTTTTACTTTCTTCCCTATCTGCAAAAGATCCCCTTAAAAAGAAGCTTACAACGAATATTAAGAAATTAGTTTTTCAAACAACAGTCTAAATCAGGAGACAGCACATATTTTCTGGAAAGGGAGAGGTAGTCGGTATTTTAGGATTTGCTGGCCTTGTAATCTCTGTTGCAACAACTCAACTCTGTGCTGTAGCACTAAAGCAGCCACAGACAGTAGGTAAACGAGCAAATGGGGCTGTGTTCCAGCGAAACTTTATTTACCAAGACCAGTGGGAGCTGAGCTGGATTTGGCCCACAGGCTCTATAGTTGACTGAGCCCTGATCTACATACTTAGAGCGCTCAAAGATCTTGTAGAATGAGATCTCACAGAATGAGCATGTTTTAGTGGCCAGTAGGTATGAGTCCTTCCACAACATTTGGCTTGGATGCTCCGAATTTAATTGTAAGTGACTTATAACATTATAACGAAGTCTACCAGAATTGCGAAAACCTACTCTTTCCGGGTAAGTGTGTCTTGTATCCAATGCTTGACAGAAGTCTCTAGTGTATTAGTGTGAGGCAGGCACCCAGACAGCAGCTTTGCTCAACGTAGACTTGATACGCATTGTTCCCTTAGTGTCTTTTGTTAGTCTAGAAAGTATAGCTCTTTTATGAAGTAAGTTCAGATGGCATTTCCTCTTTTGGTCTCTGCACAGTTTCTAAATGTGACGTTTTTATTTTACACCCTTAAACATAGCTTAAACATACTATTGCTTATACTTACTGGGGCAAACATGCAATTATTTTGGGCTGTCTGATAATCGTGTTGCTCAAAAATGTTCTGGTATCAAATCTTCCTCTTTCGTTATGAGCAAAACCAGAAGTTTCTAAGAGTCCAGTTTGGATAAGGTTGATGTACGTAAATCATGGGATAACGATGATTTCCTTTGCTACATAGGTCAAATGAGGTGGTTCTGTGTTTTTTGTACTTAACTTTTTCTTATGAAAAGATACTTCTGGGACTTGAAGGCCTATCTGACTATGGTACTGATTGTCATCTAAAAAGACGGGTGAAGGGGGACCTCCTGGTTGGCTCAGTCAGTTAAGCGTCTCTTGGTTTTGGCTCAGGTCATGTTCTTGCTTGTAGTCGTGAGATTAAGCCCAGTGTGAAGCCTGCTTGGGATTCTCTCTCTCTCTCTCTGTCCCTTCCTCCGCTCTCTTGCCAAGGGATGCGCCGCTTACACTCATATACCTAGATTTCAGTCCTGCTTTCCAGCTTCTTGTAGCTCACACTACAGCCTATATTGTGAAGAGGAGATATTTGGTGCATAAAATGTATGTTTCTTGAACAATAACAACCACTATTATCAAGCTTTCTTTTAATTGGAGGTTCATTCATTACATCAGAATAACTTCAGTTGACTTACTATTTCAAAACCAAGCATTTTCAGTAAGATTGACAGTTGCCTTTGCAAAAGTGTTGTAGATATTTATGCTTCACTAATAATATGTTAGAGGGTCTCTTTTAGTAAAACCTCAGTATCATGGAACATCATTAATTTTTTTGTCTATTCCTTCATTTTGATATGTTCCATTATTTATTCATTATGTTATTTGGTTAATTTTTTTAAACTGTGTGATTTTTCTTTTTTAAGATTTTATTTCTTTATTTGACAGACAGAGATCACAAGTAGGCAGAGAGGCAGGCAGAGAGAGAGAGAGGAGGAAGCAGGCTCCCCGTGGAGCAGAGAGCCCGATGCGGGGCTCGATCCCAGGATCCTGAGATCATGACCTGAGCTGAAGGCAGAGGCTTAACCCACTGAGCCACCCAGGCGCCCCCCCCCTTTTTTTTTTAAAGAGGAAGAGAACACGTGAGCATGGGGAGAGGAGTGGAGGGAGAGGGAGAGAATCTTAAGCAGGCTCCATGTTTAGCAGGGAGTCCAACCTGGGGCCCCAACTCACAACCCCAAGATCATGACCTGAGCTAAAATCAAGAGGCAGGTGCTCAACTGACTGAGCCACCCAGGTGCCCCTTAATTATGTGATAATTAACCATTACTTTGAGAAAGGAGAGAGAGAGGGAACATACATATGTAAGAAAATTGTTTGTCTTTATTTTATGCTTATTTAATCATTGAGATTCAGCACTTCCTTTATAGATTTTAACAGAATTTGTTTTTAACATTAACTCTTTGTTAATATTTTCCCATTTCATGTGCTTGTTGACTTTATCCTTTTAAATCTGAAGAAATTTATTACAATATTGCCAGATATTTTTTCTTTTTATAATGAAATCGGTGCTTAGGAATTTAATAAAGATTTTTCTCTACTCTCTTTTGATATTATTACAAATTCTCATTTCTAACTCAGAAAACACTTCAGTTATTTATATTTTTATTTTTATTTTTTAAGATTTTATTTATTTATTTGACAGAGAGAGAGATCACAAGTAGGCAGAGAGGCAGGCAGAGACAGAGGAGGAAGCAGGCTCCCCGCTGAGCAGAGAGCCCGACGTGGGGCTCGATCCCAGGACCCCAAGATCACGACGTGAGCTGAAGGCAGAGGTTTAACCCACTGAGCCACCCAGGCACCCCCCACTTCAGTTATTTAAAAATAGATCCTGTTCTTTGTAACTTGTCTCATAGTCTGCCTCTCTTTTTCCTCACTGACAAAAATCTACCCCCACTTTTACTCTCATGAGGATGTTCAGACAATTAGAATATTTGTAGGAATGAGGGATCTCAGCTGCACACGGCTTCTTCCTACAAATAGAAATCTAGTTTACGGCCAGACGCCTGAAATTGTTTCATTCTTTCATTAATCCCCTTGGTTAGGGAAAGGTTAGGTTTTGCATTTTGAGATGTTCTACAGCTTTTGCCTATATTTTAACAACTGTTTCAGTACTTTTTATATAATAGAACTTAACCCATTGTGCTGGATATGATTCAGTGCTCTTCCTCCTATCTCATGCTTGTACCTAACTTCTGGTGTTCGCAGTAAATGTTACGTGGCGTGACCACTAGATCGAGACCGAGCTGGTGGAACCCGCGTGCATCGGTTGACGTCCTCCCTGCTGAGTTTAGAGCACTCTCCTAAAATACTAACTTAATTATGAATTATCATGTGTCTGCAACAATGGTTCCTAGCTTACACATTCCAGAAGAGAGACAACTGACTAGATTTCTCTTTTTTGAGATGGAGATCAGCCCAGGTTTGGACAGATCCAACCACAGCTCTGGTCTCTAGCTTTACTTTACTTGGTTTTCTAGAGGTCTTGGCTGTAAAATCAGGAAAGTGAAAGAACATCAGCTGAGAGTGGAAAGAGGCAGTGAGAGGTTTGATTGGGTTTGCTGAGACAGAGACTAAGTAGGAAAACAAACGTGCTCGCCGAATTGCACCCAACTCGGTGCGCTCAAGTGTTTCAGTGGGTGTCGCTGTGCTGATGGCATTTTATTCTGTGATATTTTTGGTGCATTTCTATGTATATTACTGACACAGGAGCATCACTTGCTCAAACATGCTGAGTGTTTGTATTTTGGATTGAAGATTCAGCCCGTCATTCTTAATAATGTCAGAAACACTAAAGCTGGGGACTCCACTTCTTATTATTCCTATCCTGTTTCCTCGTAGCCTGATGGAAAATCTCCAGGAGAAGATCTGGGGAGGCTTGTGCGGGTCTGATTTGCCTGGTCACACGCACTTTGCTCCTCATTTCCCAAGTTCCCTGACAGGACAATTGTCTGCCTCCGCTAGCCGCGTTAGAATGCGTGGGAATTCCCATTATGGAGCTGGGGAATTCTTGCTGTCTCTTCTATATGGGATTTTGGCCCTTTTCCTCATTTGTTTAGGTGAGTGTCTGCCAAGTATGTTTTGTTCTGGCTTTCTGACCGCTTTAAATATTTGTGAATCACAGATGTGTGGTCAAGTTCAGAATCCATTTCTTTCCTTTGCTTCATGTTTGAGTCAGGCTGGGGATGGCATCTGTGTGCTGTTCATTCTCACGCGCCCATTCCGGGGTGGACGTGTGTGTGAGGTTAATTGCTGGGTTTGAAGGTCACATGTGCTTGTAAAGATTTTGCCGCCTTGATCAAACTGTGTGTAAGATCTTTTTTGGCCGAACTTTTCTAAGGGCATAAAAATGACCCCGTGTTTGGATTTTGGAATTTCATGGGACTTGGGGGCTTTCCTGTGTTGTGGCCTCTAGAAGCCTTGGAGAGGATCCTAGAGCTTCAGGGCTGCAAACCTAATCAGCTCATGTTTTATCCACTGGAGCTTTTCATGTGGTTTTCATGTGCGTTTGTATCTCTTTTAGCCTTCCAGGCCACAGAGGGATCAGAGTCATCTTGCTTCATTTGCTTTTGCTTACGGCTTTGGACAGTAACCATTATTGGTTAAACCGAAGCAGAAAAAGCAAAAGTTGGAAAGATGGTGAGGAGATTCTGGGAAGTAAATACCACCATATTTTCATATAAGGGTATCTAAGAATAGTGAACAGATTTTAGGTTTCCAGCATTCAGAAATATGGCGGGTATGTCTAAGTTTTTACCAAGCTCAGATTATTTTTGGGTGGGTGGGGGGTGACGGCGTTGCTCAGAGCTCAGAGGCCATGTGCCTTTTTTTTTTTTTTAAGATTTTATTTATTTATTTGACAGATAGAGATCACAAGTAGGCAGAGAGAGAGGAAGGGAAGCAGGCTCCCTGCTGAGCAGAGAGCCCGATGCGGGACTCGATCCCAGGACCCTGGGATCATAACCTGAGCCGAAGGCAGAGGCTTAACCCACTGAGCCACCTAGGTGCCCCCCCCCATATGCCTTTTGAGAACTATACCTCCTGCTCCCACAGCAAGCCACCTCCCTGCCACAGGGATGGTTGAAAGGTAAGCACTTTCTCGCTGGCCAATCATGAATCCCACCTAGTGGCCACCCAGACTAAGGCTAATTGAGGCCATGCTTCCAGCTTGGGCACCGAGACCTCGTTCCTTCTCTCCTAGTCAAAAATAGTACTTAAATTGTTCTTCCCTCTTTCCAGCATCAGTTTTCATTTTCTGGATCTTTCCAATAGGAATGCAAATATCTACCATCTTAAAAAAATGACCTGTTGATTTTCATCTCCCCTCCGGCTACAACCCACATCTCTCCTTTTTTTCCCCTTTTTTTAAATGGAAAAACTCCTTAAGAGCACTTGCTTGTATTTCTTGTCCCCAGTTGCTGTGTTTGCATTTCCTCTTGAACTCACTTTGACCGCCAGTCTTCCATCAGTACTGCCTCTTCCGGTCACCGGTTAACGTCATGTTGCTGACCCGAGGGGTCAAGGCTGCGTCAGCATCGCATTTGGCAGTCTGTCCATCAGTCAGTCGTCAGCGTTCCTACGCTCATCCCTTCCTCTTTCTTTGAAGCAGTTTCTTCATCTGGTTTCAGGGCATGTTGCCGTGGTGCGATTCCTAAACGTTCTTGGCTACTTACTCTTAAGCTCAATTGCTCATTCCCTTGCCCACTGGAGTCCCTGGGCGTTCAACGTCTTGACCTTGCCTCTTCGCCCACCATCCCCACCATTTGCATTATCTCTGCCCTCCCCCCACCCAGTGTTAACTCCATGAGGGCAGAGATTTTTGCCTATTTTGATCACCAGTCCATCTCCAGACATAGAGAAGAGCCCAAGAAATAAAAAGCTGTCAATAATTATTTGTTGAATGGATGGATTTATAGAGGTGTGGATGGTTGGGCGGATGGATGGAAGGATGGATAAATCTTTTGGGATTTTCCCAACTAGGCGAGAAAACCCCTATTTCTAATTTGGGCACAGGCCTGGAGGTCTGTGAGCTTGTTGCGTGAGGAAGGAATGGGATTATTCTCCTTTTACTTCCAACTACACTTGGCGTGTTTGGTTTAATTTTCCCCATGATGTCTGGCGGGTGGGTATTTGCTAGTTCACCTTTTCTCAGCTCACATGTCCCCTCTCTGGACCTCGCTCTTCCCTCTCCATGACCAGATGAATGAGGTCGCCCTTCCTCTGTGTCCCCGCACTCCT
Organism: Enhydra lutris kenyoni; assembly: GCF_002288905.1. Classification (NCBI taxonomy): domain Eukaryota; kingdom Metazoa; phylum Chordata; class Mammalia; order Carnivora; family Mustelidae; genus Enhydra; species Enhydra lutris. Next base: position 7,348,763 of record NW_019154116.1, on the reverse strand, counting down.
GTGCATGTCCCCACAGTGGCAATTTAAAGTTGGATCCAAGCAGTCTTCTCTGTTCAAACTGCGAAGCCCTTGGCTTGATTGCATTTCTCTTCCCAGTACTTCACATTCTGGCACACAATAAGCGCTCATGACATTTGTGTTATTTAATGAAGTGATTTAGACTGAAATTTTATAAAACATAACTTACTCTAACGGTCCTTAAGAGTGCAATAAAAATGTGCCTCTCTAGCCTTCTGATTGTGCTGCATTTAAGATGTTTATTTTATGATTTTACAATAATTAAATAATTAGATTTGCTGAAGCCATTATAGCCGGTCACCAGATTGTCCAGCTGGGGCCTGAATAATCCAGTCTCCTGCCTTCTGAGTAGTCTTTGCCATCTCCCAGTATAAGGGAACATTCTTCATAGTGTATCCTAGAGAGGAAAGAGTGTGCGGTCCCTCCGAAGTCACTTCTTCCCTGATCTGTGAGATGGGAAGATGGCTGAAAAGGAAGGTGACAGTAGTTAATAGCATGGGGACAGAGACCAGTGGTCCCTTCTCTGCATGGTAGGATCAGATGTCAGTTCCTTCCTGGCATTTACATTTCTTAAATTCAGTATTTGGACCTCTTGTCGGTGTCACAGACAATTTCATCAGCGTCATCTTCAAGGAGTCGATATTCTTGAACATAAAAATAGCACAACGCAGGTGGCTGTCAGGTCATGGAGCTCAGGCAGGCTCAGCACCCTGAAGGCCGATGTCCTGTCAATTTGTTATTGTAATGTACATGTTATTGAAATGAAATGTCAATGTGTAATGAAATGTACATGAAATGTACATATTGAAAGGTACAAAACCACAGTGAGGTGTCCTAATGGAGTCCCTGCCATGCTGGGGGCACAAATCTGTGTCAGTTGAATGTGTGCATACATTTATAGTTGGGTTAATGTACATAAAGCCATAAATATAGGTAGATGTGGGTAGATAGACATAGAAGTATAGATACAGATGGGCGTAGAGAAAGATACAGACCTGGACATATAGATGCAGAAACTTACATGGAGATACACACGTAGATATGTAGGTATATAGAGTCGTAGATACAAATGTAGACAGAGATCATGTTATTAAGACTCATGAAGGCCACTAGGTCAGGATTGCAATCAATGAAATAAATGTCTAAAAACAGTGTGCTGAAGCCCAGGGTTGTGTCTTTGCTTTGAATTTTTGGTAAAGTGATCGTGGGCTGCCACAGTATCTGCCCAAGAGAGGAAAACCACGGCTATTTTAAATAAATGATCTTTTCACGAGCCTGATGCTGTGAACACAGGAGACTGTGTGGATGTGTACACACATGCGCGTGCGCACACACACACACACACACACACACGTTTTTCATCAGACAGTATGGACGGTCGCCCTCCTTTTTATCAGCTATCCCAGGGCTGGGAACTGCCGTGTTGCCACTGTGTGCCCAGGTGGGAGCATCAGGTAGGAGGCATCCATGGGCATGCCCACAGTAGGCGCCAAACAAGAAGGGACAGCAGCAGTGGAGCACAAGACTGACCACACATTTCTTTTTATTACTGCTTATTGTAAAGTGTCGCCATTGAAACAAACATCTTTGTTGACAGGTCTAGCTCTTTTTTCCCAGGTAACTATGACTTTTCTCTATTTTCTTGGAATGCTCTCCTTCTTAATTTGATACACACATAGTTATATGCTAGCTTTCTCATTCTGTGGCTGTATTTTCTAGGAGCTGATTACATGTCTTTTCATAACTTTCTATTTTATGTACAATGTTATGCTCATCTAAGATTATTTCATAATCTAGGTGTAAAAAAGGTCTGTGCAAAGGTCTTAGAAGTTTCTTCTGGGACGTCACAGTAATTATGAATTATGAGGTAGCTTTGTTTTGTGATTGTAATGTTCAGTGTCTTGTATACCAGCTTTGGCTCTTATTTTCTTTCTTTTTCTTTCCTTTTTTGGAGAGAATGTGTGCGTGCGCATGATTGGAAGAGTGGGGCACAGGGAGAGAGAGAATCCCAAGCAGGCTCCACACCCAGCATGGAGCCCAAGATGGGGTTTAACTTCAGAACCTTGAGATCATGACTTTAGCTGAAATCGAGAGTAGGACCCTTTAACTGACTGAGCCCCCCAGGTGCCCCCAAGACTCTTGTTTTCCTATTCTTAGTCTGTCTCTATGGCAAACCATTTACAAAGTAATTTTTTTTTTTTTTTGAGGAAATCCTAAATGGACAGATATGTCTACAACGAAACTTTCTACCCACAGATGCCTGGTTTGTGGAGATTTGATTCGTTTGGAGTAGCTTTTTCTCCTTTGCCTGAGCCCAGGCCAGTTCCTGAGGACAAATACTCCTAGTTCGCCTCTAGCTACCCGCAGAGCTCACCCTGTTTGGGTCTGAAGGAGGTCTTGGCCCAGTTCACCAGTGGATGTCATTCAACAATCCTCCCTAGTGTCGTGAAGACAGTACACATTTAATAAAGATTCTCCAGTATTTCATTGTATGAAACTGTGTAGAAGCCACTGGTAATGACCTGACAGTAATTCCGATCATGGCTCACATTGCGTGGGTGCTTGCCGCGTTCCTGACACTGTTAGAACTGCTTTACTTAGTTCTTTTATCTTCTCGACAAACATGCAGAGCTGGTGCTAGTATTATCCCCAGTCGAGAGGTGAGAAAACTGAGGCTTGGAGAAGTTGAGAAACTCACCAAGGTCATGCAAAGGTGGTCTGGATGGCTGAGCCCAGTGGATAACGTACCTTCTTAATCCAGTGTATGTGTCACCCCCTCTATTTTGTCAAGGTCATGGGGAGAGCTCCCGCAGCAGAATATTATGGACAAACATTGTAAAGCAGCAGAGCCTGCCTATTTTAAACGTGGCACACTGAAGAGCTCTAGGTTCCTGCAGATAGTGTCTCGGTTTTATTTCCTGGAGCTGGCAGACATTTTGAGGGTTAGAAGCCACTCTCACGTGTAATTTTCTTGCAGGAAACACATGACTGTGGTGAATCTCAAAAAAAGATCCCTCGTGGGTAAATCTGTATAAACAAATGGTGACTCTCCTGTATCCCTTCCTGTGTATGGGGGTCATCGAGGACTAGCTGTCATTGCAATTAATGTCTGATTGGAAATTATGTTTCTATTTTTATTATTTTTTAAGATTTTATTTACTTATTTGACACACAGAGAGAGATCACAAGTAGGCAGAGAGGCAGGCAGTGAGAGAGGGAGGAAGCAGACTCCCTGCTGAGCAGAGAACCCGACGCAGGACTTGATCCCAGGACCCTGAGACCATGACCCGAGCCGAAGACAGGCTTAACCCACTGAGCCACCCAGGCGTCCCTATGTTTCTATTATTGATGGAAAACACTAACCCCTTTTCTTGAAAGCTGTAAGGAAACTAGCAAGGTGAAAGAATCTGTGTTGGAGATCTCCCCATCTCCAAGCAGACATTATTGAGCACATGCAGTGGATAGGACCGTTTCAGGGGTTGGAAACACACTGGTACACAAGAGAGGCTCTGAGCTATCACGGAGCATATGTTTTAGGTGGGAGAGTTCGACCATAACCAATAATTATAGAGTATATATATTATATGATATAATATATATATGGTATCTACATGTTACATATGTAAATATTTAATTATATCACAACAAATAAGAAGAGTATGGTATAGCGATCAGTGCAGTGTGGAGAACCCGGACTGGTCGTGTGGTAGAGAGTGCTGAGGTGGCCACTTTGGAATGGCCTGTATGTAATGAGGGAGGGGAGAGTGGTGGGAATTGACCACCAAGATGGGCGAGCATTAGAGCGTGTAGGGCTTCACAGGGCGGGACACCAAATATGGACTGTTCGTTATGGACATTGAGAAGCCTCAGTAGAAACTGTAGAGGGACTGGATTTATTGCCTTTTTCAGTTGTTGTTCAAAATTGTCAGAGTCAGCATTGGGAAAGTGGGTGGTGGATTAGCCAGAGGGGAAGCCGGAAGACTGGTTCGAAGCCCATCGCAGGTGACTGGGTAGGGCGTGATGGTGGTCAAGGGCCACTGCATAGGGCATGGTTGGTCAAGATGGAGAAAACTGGGTGGGTTTGGTGTGTTCTTAGAAGGAGAGTCAATGGTGCTCCGGCGTGGGCATTGGTGAAGAGAGGAAGAAAAATTAAGAAGGAATTGTAGGTATTGGACTTGAGAATGTCAGGGGGTGATGGACCATTTATGGAGACAGAAGTCCTGGGCTCAGGGGAGGCACAGGATTTGGAGGGGAAAATCAGAATTTTTCGAGGGCCCCATTAATTTTAGGTTGACAGCTTTCATTTCTGATCCAGTGGAGAGAACAGGCAGGTGAATATGTGAACCTGGACGATCTGGGAATGATCGGGGCAAGAGGTAGATTGGGGAGCTGTGAATATAGCCACGGTAATTACAGTCCAGGGCTCTCCGCTCTGATACACTGGAGGGAGGAAAACGGTGCTGTAGACAGAACCATGGGCGCTGCAGCGTTTGGGGAGGGTCCTAGCATCTGCTGGAGAGCTCTTCATAATAATTCCCTTGGCATTGTAGTGCTTTGATACTTCGGAAGTGATCTTAAAAATGACAAGAAGTCCCAAGGGTAATTCTCCCCTCGAGAGAGATTTCATTCAGCATCTTAGCCAAAAAATTCTCTACGGCTGTAACATTAAATGCCATCCTGGTTCTAGGAAATAAGGTCAGAGTCTCACTGTGAAGTCTGCAGTGGAAGTCCCTGTCTGCATTTATTTTGCTTTTTTTTTCTTCCAGGTAGCAGTTCAGGCTGTTTTCCGTAAATGCAGGCTCTCCCCAGTTGAGGCTTGGGAGGCATGGGGCAAGGCGGGACACGGGTTGTAACGATCCATCCCATTCTCCTTGTTCCCAAAATGCTGCTGTCTGACATACAGATTTGCCCTATTGTTTTTGCATTCTGCTTTTTAAATTATTGTACTTTTTTTCTAGGGACCTTGAGTTGGCGGCAGGCAGAGTACTTGTTCACTAAACCAGTCTCCATGAGTATTTGCGATGTGCTGGGCAGGAGACCATGACACGGTGTTGAGAATAATGCAGCGGATAGCGATGCTGGCCAGAGAGCCGCTCCGTGGTTGATTTCTTGAAATGACTTGAGTTAACCCCACTAGCATTGTTAACACCTTTTATTAGAGGATAAGAGTGATGAAACTCAAGGTGTCCCCAGAGGTTTGTCAGTGGCTTAGAACTTTGATTTTCCATCAGAGAGAAATGCATTTGGCTTATTTGTGCGAAGGTGAAAGCTCACCTTTCTCATAGTTAGTGGAAATAAGATTTGACGTTGGCCATTAAGATTCCCCAGGGCAGCTATGTTCTCTAGCAAACTAGGATGTAGGCCTGTATGTTGAGAATGAATGGGTTTGGGCATCCAGCATCTGCACAGAGACCTTTGTGAAAAGGACATGGGTAACTTGTAAGGCACGGGGATCCAGCCGTGGTTAAACAGATAAACTGAACTGAAGAGTAAATTACTTTTTTCTGGGGGATCGTTCCATGGGAAAAATGCCATTATATATAAATAGTCTAAAAGATCTTGTTTTTTTAAAAAGCCACTGTGTTGAGATAAATGACTGACTTATAAAAGCCAATAAAAAGGGGTGCTTGGGTGGCTCAGGGGGTTAAAGCCTCTGCCTTCGGCTCAGGTCATGATCCCAGGGTCCTGGGATCGAGCCCCGCATCGGGCTCTCTGCTCAGCGGGGAGTCTGCTTCCCTTCTTCTCTCTCTGCCTGCCTCTCTGCTTACTTGTGATCTCTGTCTGCCAAATAAGTAAATAAAATCTTTAAAAAAAAAGCCAATAAAAAGAGTCTCTTTAAATGTGTATTTACGTATATTGATGAGTTCGTGAGCCATTGCAAGCGTCAGGATCTTAAACATACCCATGACCTCCTCAAATTATTGCTTTTTTTTTAAATTTAATTTTTATTTTTAAAAAAGATTTTATTTATTTATTTGTTAGGAGGAGAGAGAAATAGAGAGAGAGAGAGAGAGAGAGAGAGAACAAGGAGAGGGAGAGGCAGGCAGAGGGAGAAGCATGCTCCCTACTGAGCAGGGAGCCCGCCAGGGACTCAGTCATGACCTGAGCCGAAAGCAGACGCTTAACCACTTAACCAGCTGGGCCACCCAGGGGTCCCAAACTATTGTTTTTTTTAAAAAGTATTTGAGAGTATTTTAAGAGTATTTAACCTAAGATCTATCTTCTCAGCAAACATAAGTATACAACACCGTATTATTATTTTAGCTATAGGCACTATTGTGTATAATAGATCCGTTTTAAAAATCTATGTTATTTTTTAGAGATTGAGAATCACTTTCCAAGGATGCCCTTTGGAACAGCTCAGTTGGGGGTCGGAAGGAAGCTTGCAGCACCTGAACTCATGGTCAGCCTGAATTTTAATGTGGTCCGATTTCTGTTCTCTGCTGCATTGTGGTGCTCAGACCATGGGGGTACAGCTGGCACTGGTGTCTGTTCTCAGATGTAATGCGAAGCTCACTGAGGGCCGGGAAATGTAAAGGTGGGATTTGCCTCAACGGATCAGGCCTTTAATGCTTGCTGGCCCGCTGTCTGTGAGGGCAGAGAGTGTGTCACCTGCGGCTGTAATGAGATTTTACGGTTGACCCAGGCTTTCAGATGGGGTTGGTGAGGTGAAAGGGGGTTCTGTTTTTCTTTCTTTTTTTTTTTAATAAAGATTTTATTTATTTAAATGGCAGAGAATGAGAGAGAGGAAGAGAGAGATGGAACACAAGCAGGGGGAGCAGGAGAGGGAGAAGCAGGCTTCCCGCGGAGCGCAGAGCCGGATGTGGGGCTCCATCCCAGGACGTCAGGATTATGACTGGGCCTAAGGCAGACGTTTCATGACGGGGCCACCCAGGCGCCCCTCTGTTGTCCCTTTTTTTTTTTTTTTAAAGATTTTATTTATTTATTTGACAGACAGAGATTACAAGTAGGCAGAGGGGCAGTCAGAGAGAGGAGGAAGCGGGTTCCCTGCTGAGCAGACAGCCCGATGTGGGGCTCGATCCCAGGACCCTGGGACCATGACCGGAGCCGAAAGCAGAGGCTTTAACCCATTGAGCCACCCAGGCGCCCCTCTGTTGTCCTTTTTAAGACTAATGTTATTCCACCATTTTGGGGATTAGAAACACCATCAAACATCTTCCTTATTGTTGACGGCAATGACGATCTGACAAAAATCCAACAGGATGTAAAAAGCCAGCAGTACTGAAAAATGCCTGGGAGGGTCAGGTGGAATGCGCAATAAATTTCTTGCCCTCTTTGTCACCTAACAGGAAAGCCTATGACATTATTACTGGCAAAATTCTGGAAGGTGACAACTGGGAAACAAAAACTCGTAATGACAGTGAGAGAAACCGATTCGCTGGTGGACGCATCCTGTTGTTAGCACTCTTGTTTATCTCTAAAGTGGAGAAAAAGATGTACCATTTTTAACGAAACAGAGAGTCAGCCTTTCCTCCAGATTCTCCCTTCTCACACTGTCCTCCTCAGGGTGCCCGATTCTCCCCCTTCCGGAGATGGTTGTTGACAAAGCTTATAGGGTCCCTGTGGGTTCTGCTCACGTGGGCACAGACTAGGATTTGTAGCTGGAAGTTCCCCAGACCAATGCCTTGCCTAGATTTCAGAATGGTTGAGTGGCCCATTAGTGGCATCCACCACAAGGCGTTGGACTGGCCATGTTACGACGGACTTTCTGTGCTGTTAAGTTCTTGTCAGCCCAGGAAGTGTAGAGACAACCTTTGTGCCAATGGCAAGGAATGCATTTTTGGACATGTAGTTTTATTTATACTGGATTCTGTTCAAGTTTATATTTCAGAGGATTTTTAGTCTTCATTTTAGCAGTTGTAAATCAGGACTTTTCTGCTTATTTCCTCTTCTTTTTTGACAACGTAAGAGCTCGAATGTGATTTGGTTGTCATTACGAAAAATGTATGCTAACAGATGATGGAAGCAATCTAACAAGTCAGATATTGCATAGAGACAGTTTTTACGATGCATGTGATAGACATAAGGTTCACATCTCTAATCTACAAAGAGGAATCAGTTGGTAAGAAAGATTCAAATAACCCACAAGGGAATAGGCAAAGACATGAATTGGCAATTCACATATGAGGGAATTCTGAAGTTCAGTAGGTAGATGCGACGATGGTCCCTCCGTAGCTGAAATTCCTTCCTTCTGACCGCCAGAACAGAACAGAACAGAACCCTGCTGGTCAATATGCAGATGAAGGGGACTCACACCCTGTCCTGATGGAAATGGGGATTATTTACATTTTTGGAAAAGCACTCTGGCAGTTCCTACTAAAAATATACAAACCCTTGGACCCAGTAGTACCCCTTCTGGGAATACAGATTACAAAACTAAAAACGCAAATGCACACGGAGAAGAGTATGTGTGTCAGGTGTTTTTGCTAGTGTTGTTCTCAGTGCCTGCCCCCACCCGCAAAGCCTCCCGGAAACTACCTTGCATGTTGAGGATGTGTCAAGAATTGTAGGTTATGTACCAGTTAGATCATAAGAATGCCTCAGATAGCGTGCATCCATTTTAAGGTGAGTTTAAATCACACCTGGTTAACTTAGATTTTTGTAATATTAAGTGAGTAAAGTAGACCTTATTTTTCAGCAGGAAGACCCTTATCTTCCAAGTCTGTATCCATGTGTTTGTACATGATTACGTGAACATGAACAAGATCTTGGAAGGGTGTCTGATAGACTGTTAACAGTGGTTCTGTCAGTGGGGGCAGGGGCAGGGGTAGGGAGAAGCAGCCTCTAAGCAAAGGCCCAGCAGTTGGCATTGAACTTGCAAAAGTAGGAAGGTGTGGGAATTTGGGGACCAGGAATTCCAACCCTATTGTTCTGGACTTAGCTGAGGTCTGGATAGAAGTAAGATCTTCACAGAGCCTTTGCATTTCTTTCAAGGGCTTAAAGTAACTCCTGCAAATGGTGTAGACTCTTCCCCACCCCAACCATTGCTTCCTGATGTGCAGAATCCTTTCTGACTGTCTTCTGATAACATTCTTCCTCCTTTTCTGCTTCCTCGTCTTAGATCAACTCGCACCAGCAGCGGATTAGACACCCTCTAATCCTGCCCTTAGCTATTTGATAGAAAATACTTAGTATTTCCCCTTCTCTCCAGCACACCTAACCTTGGACAAGTAAAAAAAAAAATGCTTCTTGAGTCTCCTTTTCCTGTGTTTCTCTGTGTGCAAATCCCCTAACTGCCTTGTGTGTTACGGGTAATGGCGAGAATTATAATTAGGGTAAATGATAATGGTGAACGCCTATCTTTATTTTCCGCGAGGTGTCGTATAAACAGAGGGACTGAATAGCTTGTGGCCTCCCAGCACTCCTCTGGGGGGCGCGCTCCGCTCTTCCTTAGCAGGAGGAAGGCCCATGGGGGCCGGAGGGAGCAGAAGTCACTTGCCGGTAGACATGTGCACGAGCCGCTGGTGCGCGTGAGGTTTCCGTGAGTTTCAGCGGCCGGTCTGGTCCCGTTGGAAGCGCTCCCCTGCTTTGCACGTGGTCCGTGATGGAATGCGCGTGTGCACGCGTACCAGCCAGTGGCACCAAGGCAACAGGCTGTGGTGTTGGCCTTGGAACGAGCCCCCTTCCTTTATTCGACCCGCATCTGGAATCCAGGTGGCCGCGGGGGCGGGCGGACGCATCCCGAAGCCAGCCGTTTGGCTGCACGTGGACTCCCGCGGCTTTTGGGATGCACATCAAAAAGGGTCTGCGCTCATCGTCACTTTTCCTGCCGTGCCGCTCCAGAGGAGCAAAAGTTGTTCCTAATTTTCTCTTCCGAGCGCTTGATGTGTTTTTGCTGGCGCCGCGTAGATCTAGTCGCGCTTTTCCGTATCTTGTCAGACTCTGATTCTTGAGGAAATGAAATGCTCCCTAGAGAAGTCATTTGGGTGTCATTTCGAGACTTGTAAATCTCCCGTGCACTAGCACGCACGTGCCTGCCGGCCCCGGGAGGAGGATGGCGCCTCCCGTTTTGTCCCTGCTGTCATTGCACTAGCAGGCTGGTCTGTGGGCGGCGGGTGACCCCTGGGGTTTGCGCGGTGACACATGAGGCTGCACCGTTGTGCTTAGGAAGATGCGGCAGCTAGGTGGCCGGCATCTGAATGCCATCACTTCCTCAGCCCCTCTGATCCGCACTCCGAGGTGCATTGTCTCCTGCCTTTGTGGGAATGTGGGGAGGATTTGGTACCATCCTTTCTCTGCCTCGGTCCCGACTTCCCAAGTGAGGCACAGAGTCTGGCCAGACATCTTTGTCCTTCACTTTGTCCTGAATGGGGAAGATGCTTGTTACCCATCTGAATCCCTCTTAGTAGCCCTCGTTTCTGGGACTTTCTACCCCGTTACTCGTTCTCATCAGCATCAGGAGTTCTGTTTGCTACTCGTTTGTTGTTCTCTGTCTTGCACCCCAAAACCAAGTACTGTTGCTTTGGAGGCAAAGAACATGGCAGGGGAAGGCGTGCCCCTGTTTTAGCTCCATCTGGCATAGAAGAGGCCTTATGGACTGAGTGTTTGTGTCCCTCTAAAGTTCCTACATTGAATTTCTAACCCCCAATGGGATGGTGTTGGGAGGAGAGCCCTTTGGGAGGTGATGATCGAGGTCTGATGAGTGGGATTCATGCCCTTAAAGAAAAGACATGAGTTTTGAGCCCATCCAGGGACGCTGAAAACAAACAAAAAAAACCCTAAAAAACAACAAAAAAAGAAAAGACATGAGAGGGACGTCTTCCTCCTTTGCTACCTCTCTCCCCATTCTGCCGTGTGACAACACAGAGGGAAGACAGCAGGGTCTTACCAGACACAGATGTGCTCACACCTTGGTCTCGGACTTGCACGCCAGCCTCCAGAACTAGGACAATAAATGGTTGTCGTTTAAGCCCCCCACCCCCCGGTCTGTGGTGATTTATTACCAAAGCCTGAGCTAAGACAGGAGAAATGTAATACATTTTAAAATGAAATTATCAATCAGAGTGGCCAGTAGGCAGGGGGTGTGCAGATCCCAGGATCAGTGGTGATTAAGAGATGGTCTAGAAGTGAATGAAGATGTCTCAAGACAGGAAGCAGTTATGGAATCAGGAGAATTCAACCTTCATGATCATTCCCACTCCCCTTATGTTTGAAAAACGACAAGAGGTGGGAGCCAGTTTCTACTTTGCAAATTACAGGCCGTGCTGGGGAGTGGCTGGCATGGGTGGAGAGATGCACGAGCTGGATCCCCCCGAAGGCTTAAACAAACACGGACACATGTGAGAAAGTTAAAAAAGTGCTTCAGGAAAGCAGATGCTGTACGTCGGTGGAAATGGGAACTATAGTCTGCCTATACAATCCATAGGATAGCATATTTAATTAGAAGTCACAGCTTATGATGTTAAGAATGTGCTCTTTGAAAAACTTGTCTGTGAACTGTGTCCAACTGTTTTTATTTATTCTAGTGCGGCTTCTTATGGATAAAATGTAAAAGCAGCAGCATCTTAAAATAATACAGCAGAGAGTCGAAACGCTTGCTATAAATTGCCTCTCTTATTTTGCACACGGCGGAACAGAGAGCGAATCTGTATGGTATATAAAAGGTAATTAGAAAGCTGTCCAATGACTCTGCCAGGCTTCCTGTTTGGGGAGCTGAGACACGTTTCAGTGGTACGGAGCTTCCCGCTCAGTGTGCCCTCGGTATTTGTGGTCTCTGGAGAGCAGATGTCACATGTGGACGATAAAGGACATTTCCTATTGCCTGGCAGGAATTTCTAGTACGTGGCTGGACTTGGATTGGAATCACGAGCGGGGGCCGATGATTACATCTGTTAATGGGTCTTATGGATTCCTTTCCTCCTTACAGTGCTTTCATGCTACTTAATTCCATCTTTTTTTTTTTTTTTTTTTTTTTTTTTTTTTCAAATTTCACTCTAAAGCAGAGTTTTTCAGCCTCAGCACTATTGACCTTTCGGGTTGGAAACTTTCTTTTGGGGGCGGGGGGCTTCCCTGTGCTTTACGGGGTATTTATCACACTCCCAACCTCTGTTCACAAGATGTCAGTAGCAGGCCCCAGTTGTGACAGCCATTCGGAATTGCAGGCAGAGCGAGTAAATTCACCCTTGGTTTTGAACTATTGGTCTCGATGCACTCAATGCACTCAATTAGAAATAGGACAATGCGAGTCTCGAAGACATTGTGCGTACTCGTGTAATGATGTATCTGTGAAGGCCGGGCCTAGGACTTGATGCATTGCTATTTGCATGCTGTCTTTTCGGTATTCCTGACCTCAGGCCAGTAGCTTCCATCCAGGAGGTAGCCCTGGCTGGCCGCTGGCTTGTGGGACCAGCAGTCTCAATGTTTGCTCTCTCTTTCCTGGAGGCTCTGCCTAGTTCTAATTGCTGCAAAGCATGGGGCCTGGCTTGGATGACGGAGGGCTTTATCCCCTAGTTACCAGTAATCAGAAGTGGGTTCGAGTGGACAGACGCTGCTCCCGGGTAGCCTCCATCTTTCCTGACCTCCCGCATGTCCAATTCAAGCTTTTCCCCCTCGTTTATGTGCTCAAGTGAAACATGGGAACAGATCCAATCCAATCCCCTCGACCGAAGGCAAGAGAAGAACTTTGAGAATTAATTTATGGTATGATGACCCTCGACCATCGTTGCATTTGTCTTCCTTATTTTTCCTGACAACTCTCCAAACAACACAAGGATTAGAGAAAAAGATATACTCGGAATGACAGTGAACATCTTTTTGCTGTTATCCCTGAAACCCACATTGTTTATTGAGCTGAGCGAGTGCAGGTTAGAGTTGCCCTTGAAAGGATGCAATTAAAAATGTATTATTGTTTTGCTACTCCCCTTTCTCAGCTGTGATCCAAAGAAGAAAGTGTTCAAACAATGGAAGATTTCACAGACGTTATCTCTGAGCTCAATCGGAGATCTGGAGCCATCTCTAGCTCTGTAGAACATTATATGAATTTGAGAAACTCCTTGAAATGTGGTGAGACCATAAGCCAGTGAGTGAAGTCTCACGATGCAGACAGTAGTCATTTTGATTTGATAAGTGTTCTGCATGGCCTCGATTGCATATTTTCCCCATTTTATTGAAAGGAAAATTCCACCCAATTTGCTTAGGCCAACCATCTGGAAGTACTTTCTGTTGTCTTTTGACACCTTGCCAACTGGAAAGAAAAAAGATAGAGGACAAAAATACTATAAAAATTCTGAATTTAATGTAGTTCATGTTAAAGAAAATGCTTATTTTTCATCTTCCAACACATGCATTATGTTAAATTAAGTTCCTCTAGGTTTTCTCTGGTGACTGTCCTCTGGGAGTTGTCACAAAATGCGTGGATTCCTTTCCTTCCATCATTTCACATCTCTGAGGCCCGGTGATTCTTCTGCATGTCTGTGTTCAATGACCGTTATCACTTGAGTATGTTGAACTCTCGTCTTAAAATGGAGGAGCCCTCGACACTTAGCAGTCAAGTTCTAATGGCTGGGACAGCTTACTCTGTCATGATTGAAGGTTTTGTTTTGTTTTGTTTTTCATTCTGTGATGAAGTTCTGTTCAAATAAAGCAGTTTTCTAAAAGCATCTTTAAAGTAATCTCTTATAGGAAGGCCTCATTGTATAAATCAAGTGTTGGTTTATTTGTCATCTGAAAAATACAAGTCAGGAGTCATTGGGTCCTATATCTATCTGCTGAAAGATCCATTCTGTCTCAGGGTGACCACATCTCCTGTTCGTATCGAGTGGACTGAGCTTTGTGTGGTAAGGAATCACGCAACATTGAGGCCCACCTATGAAATGGTGTACTGTTTGTCAAGCCGCCATCTATGAGATAGTGTTCTATTTATAGCAGTCTTGCTTTGTGTCAGGCACTGTACTTGGTTGTTTTCGAATGTGAGGTCAGTCATGATGGAAACCTGCAAGGTTTTAGTCCCATTTAATACAGAAAACTGAGACCTGGAAGTCATGTAACTTTCCCAAAGTAAAATCATGAGGCTGGGATGCATTCCAGGATCTGCTAATTCAAAACCCCACGCCCAGACTCTGGGAAAAATTCTTCTCTTGGTTTTCAGTGATACCTGTGGTTGATATGTTTTCCTAATGAGTAGATCATTGGTTTTGCTGAGGTTTTTGAATGCGTTTCTCGTTGCATCTGTGTGAAGATTTCTAGTAAAGAATGCTACCAATGTTTCTATGTTACAGTTAGTAGACACTAAAAGTATTTATCAAGCCAATGACTTACAAACATTGGAAAATGGACAGATTTTTGTCTTAGTATTTAGGCAGGATCCTTGATACTTTGAGCACTGAATGAAATCTGTTTTATGTAATCTACGCAGAGGGACATTTTTAAATTGTGTGCCCTTTAGAGAGAGTATATTGGATGGGCGTCAGCAAAAGAGAGAAAAACTATCATCTTAGATGAAAGTAGTTTTTTTTTTACTCGCTGTGAGTTGCTAGATCTTGATTGCCTCTGACTATAATGTTTTCTATATCTTAGGCTTCATTTATTGTAAATACAATTAATTTTATTTGATGGCATCCTTTAAAGTCTCAAATATTATTAGAGTGAAATATGATGATTATAATTATGTCTATTTATACATGTAATATGTGTTTTCCAAAAATAATTACATAATAAATTTTCATTTCACTGTCACAGGAGAGTTGGGTATCTTTTCATCTCTCATCTAGTTAAAAAAGAAAGATAATAGATGATAATTTTGAATCAGATCTTACTAGCTAGGAAAAAAATGGTCAGCAAACATTCTATCCTAAGTTTTTCAGATGGGTTTTGCTTCCTTTAGAGATTTTTACCTAACTACTTTGGTGTGTACCATGTTTGCCTGGAAGGAAATTCATTTATGTAGTGTATGTGCTGCTGAAGCGAGCACAAGGAAATTCACTTAAAGGAGGATTCATAAACTTTGTAAATCCTAGGCTGTTGGGGAAACTCAGAGTGCAGGAATGTTTTGGGAACATCTGAGCTGTTGTGACTGTGTAATTTGATTTTTATTCAGTTTGTGGAGCTTTTGTGGTCCATGTGTAACAAAGATGCGAAGGAGTAAACAACTGCTATCATTTGCCTTCCCAGGTCACTGTGTGAACCGATCGGGGCGATAATATTTATAATATGTAATTTATAATAATAGTTTCTCCAATTTCTATAGTCATTTAAAGCATTCATTCTTTTCTTTTTTAAAACATTTATTTTTTTTATTTGAGAGAGAGCAAGCAAGAGAAGGGAGAGGGGTAGAGGGAGAGGGGAAGAGAGAATCTCTAGCTGTCTCCGAGCCGAATGCAGAGCCTGAGGCAGGGTACAATCCCAGGACCCTGAGATCATGACCTGAGCCAAAATCAGGAGTTGGATGCTTAACTGACTGTGCTACCCAGGCGCCCCTTCTGGTCTAACTTCCCTTTTTCTGTTTCCTTTAGCCACACAGGTCAACATGCCTTATCATTCTTTTCAATTCATACTACCTGGAGGAGTATGCTTCCTTTATTATGAAATCCCAATGAATGTACTGGAAAGTTTTACCCCAGTATATCAACATATACCAGGCCATTTTATATGAGCCCTAGTTCCACTCGGCTCAGTACTACGGGCTTGCCATTTAAATCTTGGATATTCTTTGCTTAAACTTCCCAGATCCTGTCCAAGCCTTCAGAAGCTGGTTAAGCTCCTTCTTTCCCTTCTCATAACTTCCTTATATCTAGTTCCATCTGTGTCTAGCATACACTTTTACACTAGCGTATAGATGATGTGTGTTTGAGTAATATCCTTTCTCTTTCTCCAGAGTACTCCCCTGATGGTTTGGGAAACATTTTGTGCACTCTTCTGTCTCTGGATAATTGTTTCTCAGTTATCATGGGGACATGCTTATCACTCCTTCGCACTGACTCCTAGGAGTCCAATACCTGACTGCCTGACCTTGTGAACAGCTGGCTGGAGATGAAGATTCTGTTTTACCTCCTGCCAGCAATCATTCTACGTACATTTTACATGGTGGGCTGTATGGGATGGTGGACATGGTTGATGGAACACCAGAGATTGCTGATGGGTGGATGTATATACATGCTGTGACTTGGTCATGAAGTTTTTTAATACAAGTAAATACTAACAATGGGAACTTTTCAGCTTTTCAGTGTAGAAAACAGTGGCAACATGGTAGAGGAATTATAGTAAAAGCGGTTCACAGTTCTTTGTTTTATATGACATTCTTGATCTGAAAGTCTAAAGCATATTATTAGTCCATTAAGATAGCTTTGCCAAAGAGAAGTCATTTGAGTATAGACCAATCTAGGGAATGGTAGACTCTACTTTCTTTCCAAAGAAATAATTGTCTAGGGCTTAATTAGAACCAGCAGAAGAAGGGATGAGCGAAGGGAGGAGCCTCTGGGATCTATGACAGGACTGATTTTCTGCCCATCGTTTACTGGGAAAAGACACTGCCTTCTTGAAGGGGGCAGAGTCTTTCATTTCCGACAACACCTTGCATGAGTTTAGCCAAGATCCTCTATCTCTTTCTCAAAGAAAGCTCTAATACTGAATGTCACAGCAGTATTTGACCTTCCTGAGCCTCTGTTGGTCCTCCTAGAAGTTGTAACTTGTGATATTTCCTGACCATGATCACGTATTTAGTGTCAAGGTTTCCTATGGGGTGGGCACAAGATTAATTTTATTTCTTTTATTAGTTTTATTAATTTTATTTCTTCGTCCCCTCCTTATGGGTCATTTGTCAGCACAGTTTAATTCTTTGGGCTGGGGATGAACTGTCCTTCTAGCAGTGGGTTGGATGTGGTCATGAGGTGACTTGACTCTTAGCCCATGGGTGACATAAGGGACATGCTCCAGGCTTATTCTATTTGGAGATGGTATGCATGGGACTCAGGTGTGCCTTTAACTGTATGGCAGCTGGGGACGCCATGTTGCTTGGATATGGGCTGGAGATGCAGGACCCTGATGTGGCTGAATTTGGAGGACACTCACGGAATAGATCAGGCACAGAGTCCACATCCAGCACAGAGACCCGGCTTCTGTTTGCTCTAGCCCAAGGCTAAGCTAAGTGTCCAATTAAGAAGATTTATGAAACTCCGGAGCCCCACAAGATAATCAGCAGCATAACAGAGAACATGCCAGAGACAAGCTCTGTTATTTCTTCCTTTGCGCTCTACAGCTGTCCGACCCGATTCCTCCGGCCTGGACTAGAACAAGAAGCTTAGCATGTACGAAGGTTGAGAATAATTTCTGGGGTGGTGCTGTAAGCTCTTTTATTTATGGTTACACAGTGTACAGTCTTTCAGATTATCACAGGATGAAATGAGAAATGCCTTTATGAAAAAAAGATGTCCAGATGGAAGTTGTCATTTGCTCTGACTCAAGAATAAATATACGGAGTAGGTACAGGACACTCCGTTGTGGAAATGTAGGCAGCTTGTATGTCGTTCTTCTCTCCTCGTAGTCCGTTTTATTTACTTATTTATAATCTTTGAAAAGAATAGTCTGGATGCTTTGCAAAATTAAAGACCAATCAAATGGAAATCCCAATCCTGGGGAGATGGAGGGCTGACATTTCAGGGCAATCAGACATGAAAACAAGCCTAGGAGAATGGAACGAATGCTCTGGAAACGTAAATGAAGAAAAATCCTGGGTTGCTGGGGTGGCTCAGTCGTTAAGTGTCTGCCTTTGGCTCAGGTCATGACCTCAGGGTCCTGGGATCAAGCCCCGCATCAGGCTCCCTGGTCTTCAGGAAGCCTGCTTCTCCCTCTCCCACTCCCCCTGCTTGTGTTCCCTCTCTCGCTGTCTCTCTCTGTCTAATAAATAAAATAAAACAAAACAAAACAAAGAAAAAAGTCCTGCCTCTTTGGAGTGTATGTAATTTCAAAGAAAGTTTATTAGTTGTACATAACAATATTTTAAATAAGATACTACTATCTCCCTGGAGTTCCTTATGATTATTATTAAATTTTACTTTCTTAATTGGTAGACCTACAACATCATACGATTTCTTTTGTCCTCTTATAGATAGGCGCTTATCCATTATTTACACCCTTTTCAGTTTAATAAAAGCAAATGAGAGATACTGGTAGATAAAACTGCCAGCATTAACTTTTATTAATTAATGGTTGCTAAAAAAATTCTCGTGATGAAGTGAAAGGTGGAAGAGTTTTTTCCTATCAAATTATTATTTTCATAGGAAGATATATAAAAGTTTTATACTAGGTTACGTGATGCCTGGGTGTAGGAAAGGGAAAAAAAAAGGCCTATGTAAAGGCTATAGAATCATACTTAATCTCAAGATGAAACTAGGGAGTGGTTGGGGGTCTTACTTGTTTGTTAAAAACAGTTTTTCCTTGGGTTTTTCCCTCCGTGGGGACTTTGGTTCAAGAAGCCACATGAATGGCCAGCAGAAGCCGTCTTGGTAATGACCCAGCCCAGTAATGACCCTCTCTCTCCGCTCCCCTGTGAGACACTTTTGCCACACGGCGAGCCCAGGTGCATTTAATAAGTTCTCAACACCTCTACGGGGAGGGAAGTGCGCTTTTCCACAGGGAGAAACTTAGTCATGGAAAGGTTTAAGATGCGAAGGTCTGAAGGTCAACCCTTAAACCGCTTTCGGAGCTGCCGCGTCTCTACGTGCAGGTAACGGCATGGGCTGGGGCGGGGGGCAGCGCCCAGGGCAGGGTGCCTGCACTGGCCACAGATGGACAGGTGGATGGAGGATTGTGGGTTTTCGTTCATGCCTGGCCATGAACTCAGATCACCAGTAACTTGCCTGCCCAGCTTTGCTGGAAAAAGGCTTGTGAGTGCCACAGAGGAGAGATGCAGTCCCAAGCCCAAATTCTGCACTGAGGATGCGGGTGTAGAGAAAGGAACGTTACAGTGAGTGATTCTTGCTTGGCTTTCCTGGGGAATTATTTTCATGTGTTTTCAGCCATGTTTCTAAGCTGATAGATATTCAACCGTACTTTTATCTAGAACACTGGTGTGGGGATTCGTTGGGGTGCTGGGGTCTAACTGAAGAGTGGCGGGCTGGGTATCAAGACCCCTGGGTCCTGCGTGCAGCTCTGCTCTTAGTGGTTCTGGGGTAGACGACTTTTCCTCCTGGGGCCTCCGCTTTTAAATCTGTGACAGGAGGAGGTGGAAGTAAAACTGGTGGTTTTTAAACCGTGATTAAAATGGCTCCAGATTTTCCCTGAAGTGGTCTGAGAGGAAAGGGGGGCTGGAGTCAGGGCTTTTGAAAATCATGGTCTGTTATTAGAGAAAGGTTGAAAATCTGCAACCAGATGTTCCTGGAGCTCTCTTTGACGCTGACATTTATTATTTTTTTAAAAGTCACTTAAACATAAAGTTTGCCTTGGAACTGTTTCCAGTTTAGAGTGGCTGCAGAGTGAGAGGGTCAGAGACCCTGGAGAGACTGCCGTCTGGGTTCGAACCTCAGGTCTGCCACTTATGCCAGGCTATGTATTTGGGCAGTTTTCTTAATCTCCCTGTGCCTCAGTTTCTGCATCTGTGAAAAGAGGATAATAACGTGGGTAACAATGGTGTGTCAGTATAGGTCCATTGACTGTAGCAAATACACCACTCTGGGAGGGAAGTTGATAATGACTGGGCTGCATTTGTGTGGGGCAGATGGTATTGTAGGAAATCTTTGTCTTTCTCTCAATTTTGCTGTAAGCATGAAGCTGCTCTGAAAAATAAAATCTATCAATAAAAAAGGACAATAATAATAACTTTCACTGGGTTGTTATAAGGGCAAGATAGTTAACAATTATAAAATATTTAGAACACATCCTTGGTGCCTATTGTCATGTGAGAGTTAAATATTAAATGGATGCTTATCCATTGGAAAACCTGTTTTGCAGCATGAAGAGATTTCTATAGTGTGTGAGCAGTTTCAGTGTTTTCTTCGTGTCTAGTGTGTTTCCAGCTTGACTTCATAAGATGCTTAACCCATCTCTTGTGTATACGGTGGGTATTTCAGGCTAAGAGAAGAACTGAGCAAGTTTTGGAAATGTATAAGTGTATAAGTTCCGGAAGTAGAAAAGTCTAGTGTAAGTAAGAATCATGTGCCAAGAAAGTTGTCCAAGAAGTGGTTAGATTATGCTGGAGCCCAACGCAGCGTTGGGGAATTCCTTGCTATAGTGGTGAGACTTCTAGCTAATGGTGGTGATGATGATGATGGTGGAAGTGGTGGTGGTGATGGTGGAGGTGGTGGTAGAG